>NC_067161.1:34886639-35234764 GCF_903995435.1 Acomys russatus
TTCCTGTGCTGTCTCCGCCCACCAGGCCAAGCTTAAACAGAACCTGCACAGCCATTGCACCAATCCTTTAAAAACCCTTTCTTAGGGCCAGGCGTGGTGGCACATGCCTTTAATCCCAACACTTGGGAGGCAGAGACAGGCGGATCGCTGTGAGTTCGAGGCCAGCCTGGTCTACATAGTGAGTCCTGGACAGCTAAGGCTACACAGAGAGACCCTGTCTCAAAAACACAAAAACAAAACAAATAAAACAAACAACACTTTCTTAAATGTTTGGTGCTAAAAGTGTTTCAGATTTCAGAGTTGTTTGTTTATTTTTGGGATATTTTTGTACGCTTTTTTAGAATGTAAACATTGACACTAAAAGTTTCTGGTTTTGGAACATTTGGAATGCAAAAGCCTGGAACTGTCCTGTTAGCTCATGGGAACCAGATTCAGGAAATTATCTACATGCATATATTAGAAGACAGTACTTATTAAAAAGAAAGCACAGAGTAGTATACACCCACACGAAAGGGCACAATTCTGATATAATGTTATGTTTTAGAAAGTTATACCCAATGCATAATTTTGGTTGTTCAGAAATATATTTATGCCACAAAAAGCATGCCTGAAACCCTGGAAGTTCAAGATCAAGCTCGTTGTGTGGTGATATTCCAGGAAGACTCTGGAAGTTCCAAAGGGTAGCTGCTTAAGACTAAAGGAGTCAACAACTCAAGAGTCTCAGGAAGTCCCTGAAACTGACTAGATGCATAAGAGACTCATTCCCCAAGGTTATGGAAGCAGTGAGGGCTGTCCAGGAGACAGTCTAACTGGGCTGCCTTCAAGAGCTCCTGGGATGTGTTGCGTTACACATGTTGAGCTATGCAGAGAGCTCCAGGTTTGCAGTTTTCATGGTCTGTCTCCAATGTTTTGGGGGTGGGACTTTTCAGTGATGCAGCTGGTTTTGAGTCATCCCTCCACCTGTAGGTAGCCTCTCATCCGTGTTCCTATTCGCTACCCCAGTAAAGTCACGGCTCACCAAGACTGCACTTTGGTTACTTTGGTCTGTTGTGGCTTTCCTTTCTGAGGTGAATAGATGTGTGTGTTGCATATCCCCGGGGAAAGCCTCATTCCACACAGCTCACCTGGCGTCCTCAGATGATAACCAACACAGACCCTGTCTCAAATAAGGTGGCAGGAAGGACTGAGACTGTCCTGTGACCTTCACATTCATGCACATGCATGTGCATGTGTTCACTTGCATCCACAAACACAAATGCACACACACACACACACACACACACATGCAAAATGCACACAAATTAAGAAAAGCTAATTTAAAGACAGAACAAGACTGCATCTCACCCAAGTAAATGAAGTAAGGTGCTATCTTACTGTTCACCCGAGCGGCTATGGAGGTGATGCCCACAGACACGCTCCTAACAAGGTTGGGTAGGGCTCTGCAGTGAAGACGTACAGCATGGAGAAAGCAGAGGTGACCCCAAATTTCCCCAGCATCACCAGGCCAATGGACATGAAGTTATAATCTGGAAAAGAGGTTCATTTCAGACAGGGTGCTTCTAGAATTGACACTGAATGTTGCTCCTTTATTGTCATTTTTGCTGCCATGTGATCGGCCACACATAAAGTTGTTGCAGGATATTTGATCCCAGTGTGAGCCCTGAGATTGTGAACTGTAAAAACTTGCCTTTGAACCCATTGTGATCTGGACATAATTGAGCCCTAACACATACCTTTAATCCAAGAGCTATCTGTACACAGGATTTAATACGGATAACCCTAAGTCAAGAGGTGGAGCAAGAAATCAGCTGACTGACAGGGATTGAAGGGTAGAAGAACTTCATGACGGGCGGATCTAGGCCCAGGGGTTCATCTCAAACTACTGCACCAACCAAGGACAAGACGTTCAGTAAACATCGAACCCCTTCTCAGATCTAGCCAATAGACAAGATATTCTCCACAGTCGAGTGGAGAGCAGGGACTGACTTGGACTTGAACTCTGGTACCCCATGTTTGACCACTTCCCCGTGGTGGGGAGGCCTGGTGGCTCTCAGAGAAAGGATAAGCAGGCTACCAAGATGAGACTTGATACATAGTCTATGACCATATAGTAGGGGAGGAGGTCCCCCTCGGTCACAGACATAGGGGAGGGGAGTAGTGTGAAAGCGATAGGGAGGGAGGAATGGGAGGATACAAGGGATGGGATAACAATTTAGATGTAATCTGAATAAATTAATTAAATAAAAAAATTTCCTGGGGGGAAAACGAGTAGGAGGGACTTTGAGTTGAGGGGTATTTAAGACTGCATGTAGAAATAGAAGTATGTTTGTCTCTTTCGCTTTTAGCTCTTTGGCTCTTGGCTCTCTGGCTCTTGAGCTCCTCAGCTCCTTGGCCTATGGCTTTTGGGCTAGCAAGCCTTTGGCCTTGAGTTTTTTGACGTTTTCTTCCTGGGCTGTCAGCCGAGCTAGTGAGCTATTTGGGCCTTTTCCATCTGGACCTGAGCTGAGTAGGAAGGCCAGCTGGGTGCTTTCTCTGCCTCTTTGAGCTAGCAGGTTTTTTCACCACAACGTCTGGCTCCTGAGTCTTCATTGGTAAAATAGAATGAACAGGAATTATCAATTAAAACAACATAAAGTACTTCCAGACAAGACTCTCTCCTCAAATGTCTTAATCACCAGACGGTTGAAGATGGAATGTGATGAGTGGCCTTGGACTTTGAGCTACTCCTGCTTTGGATTATTAATGCACCCCGTGACCTCTGTCCACATGCCTTAATTTGTTCCAGCAGTCTCAGGGCAAGTTGTTGGTGTTAATACAGTTAAGCTTAATCTTTAAAGAGCGGGGCTATTCCTTTCCTTCCTGATTTTTTATGATTAAGAATTACAATTCTAGCGAGCTTAGTGGTACACGAGTTTTTAAAATATATTTTAAAATTTTTTGGTGTGTATGATAGTCACATGTATGTGCTGTTTGCAAGCTTTTGCATGTGTAGCCATGTGAGTCTGGAATTACAGATAAACCATTTTTTTTTTCTGCTCAGCATTTATGTGGGAATCTGGTATCTGAACTCTGGTCTTAATACACTTTAACCACTGAGCCATCCCCCAACTCCTGGTGCACGATAATAATCCCAGCTATTAATATTTCACTGATTGAGGCAGGAGGATCACAGATTCAAGGCCAGCCTATGCTGTGTAATGAGTTCAAGGCCAGGCTGGGTCACTTAGCAAGATCTTGCCTCTACATAAAAATAAAGGGTTGAGGAATTGGTACAGAGGCTCCATGGTACAGTGCTTGGCTAGTGCAAGACCTTGGCTTTAAACTTTAGTTCTTCAAAGATTACAAGTTAAAAACAAAAAGAAACAGTGTTATCTGCATATTATAATGTAGCAGTAATATATTAGCCAGCATTTTAACAATAGGAGAAAGTTAGACACACAAGGAAAAGGAAATATGTCCCCCTTTGTGTTACTTTTGGCTTTGGAGTTTTTGTTATTATTATTATTTTGAGGCATTTAGCTTTCCTGCATAACTCCTTTTCTCTTTTAAATTTTTTCTTTCTTTTTTTTGGGGGGTGGAGGGGGGGAGGTTTCAGGACAGGGTTTCTCTGTGTAGCCTTGGCTGTCCTGGACTCTCTTTGTAGACCAGGCTGGCCTCGAACTCACAGAGATCTGCCTGCCTCTGCCTCCCGAGTGCTGGGTGCCACTGCTCTCTGGTTGGTTCTGGTTATTATTTGGTCTTCCTCTTCTTACTTACTGGTCTTGCTCTCTTAGATAATTATAATGTTGTAAATATCCTGATTTAAACATTTTTAAAACTGTTACTCAACACATGAACACTCTTTGTAAGGCACAGCATGACATTTTCTTGCATCTCTACATATACAACATGATGAGTTGGCCTTTTGGAAGTTCACTGAGAGGGAGTTGTCACAGGAATAAATAAAAACATGTTCCAGTTTTAAAATTATTTTGCATATGTGTGTACATACATTGCATATGTTTGCAGGCAGGTGTGCACATGTATGGAGGCCAGGGGCCTTTGAGTGTCATTCCTCACTGAGTACCATCTACTGTTTTGAGAGACAGGGTTTCTCCTTAGTCTGGGTCTCACCAAAGAGTCTAGGCTGGTAGAAGATAACATCAGGGCTTTGCCCTACTCTGCCTCTCCTGAGCTAGAATTATCAGTCCAGTGGCACAGCCATCACCCACTCCTTCCCTCCTCTCTGGAACCTGTCAACTGCTGGGGCAGACCTCCTGGAGTCCAGTACACACTTAGTCATTTTACATGGGTTCTGTAGGTCACACTCAGGCTCTTAGGCTGGCAAAGTGCTAACACGTTTACAAGACTGAGCTACCGTCCCACATTCCTAGTTCGAACTTCTGAACAAATTGCAAGAAAGTCTGTACGTTGTGCTTGAGGCCAGGCCCAGTCCATGAGAAATGACCTTAAGTGTGGGCGTCTGACACTTAAACACTCAAAAAAGTCAATGTGGTCCCTAAAAGAATCACGGCCACTGGACTGTATGTGCCTGGAGGAAAGCCTGTCCATTCAGTGTGTCCTTTCCTGGGAAGATATGCTACCCTATCTGTCACCTGTTTATCAGGGACAAAGGATGGTCAGGATACCTGTGTCCCTAAGCATGTCAAGCAGTCAAGGCAAGGCTACTGCACCACCTGTGGACTGTCTCCATGGCTTCCAAAGCTTCTCAGATCAGTAGTGACCCTAACCAAGTGCTAAGGACACTTGTCTTTCTGTGAATGCTAAAACACATCTGAACATTTTTGTTTAATTAATTAATTAACTCACCTTTTTATTCTTTATGTACAAAGACTATCATGATCAGTTTCACTGGGTAGACAGTCTTGAATAATCCATTCAAGGTCGCTCAGTCCGTCTTAATGAGGCCTATGTCCTTCACAGGCTGACGACAACACTGGAGGCACATGTTTGCAGCAAGGAGCGAGAATCCTGCCTGAACTCCCAGACTGGGTTCCAGAGGAAACTTCCAGATGAATCAGCATATTGTTTAGCTCTTTAAGAGCTGTCTTTCAAGGGCCAGTAGATTAAGAGCATGGCTGCTCCTTTGGAAGACCTGGGTTCAATTCCTAGCACCCACATGGTGGCTAAGAAGTGTCTGTAATTCCAGGTCCAGGGGGATCTGAGGCCCTCTAATGGCTGTCCCACATACTGCGTGCGTATGATACATGGACACACCTGTAGACAAAACACCTATATATATTTTTAAAAATTCATTTTTCAAACTACACTGAAATAAGAAATAAAACAAGCTAGAAAAGATTATTTTTTTCCAAATACTGATCCCGCCTGATCCTTAATACACACCTCACTCTAAAATGTAAAACCACAGCAGCCTGGGGCGGGGGGTAGAGCTTGGAGGAGGCCAGCTGATATATCCCCCTCAGATAAGGCCAAGGGGACACTTGTCGATTCTTGTGACTGCATGCCAGCTACAGAAAGTTGAAGAACCTTCTAGTCAATTTCCCAGTCAGGTGTCATAGGTCAACCAAAAGGTCTAAACTGTAAATTCCACAAGATGACCAAAAAAATCCTTTATTACCTCTGCCTCCCAAGTGCTGGGATTAAAGATGTGCACCACCACACGCGGGTGGCCATATTTGGCCATATTGGGCGCCTTGTTACCTGGACTTGTTTCTTATCTGGCAAAGTGGAGATTGTTGCCATCAATGACCCCTTCATTGACCTCAACTACATGGTCTACATGTTCCAGTATGACTCTACCCACGGCAAGTTCTGCGGCACAGTCAAGGCTGAGAATGGGAAGCTTGTCATCAAAGGGAAGGCCATCACCATCTTCCAGAAGCAAGATTCTGCTAACATCAAATGGGCTGATGCCGGTGCCGAGTATGTTGTGGAGTCAACTGGTGCCTTCACCACCATGGAGAAGGCCAGGGCCCACTTGAAGGGTGGGGCCAAAAGAGTTATCATCCCCGCCCCTTCTGCCGATGCCCCCATGTTTGTGATGGGTGTGAACCACAAGAAATATGACAGCTCACTCAAATTTGTCAGCAATGCTTCCTGTACCACCAACTGCTTAGCCCCCTCTGGCCAAGGTCATCCATGACTACTTTGGCATCATGGAAAGACTCACTGCCACCCAGAAGACTGTGGGTGGACCCTCTGGAAAGCTGTGGTGTGATGGCCGTAGGGCTGCCCAGAACATCATCCCTGCATCCACTGGTGCTGCGAAGGCTGTGGGCAAGGTCATCCCAGAGCTGAACAGGAAGCTCACTGGCGTGGCCTTCCATGTTCCTACCCCCAGTGTGTCCGTCATGGATCCAACACGCTGGATCTACCAAGTATGATGACATCAAAAGGTGGTAAAGCAGGCATCCTTGGCTACACTGAGGACCAGGTTGTTTCCTATGATTTTAACAGCGATTCCCACTCTTCCACCTTTGATGCTGGGGCTGGCATTGCCCTCAATGACAACTTTGTAAAGCTCATTTCCTGGTATGACAATGAATTTGGCTGCAGCAGCAAGGTGGTGGACCTCATGGCCTACATGGCCTCCAAGAAGCAAGAAGACCAGGATCACCCACTCCCCGCAAGGACATGAGAGCAAGAAAAGGCCCTCGGCTGCTGAGGAGTCCCTGATCCAACTCAGTCCTTGACACTGAGCATGTCCCCTCAGTTTCCATTCTAGACCCCAGAATAATGGGAGGGGCAAGGGACCCTACTCTCTTGAATACCATCAATAAGGTTCCTTGCACCTACTTAAAAAAAAAAAAAAAAAAAAAAAAAAAAAGAGGCCATTTTATGTCACAGAGCAGTTATGCCAGCTGTGGTGGTTTGAATGAGAGTGGCAGCATAGGTTCATATATTTGAATATTTGTCTCCAGTTGGTGGAGGGTTTAGGATGTTAGAGGTGCGTGCAACAGGATGGGATTGAGGTTTTAAAGACTTGCATTGTTCCCAGTGTGCTTCCTGCCTCCTGCTTATGGATCAAGATGAGAGCTCAGAGCCGCTCCTGCCACTACGTCTTAGGGCCGCCATCATGGACTCTAACCCCATGGCACTGTAAGTGTAGACAGCATGAGGTCCTCGTGCCCACAGATAAACACGGGAGAAAACAGAAGCGTTAATCATGCTGACCATTAAACTGGCTAAAAGCCAAGCAGTTCTCTCTGAGGCACACCAGGAGAGCCCCAAGTCTGGCAGATGCAACCAGCTCTCTGTGTGCTCACCTGGAAAATAGGCCCACAGCAGAGAGGACTTCCTGCTCTGCTCACCCAGATCCCCGTCCTCCTCCTCTGCCCCATAGGCAAAGCCTGGCTTCTCAGCGTCTCCTGAGAGCAAGTCTCCCCTAGCCAAATCAAAAGCCAAATCCTGGCTCTAGTGAGACCAGGAACAGCCCCAGGAGACCATGCCATGAACTGGCTCCTCTCCCCCTCTCTCCGACAGGCTCCCTTCCCTTTGCATCAGAGCTTTGTCACTGGGCCCCAGGAAGCACTAGGCACACTCCACGAGGAGGCAGCGGGACATGCACCTCAGTCAACATGCACAGTTAATATTGCTTGCCAACTTGGTGGGATCTGGAATAACTGAGGAGCCAAATCTCTGCGAGTGTTTCTGAATGGGTTCTAGATCAGATTAACTGAGGAGGAAAGAGCCACCCTAAATGTGGGTGGCATCAGGGTATGAGATAGGGTGGGGGTGCTGAGTAAAAATGAAAGAGTGTTCATCGCAGCTTCTTGCTAGCCAAACACCAGCCAAAGGAGAAGTGGGGTGAGATAAGTAAGGAGGTACCCAGAGCATGGCTGTACAAAGGACTGTAAACCCACAGGTGCTAAAGCACCTAGGAAACAACAGGCTCTTAAGAGGGCGCCCTCTACTGGAGGAGTGAAAAAACCTCATAGTTACAGGACTCTGAAAGCAGACGCTATCAGAAGTCCACTGAACTTCAGATTTACAAGCTCCCCCTTCCAGGATCTGGTGTGAGAAATTGCTCAGGACTTCAAAACCGATCTGCGCTCCCAGAGTTCAGCTATTGGTGCTTTGAGGGAGACAAGTGAGGCCCATCTGGTTGGCCTTTCTGAAGATACCAACCTGTGTGCTGTCCATGCCAAACGTGTAGCAATTATGCCAAAAGATACCCAGCTAGCATGCCACATATGTGGAGAATGTGCTTAACAGTGTACTATAAGGGGAAGCTGTTGGGGGTTTGTGCAAGAGGGACAGCAAAACAGCTCTAGAATTCATGCAATGCGGCCCACGGGTTAGCAAACCCACAATGGGCATGTCTCAGCGAGGCATAACCCTGAGAACTGCATGCCCTGAGGACTTCATGCACTGCTCTGCTTGTTACCTTTGCAATCCCTACAATCCCCTTAATATGTGAATCGTGTGAGTACTATAGAGGGGGCTCCCAGCCCCTCACTGGGCAGTACCATTTGTATATGCAATAACAATGCTTGGTCTCTTTCAGGCATTGCTGCTGGAGCAGATTAATGATTCGACCACCATTTTTGAAAACTACCTGTAGACGTAGATTGTTAATAATGATCACTACCCTTAGAAAGAATTTGGAAAAATAGATCGTTCAACAAGGTTAGGAAAAGATGTTTTTGCTAGGGGCTCTGACATAGAAAGTCTTAGGGGGAAATAGATTGTTTAGCAAAGTGAGGTAAAGATGTTTTTGCTATTGGCCCTGATGTAGGAAATCTTAGGGGACAACTGAAGTTAACAGAAAGTACATTCTTATTACCAAAGTTAGGGATTTTTTTGAGGTTGGCAAAGCAAGAACAATGGCCCATGGCAGCATTGGCTGAGGTGACTCTTTCAAGCTGGGCTGGTGACTGAGATGATGATTGATTTCCTTATTCTATTTTTCTGCCCTCAGCTTCCTGATATGATTTAATAAAACATATTAATGAGTAGATGAGCACCTTTAGGATTTAAAGTAGAAGTGGCTGGTTGTTTTTATATAGGAGTTTACATTTGTGATTCCTTTAAGATCTTTATAAGATTACGTCTTAAGATAATCGATTCCTTCTTTGTAACTGCAAATTGCAGCCTGCCAGTAAAGAAAAGCTGCCTGAGAAATTCCCTTGCTTGCTTATACTCTGTTAATATATAACATTTGGCTTATGTACAAATGTATGTGGGTTCTTAAAAATAACTTGTTATTCATGTTTGTTCCTCACCCCTAATACGTAAAACACTTGACCATGTGAAGGTATTGGGAACATGATTTTCTTACTTATATCCATTGTAATCATTTATTCGTAGAGAGATAAATTGTAAACACATTGAAATTTTTGTACTGCTTGAAAGATTTTGTTGGGGGTATATAAACTGTGAGAAGAAGGATAAGAAAATGGATAAAAATAAAGATAAGGATGAAAATAAGATAATAATAAAAAAGAAGAAGAAGCAGCTTGTTCAAACCTACTTGCTGGAGTCTGTGTTACTTCGTCATCTAGTGTGTGTGTGTGTGTGTGTGTGTGTGTGTGTGTGTGTGTGTGTGTGTTTGCATGGTTCTTTTCTCTCCTTCTTTCCCCTTTTTTTTAGATGCTTGCCACCATCAGTGGAAGCCCCCGCTAGGAGTCATCAGCCCTAGCTCCAGCTTGCCGCCATCTCTGGAAGCTATTACCGATAACTATCAGTTCCAGTCTGGAAGGTTGCCCTCAGAGAAAGTCTGCAGGGTCACCAGCCAGCCAGCCACAGGACTCATGTCCCACCTCAGTTTTCCCCAGTTGATGTCAAAGCTGGACTTCGATAAGGAATATTTCATTCTAAAAAAAAAAAAAAAAAAAAAAAAAAAAAAAAAAAAAAATTTTTTTTTTTTTTTTTTTTTTTTTTTTTTTTTGTTCTTCTCCCTGAGTTAGTGAATCAGTCAAGATAGGAAGTGGTCAGGTTTTCTGTAGATAACAGAGAAGTGGCTCATTACAGAGGATGAAGGAGGGTACCGCTGGCATTTTACCCAGAAGTCTACAGCAGGTTGAGGATGCTATGCCTGAGAATGACATGGAGCCTGGGGGAAAGCTGCGGTGTGAGAGGGTCACTGACCCTGATCCCGAGTCTCACTCCCCCACCCTGGGAGGTGCATCCCAAGCATCCAGATTCCTTCCCAGAGCCGGGAGGATAGAAGGGTAGCGACAGAGAGAACTTCTCAAATGAAAATCGGTTGGGTTCAAATCCTCCTTCAAGGAAAAACCCCAACAAAAGCGTGTGGGATGTAGCTGTTTTAGTGCTGACACACTAGAGGGCGCTGCTGAGCTGCAGGAAAACTAGCAACTACCAGTCTGTCCTTCTACCAAGTCCTCCCTTGCAGGAGCTGACTGGGACAGATCAATTTTCAGTGACTCTCTTAGACCTTCAGACCTAAGCAGGAGTGTTATTCTGGAACCCAATGTCAGCAGTTTCCCGCTGAGCCCACTTGGCTAAGAGGTGTGGACCCAAGCTGACAGGGACCCTGTGTCTGCAGAGTCCTTTCTGCTGATTGCTGGTTTGACACACCTAAGCGCCAACCTACCCTTGATCTGGCCCTCTCCTCCACCCTGCACGTGAGGCCATGGCTACGTGGGGAGGAAGAAGGCCTGTGGAAGGCAGTGCCAGAGCTGCGGCACTGCTCCACGCTCACAGAAGAGGCTCTCAGAGGTCTTGTTCTGAGGAACTCGAGGGGTCTCGGGCTGCGGCTGGGAGCTGGGTCTGTGGATAAAGCTCTTGCCACGCACTCATGAATGAGGAAGTGGGTTCAAGAGCCCAGTACCCATCTAAAAGATCTGGGCGCTGTGGAACAGGTCTGTAATCCCAGTGCTGGGGAGGCAGAGACAGGGGGCTCTCTGGGATAGGTTAGCTTGACAGCTCCAAGGTCAACGTAAAAGCTTATGTCAAAAGAAAACCAAAACATAAAACATAAAAAAGAAGAAAGAAAAGGTGTACATCTAGCTGGTTGGCTCAGTGCCAGCCCTAATCATCTGCGTTGGATCTCAGGGACCCACGTGGTAGAAGGAGAAAATGAACTTGCACATGTGTCTTCCATCCTTCACACATGTGCTACGGCTCGTGTGCACCCTTTCACACAAAACACGCACACATACAAGATAAACATTTTTAAAAATTAAAAATGGTTTGGGGGATCAATTGTGAAAGATACTCAGTGACTCCCTCTTGCCTGCACACGCCCACGTTCCTGTGCTCATACACACACATTCTTGTGCACGGGCCTGTGGGCACGCCCGCCCGCCCGCACGCACGCACGCACGCTCCATCAATCAATAAAGTAAAAACCATCTGGGGATTGACTGCCTGGCACAGACCCCGCATCGCTCCCAATCTGGACTGCTATGGCTCCCCTGTGGTCCCTCTCCCTTCGTAGGCCGCCAGCCTTCTGCCTTCATAGCCCAGGTCAAGGGCCTCAGATCCCCGCTGTCTCTCCCCCAGGCCCTCCTGTCCCAAGCTCCTTGCTCCTGAGAATGCATCTCAGGTATTGTTTGCCTACTTCTTCCCAGCTCGAGCTCTTGTATTTGGTCTCATTCTGGCCCAGTACAGATGCCCTGTGAGGGCCTGTCCTGCTGTGACTGCTCAAGGTGCCCGTAGCTGCAGCCTTTGCCACAACACATGTGTGTGTTCTCTTTCTTTCATTTCTTTTCTTTTCTTTTTTTTTATTTTAAAGATTTATTTATTATTATGAATACAGTGCTCTGTCTGCATGTACACCAACGGGCCAGAAGAGGGCATCAGATCACATTTATAGATTGTAAGCCACCACATGGTTGCTGGGAACTGAACTCAGGACCTTTGGAAGAGCAGTCGGTGCTCTTTACCTCTGAGCCATCTCTCCAGCCCTCTTTCTTTCTTTCATGGCATCAAATTCAAACTCACAACCCCACCAAAACTTATCCAACCAACCTACCTAGTGTGGTGGCTTTAGATAGCCACTCCCTCCTCCTCACACCTGAGCATCCAGGACAGACAGCTGTCTTCTTTCTTCCTGTTGGAACCTAATAGAGGCCCCAGGACAGGTCTCACGAAGCTTCTCTGTCTGGGCCTTTTAGGGTATTTTCAGTGGGTGTGGGTGTGCGTAGGTGGGTGTTTTGTGTAACTAAGAATTAAGAACAAATTTGTAATTGTTGTTTGTTTTCCCCTGCTTTTTAAAACAACAATAATAAAAATAATAAAATATTATTATTGGAGACAGGGCCTCATGTATCTCAGGCTGGCCCTAAATTTAGTATGTAGCTGCAGATGGCCTCTCAGGTCCTGATCCTCTGGCCTCCACTTCCCCAGTGCTGGGGTCACAGTGAGCGCTGTAACTGAGTTTTAAGCAGTGCTGGGGTGGAACCCAGGGCCTCATGCATGCTAGGCAAGCAGCCTACCAACCTTGCTGGACCTCAGCCCCAGGAGGAGTTTAAGTAAGATCCTGGGGGGGGGGGGGCGATTGTCCTTTCTCTTAGGCGTCTAAAAGACCATGCATGGATCAGGCTATAGTTTGGTGCCGAGCTTTTCCTTCCTTCCTTCCTTCCTTCCTTCCTTCCTTCCTTTGTTTTTGTTTTCTCAAGACAAGGTTTCTCTGTGTAGCCCTGGCTGTCCTGGAACTCGATCTGTTGACCAAGCTGGCCTCAAACTCAGAGATCCACCTACCTTTGCCTTCCTAGTGTTGGGATTAAAGGTGTGTGTCACCGCTGACAGCAAAGAACTTTTTCTTTTCACTTTGTTTGTTTCTTCCTCTTTAAAAAAATTTAGTTATTTACTTTACATCCCAATCACAGCCTCTTCCCTCTTCTCTTCCAGTCCCTCTCTCCCTCTTTTCCCATTCCCCTTCTCCTGCCCCTCAGAAAAGGGGAGCCCTCCCCACCAACACACCCCAGCACATCCAGGCTCATCAGAACTGAGCACTTCCTCTTCCACAGTGGCCTGACAAGGCAGCCCCACCAAGGGGAAGTGATCAAAAAGCATGCAATAGAGACCGTGTCAGAGATAGCCCCTGCTCCCCTTTCTAGGGGATCCACACGGAGACCAAGATGCCCATTGGGTACGTATATGTAGGGACCTAGGTCCAGTCCATGCCTGGTCCTTGCTTGGTGCTTCAGTTTCCCCAAGTGCCCCTGGGCCCAGGTGAGTTGGCACTTCTTGTGGTCTTCTTGGAGGAGCTCCTGTCCCCTCTAGGTCCTTCTATCCATCCCCCTACTCTTCCACAAGGCTCCACCCAGAGTTTGGCTGTGCATCTCTGTTGCTGTGTGGAGTCTCTCAGAGGACAGCCATGCTAGGCTCCCATCTGAAAACATAGTAGAGTGTCAGGGGCTGGCAGAGCTGGGTTTAATTCCTGTGCTGGCTAGTTTTATATCAACTTGACACAAGCTAGAGTCACTGGAGAGGAAGGAGCCTCGATTGAGAAAATGTCTTAATAAGATCTGTCTGTAAGGCCAGGCATGGTGGTGCACACCTTTAATCCAAGCACTCGGGAAGCAGAGGCAGGCAGATCACTGTGAGTTTGAGGCCAGCCTGGTCTACAAAGCGAGTCCAGGACAGCCAGGACAGCCAAGGCTAACATGGAGAGACTCTGTCTCGGGGGTGGGGAGTGGGGGGGGGGTGGAGTGGGGGGGGGGGGACCAAACAATCTGGCCGTAGGCAGGCCTGTAGGGTATTTTCCTAATTAGTGATTGATGTGGGAGGGTCCAGTCTATTGTGGATGTGGCCATTTCGGGGCAGGTGGTCCTGGGTTCTATAAGAAAGGAGGCTGAGGAAGCCATGGAGAGCAAGCCAGTTAGCAGCGCCCCTCCATGGCCTCTGCTCCTGCCTCCAGGTTCCTGTCCTGTTTGACCGTGTCCTGACTTCCTTCAGTAATGAACAGTGCTATGGAATTGAAAGCCTAATAAACTCCTTCCTCCCTAACTTGCTTTTGGTCATGGTGTTTGGTCACAGCAATAGAAATCCTAACTAAGACAGTTCTCAACACTGCAAAATAATAATAATAATAATAATAATAATAATAATAATAATAATAATAATAACAACAACAACAACAACAACAACAACAACAACAACGAAACAACAATAGGTGGTAAAGTGCTTACTGCCAGGCCTGACACCTGAGTTCAGTCCCAGGGACCAGTAAAGTAGAAGGAGAAAAATCAACGTCTATAGCTTGTCCTCTGACCTCCATATGTGTGCTAAGCCATGTGAATGCACCCCTAATATACAAAAAGAATCTATGCAGAAAAGGAGGAAATGAAAATTACAACTGACATTTTTGAAGTTATAAAACTGGTCACCTAAGTGACCGACAGTTTAACAGTTAAGAGACTTGCTACTTATGACCGCCAATCTTGGTTGTCAATTTGACCACATCTGGAATCAACTAAAACCCAAGAGCTAGTAAGGGTTTTTCTGGGTTGGATTATTTGAGGAGGGAAGACACACCCTTAAATCTGGGCCACACCTTCTGGTGCCAGCTCACATAAAGGGACATTGAAGAAGGATGCTGGTTTTGTTTTATTGTTTGTGCCTGTTTTCAGTGGGCTTTGTGGGCCCCCAAAAAGGATTTCTTTTGTTTGGTGAAGGCTACCTTCTACAAATCTACAGCTAGCATCTTACTTAAGAAAGAAAATGTGTTCTTTTTTAAAAAATTAATTACTTTATTATTATTATACAGTGCTCTGCCTCCATGTACACCTGCAGGCCAGAAGAAGGCTTCAGATCTCATTATAGATGGTTGTGAATCACCATGTAGTTGCTGGGAACTGAACTCAGGACCTTTGGAAGAGCAGGTGATGCTCCTAACCTCTGAGCCATCTCTTCGAAAGTGTGTTCTTAAGAAGTGGGACTAGATAAGGCGTCTGCTCTCCCTACTGTGTCATGGAATTACACGGAGGCAGGAGAGGCCATGAGAAGATAGAGGGGAAAACAAACGATAGAAAAAGAAGCAAAAGCTACCACTGTTCACAACTAGCATGATCATTCACACAGGAGCCTCACGTTAATCAACAGAAAAACTGTTGGAACGAATGACTTCAGAAAGCTAGAGAGATGTGAGACCAAACTGAAAACAAGCGATTGCCGTGATTCACACCACGAGCTAGCAAACTAAGTAAGCAAGGGAAAAAAGAAAACCAACTATTGTTGCTAAATTCCTTCCCTGAAGAAACATAATCAAAAACATAACCAACGTCCGGCCCTCTACCCAAGGTACCAAAGGCAAACCTAGGCACAATTCTGCCACTGTTCTCTGTGGGGATCCACGAGTTTACTAGGATTCCAGAGAGCAGATGAAGTGGGGCTTACCTACTAGAGTGTGGGTGCTCTCCTCCCCACACAAAAGGTCGAAATGGAAAGAAGCATCACCTGTCAATAAAAGTCTAATGGCCTAAAGCTGAGGCAAGAAATAGGAGGTGGGACATCCAGCAAGCAGAAAGGATTCTGGGAGAGTGCCAGGCTCCAGAGACTCACTCAGGAAGGTGTGAAAGAGGACAGATGCATAGTACTTGAACAGAGGTAGTCAGCCATGTGGCAGAACTTAGATTAGAATGAATAGTTTATTAAGTTACGAGATGATCAGGGAATGAGCCTCGATGTATGGCCAAGGTATTTGTATATATATTTTGAGTCTTGAGTTATTATTCTGGGAGCTTGAGCCTGGGAGGAATGCCCCCCCATAACATATGAGGGCTTTCCCATAGCCACATAGATAAGAGCCCAACTTCTCCTAGTCTTCCTGGTCTCTTACTCCAGCCTTAATCTGAGGCCATATGCAATTTGGGATGAATTTCATACAATAGGTGGCAGGAAGTGGGTGAATACTAGGTTGGTCTTTGGTACCTTGGTTAGAGGGATACACGTTGGTTATGCATTTTCCCTTGCTTGGTTGCGTGAAGAAAGGCCATCAGTTGTTTTTAGTTTGGTCTTTTTGTTTTGTTTTGGGGTTTCGTTGTTTTTTTTTTTCTTGGTTTTTCAAGACAGGGTTTTGCTGTGTAGCCTTGACTGTACTGGGCTCACTGTGTAGACCAGGCTGGCCTTGAACTCACAGCGATCCACCTGCCTCTGCCTCCCGAGTGCTGGGATTAAAGTCATGCGCCACCATGCCCGGCTAGTTTGATCTTTCTGTAATCGAGCATTGTAGGCTTTTGAACTTTTAAAAACCTACTTTTTTCTGGGGTTCTTTAATGCTTACACCTCTCTTCCAATCCACCTACCCTAGATAGGAGAGAAAAGAGGTTTGTGGGAATAGAAGTAGACCTTTTTAGACTCAGTTCCTTGGAGCGATTCCACTGGCGTAGTTGGCAGGATTCTAGCAGACCCTTTAAACAGCAAACCAGCAATTCAACAAAAGTGACTGCAAGTCCAGCTGCTGGAACCCAGAAGCTTGAAGCATTCTCTGGAGCTGTTTTTTCTAGGAGCGTCTCAAAGTGGAGTCATGAGCAACCAAGACTAAGAAGCCCTGCCTCTTGTTTTGGGCAGATACATATCCATCTCTATCTATCTATCTATCTATCTATCTATCTATCTATCTATCTATCTATCATCTATCTATCTATCTCCTCTCAGAGTTGGTACTAGGATATTTATCAGTTGACAAAGACCATTCCCCCGCAAGAGGCGGTTCCTCTTCCTAGTGGACAAACATCACCTGTTCTCTCACAAGTCTGTTTTCAGAGGAAAAACACCACACGCCCTCACACAAGTCAGTCTCACATTCTATACTTGGGATCAAAACAAAAATATGTTTATGTCCACTACAGAACACAGCTGAACATTTCAAGATGGTGTTTGTTTTAAAATACAGTCATATATATATATATATATATATATATATATATATATATGTATATATATATATATATATAGGTGACGTGACAAAATAAGCTATCATTTGCCATAGTGATATCACAGGATCAAATAATTCTCTTAGTAAAGTGTCTTGAGGAAAAATAATATTGAAAGATTGTATAAAACAAAGCACGATTGGGGCCAGCAATGTGGACTCAGGTGGCCAAAGCACCACCGGGATCCTGGGTAGCTAGATCTGCAGTGTCCACAGCTTCTCAGGTCCTCCAGCTTGGCCTGGGGGCTCTGAGATACCTGGACCCCAGCTGTGTCGTGCTTGGGGCCCTCCCTGCCTTGGGTTGGGCATCTCTGTGGGCCTGGAGCTTGGGGCCTGCTCCACAGGATAGGGCCCTGAGTAGGAGGGCCTGCACTTACCTTGCTCACAATGTCTCCATGATGACAATATAGTTTTTTGGACTTGTCACCTACACACAGAACACTGAGGATGCGCTATGGTATTTAGGGGGAAGGCTTGCTGTTTTTAAACAAAAATCTCAAGTGTTCGACTTTACCAATAAATAACTCAGGAGCCAGATGCTGGGGTCAAAGCCTACTAGCTCAGAGAGGCAGAGAAAGCACCCAGCTTGCCTTCCTACTCAGCTGAAATCCCAGAAGGAAAAAGGCCCTTCTCCTTCTCCACTCTGCCTTAAAGACCCCTCAACTCAATGTCCCTTCTTTCTGTGTTTTCCTATGTTCACTCCCTGTCAACTGGTTGCTTGCTCTGCCTCTTGTTCTAGGGTTAACTTTATTTAGTTATTGTTTACAGAAAGCTTTTGGGCTAAAGGTGTGTGCTAGGCCTTAGCCACACCACAACAAGAAGCAGGTTTTTCCAGTTCACAATATTGGGGTTCATAATGTGACCAAATGCCCTGAGACAAAGTTTTCTAACACTGAGACTCACAGTTTGCTATAGTTATCCCACAGGAACAAGTTTTTTTTTTTTTTTTTTTTTTTACCAAGGTTAAAACTGCCATAAAGTTTGCCCAAATGCTTTAAGCTCTGTCCAGCACTGACCCCCTGACACTTGTAAGCATTTTAACACCTTGCTGTTTGGAGAGACAGGACACAGTTAGCGCTCTCCCTTCCCCTGCCTCTTTCTCATGGAGAGAGCATTAGAGAGGGAGTGTGTGTGTGTGTGTGTGTGTGTGTGTGTGTGTATGTGTGTGACAGAGCAAATATAAGACGATTTTTGTTACAGAGCCCAGAGAGAGCAGTCCAAAACCCCACAGGAACTACATAACCCTCTGAGTCCCTTGCTTTCTCTACCATGCACACGCCCTGCAGGGCGGAGGCCTTGGGCTGTGTCCTACACAAGAGAGTTCAGTGTTTGCTGCAGGAACAGAAGGGAAGGTGTGTCAGCTCATATGATGGCGTTATGCAAACAGCAGCTCCCACCTCCCTTCAGAAGGTGTTTTCTGCCTGCAGCGTGAAGGAAATGGAAGACATTAGAAACCCTAGACAAGCCTTGTCAGGGCCTCTTCCTCGCTGCAGGGCAGCTCTGACTCACGGGAGCAGAGTGGAGCTCTGGCTGCTTTTCCATAAACACACCTGGGAAGGTTTATTAAGCTTCATCTTTTTCTCAACTAAACAGAAATTGGAGTCAGTTGCCAAGAGGACCCTCAACTCAAGCCTCCATCAGATTGGCCTGTAGACGTGTTAGGGGGAGTGGGGGTGTTTTCTTGATTGATGATGATGCGGGAGAGACCAGCTTTACTGGGGGAGGTGACAGCCCTGACCAAGTGGTTCTCGGTTATATAAAATAGCAAACAACCGCCCCCCTTGCTTAAACGATAGCAAATATAGGAGTGAATAGGGCGAATAAGGTCACTCTTAAAGTGGTCCCTGGTGAAAGGTCTTACCCTTGCCTCAGTTCCAAAGATAAGAATTGGTGCCATTTTGGAGTGAAAAGCACCTAGAACGCTAAAGGCATCCTCACCCCAGGTCCAGCCTTCTGCACAAGGTGTCCTTGGAAAGCTGTGACTTTGAGGCCAGCCTGGTCTAGAAAGTCAATCTAGGACAGTCAAAGCTACACAGAGAAGTCCTGTCTTGAAAAAACAAAGTAGAGATTTAAAGAAAAAAAAATACCTATAACCTGGTGACAAGCCAAGAAAATTATTAAAAAATTGTCCTACTTGTTCTTTGTATAACCAAGCGTCATTACCTGGCAGGAGTAGCCTATAGATAGAGCAAGAGATTCTGAAGATATCAAAAAGCCTAGAGAGATTGTGACATTGTCTCAGGTAAAACCAAGCCT
Source organism: Acomys russatus (assembly GCF_903995435.1). NCBI lineage: Eukaryota > Metazoa > Chordata > Mammalia > Rodentia > Muridae > Acomys > Acomys russatus. The sequence goes on from NC_067161.1 coordinate 34,905,703, forward strand.
AAAATGGATTAAATATATAGGACTAGGAGGCCACATAGGAAAATGAAAGCTGCGTGTGACAGATAGAGCCATAAATTTATGCACAAAGAGCTATTGCTACAGTGGAAAGCGCAGATCAGCGTTCCTCCAACTTCAGGACAAGCTATAAAGTGAGAGGTGCTCCTGATGAAGCCATTGAAAATATTATCAGAGACAGTTACAGGCTGTCCAAGCTGTCCATAAGCAAGGCACAGCAGAGGTCGGTTCTCCAAACTTATGAGGAGGGTCTTTGCTAATAGAGTATCAATTGCTCTACCACTAAAATGCTTAACTGATAAGCCTGTTTGTACAGAGCAATGATCCTTAAAAAAAATTACAGGCACTAGACCAGCTGGTCCAAGAACAGCTGGAGGCTAACATATAGAAGAGTCCCACCAGCCCTTGGAATTCTCCTATATTTATCATTTTTTAAAAAATCTGGAAAATGGAGGATGCTCACAGATCTGAGAGCAATCAACAAAGTAATTCAGCCTATGGGTTCCTTACCAGTTAGAATACCCCACTTTTGTTTGTTTGTTTCTTTTTTGAGACAGGGTTCCTCTGTGTAGTCTCGGCTGTCCTGGACTCTTTGTAGAACAGGCTGGCCTCGAACTCACAGAGATCCACTTGCCTCTGCCCCTCAGAGTGCTGGAATTACAGGTGTGCCACAGCGCCTGGCTGTATCTGAAATTCCTTTAACTTCTTTGTTACCTAAGGCATGGCCTATTTAAAGTGATTCTTTTTTCCTCAATGCCCCTTGAGGGACAAGACAGGGAAAAGTTGGCTTTCACTGTGCCCACATTTGACCGTGCCATGCCAATTAAGAAATATCACCGGAAGGTCTTGTCACAAGGAATGTTAAACACTCCTACCTTGTGTCAATATTTAGTACAACAGCCATTAGAAATAATTTGTAAATGGTTTCCTCAATCTATAATATATCATTATATGGATGATATCTTGCTGGTTGATTCAGATGCAGATACCTTAGAAAAATATTTGATGCAGTAAAGGGAATTTTGCCTTGTTGGGCATTACAAATTGCTTCTGAAAAATTACAAAAAGGAGAGTCTATTAATTATCTAGGATATAAGATACATCTGCAGAAAATCCAGCCACAGAAGGTACAGATGAGAATAGACCAGTTACAAACCTTAATGATTTCCAAAAATTATTGGCTAAGGCCCATAATTGGATTAACTACTTATGAGATAAGTAATTTATTTCAAACTTTACAAGGTGATTCAGTTTCAAATAGTCTAAGAAAATTATCAGCTGAAGCTGAAAGAGAACTGGCTCTGGGAGAGAGGAGATTATAGGGTGCACATGTGGAACACTTGGATCCATAACATGATTCTGTTTTAGTTATTTTGTCTTCTACTCGCTTTCCCAGGGGAATTCTTAAACAAGGAGAAGATAATGTCAGAGAATAGATATTTTTAGCACATAAACAGAGTGAAAAAAAACTATATAAAAAGGGGTTCTGACTGTGAAAAGGAGAATAAAACGCCGTCAATTCGCAGGAACAGACCCAGCGGACATTGTGAGGTCTTATACTAATGTTAAAATCGCCCCATTATGGGTAATTAGTGAGGGTTGGCAAAGAGCTTGCAGTGATATTTTGGGGGAAATTAGCAACAGATACCCTCAAAGCAAGTGCCTTCGGTTTATAAAAGGATTAATTGGATTCTTCCTTGTACAGTGAGAAGAGTACCAATTTCTAAAACCCCTACCTTTTATACAGATGCTAATAACCAGGAACGGCAGGTTGTAAGTCAGAAAATATAAGTAAAATAATTCAAAGTCCACATGTTCACTTCAGAAACCAGAACTATATGCTCTTCTCATAGTTCTGTTAGATTTTCAAGAACCTCTTAATATAGTTACTGACTCTCAATATGCACAAAGAGTTGTTTTACATATAGAAGTTGCTGAACTTATTTTAAATGATTAAGAATTAACTTTATTATTTAGATTTCAAAATTTCATAAAAGACATTATATAAATAGTAGAGATTTAAGCCAGGCATGATGGCTCATGCCTGTACTCCAAGTACTCAGGGAGACAAAGGCAGGCAAATCACTGTGAGTTCAAGACCAGCCTGGTCTAAAAATTGAGCCCAGGACAGTCAAGGGCACACAGAGAAACCCTGCCTCAACCCCCACCCAAAGTAGAGATTTAAAGAAAAAAATTTTTGCCGGTGGTGGTGGAGCACGCCTTTAATCCCAGCACTCAGGAGGCAGAGGCAGGTGGATTGCTGTGAGTTTGAGGCCAGCCTGGTCTACAAAGAGAGTCCAGGACAGCCAAGGCTACACAGAGAAATCCTGTCTCAAAAAAAAAAAAATTTTTTTTTCTATAGCCTGGCAAGAAGCCAAGAAAATTATTAAAAAAAAAAAAAAAGTGTCCTACTTGTTCTTTGTATAATCAAGCTCCATTACCTGGTGGATGTAACCCTAAAGGTTGCTAAAGAAATAAAATTGGAAGATAGATATGTTTCATCACACAGAATTTGGAAAATTAAAGTATGTACACCATACAACTGATACCCAGTCAAGATTTAGTTTTTTCCTATTCAGGGTTTCAATGGGCTTCTGCCTTGAGTTCTGAAAAGGTCAATTCTGTTATTACACATTTAATAGAAGTGATAGCTATTTTAGAGATATCTTCACTGAGTAAAACTGATCATGCTCTGGCACATGTATCCAGTAAAAAGCAACAATTCTTTAAACATAAAACATATCATTGGTAAATCTTACAGTCCTACAGGTCAAGCAGTTGTGGAAAGATCTAACTGTTCTTTAAAGAATATGCTCATAAAACAGAAGGGGGATGTGGGATCTCCTAGAGATAGACTAAATAATGCTTTATTCACCTTAAATTCTTTTAAATCTCAATGAGGCAGGTAGGATGGCTGCTAAAAACCACTGGATTTTAGAAAGGACTGCTGAATCAGATCAGCATATATACGTGATAACCTCAGGATGGAAGTCAGAAAATGTGTTGCATTGGGGGAGAGGTTAGGCTTATGTTTCAACAGGAAGTGAAAAGCTGTGGATTCCTTAAAAGTTGTTTCCCATGTCAATGTATTTGCCAACTCCTAGTGACAAGAGGCATTCAGAGCCCCTTCACTCACATGCTGCTCTACTGAAGACAGTCCTCCTGAAGTCATGGCGCCACTAGAAACAGCTATGCATGTTCAGCAGCCTTGTGCAGAGGGCGAGTTTTCAGGAGAAGGGACTTGGGCTGTTGCCTCCTCCCCCACAGAGAGAGTGCAGGGCATTCAGGCAGTACAGTGTTTGCTTCAGGAGGTCAGGACTGCCTGGAACCAGACACCAAGAATAAAAGCCAGTGCAGGAGAGGGTCACTCACAGGAGAAATGGTGGGCAGGACTGCAGGTCACCATCTGGGCTCCTGAGAAGGCAGGCCATCAGTATCCCAGCTCAGGACCTGGTTTGAGGGGACCTTATTACTCTGGAGCCAGAGGCCCCTGTTTGTCATGTGACAAGCCCTTCAGTTGTCCAACTATCAGCTGAGCTTTGGACCTAGGTCCATTCATACTGTCCAGCAGAGAGCGCTCTGTGACAGACTGTTCACCAACATCTGTATGTGTCTTGTAACTCCCTCCCCCAGCCCAGTGCTGTCTGTCCTAGCACTTACTCAGTAGCTTCAAGCACCTGTTGAAGCAGGCTCAGGCCAGCTTTGCTGAGGTGTAGCCCGAAGGGCCTCATTTGGGTCTGCAGCGTATAACTTCCTGCTTTCCATGCAGGGGACAGGATCTGTGTGTGACTCATGCCTGTGTAAACTGGAAGTGTAGAGAACAGACAAGCCCCGCCCCCAGTGTTGTCGTTCTGCATGGGTGATGATAGGAAAGTGCTCCCCAGTGTTCTCCACGGTGCAGATGTTTTTGAGATGTATTTCCCAGGCTTCCTCAGAGATTGAGACCACTGTACACTCTCTGCTTGGTGCTGTCCAAGCCAAGAAGGCATCCCAGTACTGGGCTCCCTCCTTCCCTGTTCTGTATTCCTGCTCCTCAGAGTCCTATTCCCAGGTACAGTACATAACTGTACAGAAGCTCTGGGGTCAGGCTGTTTCCAGGGAGACCTGGGCTAAGTGCTCCAGGCTGGTGCAATTCATGGTCGATATTAAGTAGATGCCTATTACACAGAACTAGTAAATCTTAACCCCAAACCACTGCTACACTTAACCTACAGAAGAGTTGCATGTGGTATGGTCAGGACCAGATTCTAGGAATAAAGATTGTAGTCCGTTGCTATTATTAAAAAAAAAAAAAATCATTGTTTATTAAAACTATTTCATTGCCCAAGGCACTTCAGTACCTTTCACAAAATACAGCTTTTTCTTTTGTTTGTCTGTCTGTTTTTTTGTTTTTTAAGTAGGTGAAGTGTGTGCTTTAGCAGCACCATGGCAACATAATCTGAAGAGAAGACAACCGCACTGAACACAAAATACCCACTGATGTTACATGGCTGCAGACAGCAACCCTGAGAGACTGTGAACACAATTTACATTTCTTCTTGTAATTTTCCCCATGATTATACAGCATAAAAGGAACAAGCATAGTGTTGTTTTTGGCACTCAGCAGTGCTAGTGGCTAAAGCTGGGAAGGCCCTGGGTGGTGGCAACTGCATACCACAGCCAGGGTAATCCTGGGCCGAGAAACATACAGACTGTTGCCATGTCTTTGCAGAAGGGTGACTTGAGACACAACAGCAGATGACAAACCAAACAACCCCCATGACAGTGCTGAGAGAGGGAAAGGATGCCTTGTTCTCCATGCATTTCTTTCAAGACACAGGTAAGTGTGTGATAGCCAGAATTCTGATTTACCCAGCAGTAGGAGCCACGCCTTGTCCTCAACAGTGGATTTCTCACAGGGTGTGACAATCCTGGGACTCTGACCAGACACACAGCACAGATGGCTGTGGGACTGAACCATCTCAGTGCCCACACTGCCTGCCTGCCTTACATACCTGCTTCCACCTTAGTTTCCTTTAGGGTTCCCTAGGTCTTATGTCCTGTCATGAATTAAGAGAATCACAGTTGAAACTTTAACTGAGAAAAGACAAGAAACCAAACTATCCACGGAATCATTTATTTTGTGAAAATAATTTTTTTTTCCTTCTGGTGCATCTGATTGAACCCAGGGCCCCGGGCATCCAGGCAAGCACACTGCCACTGAGCCACATCCACTCCTTTTCCTGTAAGTTCTTCAGTTAGGGAAAGGAGGAAAAACAGACCTGTGGTTCTATCTGTGACCTTATTAGGTCTTCTAAAATAACAAAGCATGCCTAGCAGATGTTTTCATAGTCTTCCAAGTCCCACTGGTTCAAGAGACTCATTAACTTCTGTGGAGGGCCCAAGTCCGTCTCTGTAGTGAGATGTACAAGCTGTCTGTAGTTAGCTTGGTGTCCCTGGAGGAAGGTGGCTCTCCAGGATAGATGCCCCCATCCAAGAGCACATCAGACACACGGTCGACAGAACAGAAAAGCCCTGGGTCATTGACAGCATTTCTGACAACATGCTGGTTTTCCATCCAGTTTCTCAGCCTCTGGAGCGGGTGTTACACAACGCTTTTCTTTTTAGGTTTCTGGGCTTTTTCGTGAGTATCTCCTGCGACCTGTTTCTGGTTTAAGGTTTGCCCACGTTTCATTCTGTTTAAAAACAAGCAAACCAAATATTCCAAGTCTTATAAAGATATCTATCAGTTGCAAAGCAAGCAAGTCAGATTTGGACAAACGAACAAACAAACCAACAAACACATGGAGGATTCTGAAGTTACCTTTGTTGTCTTTGGACTAAGCCAAACTGCTGAATTCACTGGCATGCAGGGTCATTGCTCTAGATAGCACCGCGGTTAAAGTAGTCTAGCTGTATGGGAGACCGAGTGTGCAGGGAGCATTACTTCAAGGGGTTGGGGCCTTAAGACCTGGCCAGGACCTGACTCAATATATTTACACTGGGAAAAGGGAGGTCTCCTACCTTTTCACCTTCTGCATCTGGTCGATAGTGTCTGGGAGAGAAGCACCAGAGCTCTCTGGGAAGAAGAGGGTGACGATAGCTGTCAGGATGGTCAGACTTCCCATGAGGATGTAGGGCAGGGAGCGGTTATAGGCACCTGTGGTCAAGCAGAGGGCCCAGGTTACAGTGAGGCTGGGCTCATCCTGGCCCTTTATTCTGTCAGCACTCCATATAGGACTCACCTTCCTGTTGGCTCTAGGGCTCCCCAAAGCCTGAGTTTCCAGAGTGAAGTCTGGCATCTAGAAAGTTCCAGAACCCAGGCCTGGCACAGATGTGCCCAGAGGTCCAGCAGTGCCCACAAGTGTCAGGGTAGAGGTATAGGGGAACAGAGACAGCAAGGTGCAGGATTCCCAAGAGCACAAGGTGCTTGTCCAGGACAGGAACAACTTTCCACCTCTACAGATGTGTCACAGTTTGATGTGCATTCGGGTTAGACATGGTCCCACTGCCCACTCGGGCCATGGAGCACACATGCATGCTATTCTCTGGACACTGGCAGGTCCTCTCCAGAGCTATGTGCGGAGGAGGAGAAGCTGCCAGGAGGGAGCACTTTTCTGAGCCAGAGAAACTGGGGTCCTGCTATGTACAATGTCAAATGACATAAAACACCCTGCCAAGTGTGCCATGCAGGCCTGTATGCCACCTACTGGGCAGGCTGAGGTAAGAGGAGCAAAAGTTCAAGGGCCACTGGCACTACAGAGCGAGTGTAAGCCCAGCACATACAACTTAGTGAGCTACTGTCTTGAAAAGCAAAGTGGAGACCAGGGAGATAGTTCAGCTGGTTAAATTACTTGTTACTAAGCCTGGTGAGTTGAGTTGGGTCCCCAGGATCCACATGGTAGAAGAAAAGAACTGACCCCCTAAACTGTCCTCAGATCTCTGCATATACACTGAATGAATGAAGTGTTCTAAGTTACGGCAACTTAGTCAGCCCATCAGACGTCTTGAATGGAGATGGCTCTCTTCATGTTCCTAACTCCAAGAAGAAATTCCTCCAGTAAAGACACTGGCTCCCTAAAGCATTTCTTAGGATAAAGAAGTTGCACTTCATGACGGAGTGTCAGGGGAGACTGAAACGGAACCCCCACACTTTCTCATGCCCTCTAGCTGGCCTATGAGTTACTCTCCACTTGCAAGTGAGTGTCTCCTCCACACTACACTTGGAAAAGAACCTTCTCCAGCCAGGGATCCAGGAAGTGACGCATCCTGCTAACTACAGACGCTTGTTCTCCAGCTCACACTAAAGCCACTTAGAGCTTCTGTCCCATCGCTCCAGTGCACCATGGTACTTACCAAGGTAAACAAAGTAGGGAGACAGGATGCTGCCGAGGCGGGATGCTGTGGAGCTGACCCCCACACCCATGTTTCTCACCACAGTGGGGTACAGCTCAGCTGTGTACACATAGACCATGGAGTAGGCAGAGGTGATTCCAAACTTTCCCACCATCACCAGGGCAGTAGACAGATAATTCAACTCTGGAGAGACAAGGAAAGAGCAAAGGCAAGAGGGATCAGTGTAAGGGCTGCCCCTGAGGAGCTCTCTTCCCTTTTCTCCCTGATGTGAGGTAGAGAGAGTTGGTCTGAAGCATCATGGCTAAGATGTCTCTCTAAGGAGATTACTAAAAGGAGAGCAGAGGCCGAGATGGTAAGCGCCCGTCTGCCCAGTCCACCTGCCTTCCAGAAGCCATCCTGTGTTAGGGATGAGCTGCGTCTCCAGGACCTCATATGGAGGCACTGTGGGACTCACTAAGGACTTGGATATGAACGGGGGAGTCCAGGCCTAACTCAGCTCATGCTTCCGGTCTACTCAAGAAGCTCATAGATCTGGGCTTCCAGGGAGCTCAGTGGGCAACAGAGCTTTCAGCCAAGCCTGGGAACTTGAGTTTGATCCCTAGAATCCACACACTAGAGGGAGAGAACCTACTCTTCCCACTTCCTGCAAGTTGACCTCTGACCTCTACATGGTGCTGGAAAACATGTCTCCCTGATTCACATGAATAAGTGTAATAAAACCATTGGCGGGGGGAGGGGGAAATCTATAAACCACCTGAACTTAGGGATGATCTTCCAATAGACTTCACTGCCTGGTGAGTATAACTAAGTGTCCCACAGGTCACTCTGAGCTCTGTGAGAACCACTACAGCCACCCCTGAGTTCCTTCTGTTATTCCCGTGAGGAAGGGCCTCAGTACCACAGGCCTCAAAGTAACTATCACAGGTTCCAAAAGCCACAGGGGCAGGAATGATTCTGCCAAGTGATGGGCAAATAAGGCTTGTCATCTGTTCTACAGGTTGTGAGAAAGGATTCCTCCTGCCTACTAGTGGGGTACCAAGGCAGGTTTACCAGAAAAACCCTGTTCAATGCCTCTTAGACCTTTTTTTTCTTTCTTTCTTTTTTGTTGATTACTAGTTCATTTGTCACCCTGAAGCACACTGGCTCAATACTTGCCAGAATTCAGCATTATTATTATTATTGTTGTTGTTGTTGTTGTTGTTGTTATGGTCTCACGTAACCTAGGATGGTCTCAGATTCCCCAGATAGCCAAGGATAACCTTGAATTTCTGATTCTCTTGCATCCTCCTCCCAGGGGCTGGCATTACAGGCGTGACCCACTATGCCTAGCTCTGTCCTCTCTATCAAATCCTCTGAAATGTTCTCCCTGACTTTCTCGTGCTGCTCTGCTCCCTCATTTAATTCTACGGAATGCCTCTTGTTCAGGGTGCTCCCGTGACTGCTCTTTAACGAGCTCCTGCTTCCTTTGTTTCTGTTCACAGAGACTCAGAGAAACATCTGCAGAGAAATAGCGTCTAACTTGTTTGTCGTCTTCTCTACTAGAAAGAGATTCCATGCAGACCCCTCCAGCTGTTCTATGAATAACTAAATAAGACAGAGATAGAAGGACTGCATTGCTGTTTATTCTAGAGAGGGAAAGAGATAGGAATATGTTAACTTGGGCTTAGGGCTTAACTAACCAACAGCCTAGTATTTTCTTCCCACTGAACAAAGCCCAGGCCATGAAGAACGCTCTGGGTTTGTGACCCCATCTTTTGATTTTGAAGTGAGTATGTATACTTGTGACACAGATGTAAAGGTCTTGACTGCATTCACTTCATTAATAGCTGGATTCAAGGAAAACTAAGCACAGAAGACTTAGGTCTGCAAATAAATATGGTCCATACCTGAAGGTACCAGGTGCACGAAGAGAAGGACACTGCCACCCAGGAAGAGGGAAGCCACCATGGAATAACGCCGAGTCACGTGCTGCAGCAACAGCCAGGCCAACACATAGGCTGGGACTTCAACAGCAGCCAAAAAGAAGCTGTTCACATAGATGTTCCCGTGCAAGTTAGGAGTGTCAAGAGAAAGTCCGAAATAGCCCACTGATATGGTCAGCCTGCAAAGGGTACAGAAGAGAGCACCCGTCTCTGCAGACCCACACACCTTCACAAACACTCATCTCGAGAATTCTGAACAGCTCTTGATGAAGGAAATGAGAGGGCCGTAGTAGACCTCACCCTGTGCCTTACTTCATAGCACAAAAGTTATCTCTCCCTGGGTAAATAATTTGCTGATTTATATCTTCAGAACATCCCACAAAGAAAGTTCTCAGCAAGATGTTTTATATAATTCAAATTGAGTTATTCACTAGAGAAAAAACTCTAACCTGCAGTTCAACATTAAAATAATCACACCCTGAACCATTTACGACCAAACAAACAAACAAACAAGCAAAACAAAGCAAAAAACCCCATTCTTCAATCTCTTTTGCAAACATTACGATTAAAACAGTAGCAACATTATAGTTATGAACTAGCAATGAAAAAGTTATGGTTGGGGGCACCACTACATGCAGAATTATATTAAAGAGCCACAGCTTTAGGAAGTTTGAGAACGCTGTTCTATAAACATCCCAGAAAGGCCGCATCCCACTTTCATGTGCCCAGAAAGCTACCAGGACCCTCTGGAACCTAAAGGATAAGTGTCTTTACAGAGACCCTTCCTCAAACCCCCAAATATCCCAACTAGAGAGTGGGGATCACCAACAGAGAACATATTTAAGAAGAAGCAGCCAGATGAGGGAAAGGGTGTGCAGGGTTTGTGCAAATGACAGCAATATGGCCCCACTGACGGGATTGCCCTCTGTCTCCATGAGCACAGTTGCTGTCAGCATCTTCCTGGCTATTTACCACAGATAAGCTACTGAGGGAGGGGACAAGGGACAAGAAAACTAAGCAAAGCCCTTGTGAAATTCCTAGATCCCAAACAGCCTTCATGATCATTTGCTCCTTTTCTGAGTTTCCATTACATTAAAAATGGTTATGTCCTTGGGGCAGCCATGTTTGCATCACGTGATGACAGAGGCTTGCAGCTTTGGTCTGAGGCACATCTGCAGACAAGAGTCCTGAGAGTGGGGAAGGCCCAGGCAGGTCTCACTTACGCACCACAGGATTATGGACATGATGGTGAGGATCCTGATGTTTCGGGTTCGGATCAGATCGTAAATGTGGTGCGACTGAGGCCTCTTGGAATTTAGATCTTGTAACTGCAGAAAGAATGTAGTTAATGGTGTAGGAAGGGGAAAGTTGGAGACCTGCCTCATACAGACACACACCTGAACCCTCATTTTCACTATCTACCTCTCAAGGCTTAGGGAGCGTTCTAAGGTTCTTCCTTGAAAAGACAGAAGTACAATGACTCAAGGGAGGTGTCCAAGCCTTCCCCATGCCCCTGCAGGCTTAATCAATGACAAACTAGGATGAAAGACAATGAGGGATAAAGAGAGGTGTACAGCAACTGCAGAAGCCCAAGCAGACAAGCACCTCACTGCATCACCCTGTCCATCCTCACTGGCCACCTCCCAGGGAGGCCTTTAGGAATTCCTATTCTAGGCTGACTCTGCTCTTTCAGCCAGAGAAAAATAAAGCTGTGTGTTTTACTAAGCTTTTATGTAACTGAAACCAGGAAAACTGACTTGTCCTTCATCCAGATTAACTTCCTCTGAGATTCGGCAGAGCCAAGGCCATCACTAAACCACATGGCTAAACACACCGATGTTGCTTACTTAGCTAAGCCAGCTTGGGAGCTTGTTTTTACCAGCTCAGTAGTTCGGCAAAAGGTCAACTTGGAACTCAAAGAACTGTCTAAAACAGCCTCACAATCCAACAAGGCTTAGGAGTTTACTCAGACTGACCCCTTACTTAAATGCCACCAAAACTACTTCACTTAAAATGCCTGCAGCCCTGTGCTTCAGAGCCCTTCTAGATCACGCAGAATGTCCGCAGCTGCTGGGCCACCGCTTACAGACTCATCAGCATCTTGGCTGCCTGTAACTAAGCCCCAAATCTTCATGAGCTCAGAGCATCTCATACATGCTTGCTGCTTACGCAGTAATAAATCACTCATGGTGCATCACAACAGGTGAGAGGTGGCCATCAAAAAGGACCTGAATCTAGGATAATGGGCTAAAAAACAAAAGGAGTGACAGAACACTGCTGAGTGCAAATCTACCAGCATCTAATAATCTTCAGAGGCCAATCCCTGAGGCGTAAAAAAAAATTCCCAAAATGCTAAAGGTGATTGAAGCCTCTTTTTCACAAAAGATGTTTATTACTAAAAGTAATGGTTAAGCCAGATACGGTGGCATATCTCCTTAATTTCTGCTCTTGGGAGACAGAAGCAGTTAGATCATTGTGAGTTTGAGGCCAACTTGGTCTACATAGAGAATTCCAGATCCGTCAGTGCTGCATAGTAAAACATGTGTGTAATGAATGAATGAATAAATGAAATACCAAAGAAAAAGGAATTGTTTTTAAAACATATGATTACTAAGATAGGAAGTAATGGAAGCATGGCAGAAGAAAAAAATCCAATGGAGAGAAGTAGGTAGTTGGAACCCATTGCTCTTATCTTCTGAGGTTTGTGTGTACACATGTTCATGAGTTTATATGTGTATGCACCACATATGTGTGTGTGAAGGCTAAAGGTTGACCTGGGGTGTCATCATCAATCCCATTTCTACCTTATCTTTGAGACAGGGTCTCTCACTGACTGCTGAACTGGCTGACCAGTAAGCCCCTGGGGTCCTCCTGTCTCTGCTTCCCCAGTATTGGGATGTGACTTCCCCAGCACACTCAGCCACGTCTGGCTTTTTAGTTGGCTGTTGGGATTTGAACTCAGGCCCTTACGCTTGTGTGGCAAGCACTTTACAGACTGAATCATTTCTCTGTTCCTTCAACTTGTGCATTTTAACAGCTTTTACCTTCAGGATGGCCATGGTTTGGGCAGGGCAAGGACTAAGCTCCTGTGAGCTGTGCTGTATACTGCTGACCTCAAATGGCCAGTGTGAGCCTCCCACCAGCTTCCACATGGTATTTACCTCACTTGGATTAAAGATAGTGGAAGGTGCAGCGATCCTGTTGATTTTGGCAGCTTTGCGGATGATCACCTCTGCCTCTTTAATTCGCCCCTGAGATACTAGCCATCGGGGGGACTCGGGGATGAACCTGGAAGCAGAAGTGCAATCTAGTGAGGCTTCCTGCTCACTTGCTCTCCCAGAGGCTGGACATGGCTTAACTAGAGATGGAAATGATGTTTCAGATGCAGAGGCAGGTGTGTGGAGTGTCAGGTGTTCGTAAGGCAGAAATAGAGATGGCCCAGTAACTACCTGAGATATGAGCTCTGCTGGACACTGACTGCAGTGAGGAAGGGGATCTCCACTCTGGCTGCCACCTCCGTGTCTGCAGTGATGGTGCCCCCTTCTGGGCTTTAAGGAGAAAGTACAAGATGGGCTCCTGATGCCTGACATCTGCTGAGTTAGGCTCACCAGATCCTGCTGCTGTCTTCTGGTTTGTCTCTGAGATCCACAGAGACTTCCGCAGTGATCACTTAACATCCTTTTCTTCCTCACTCTACCTCGGATTTAGCTCACAGACTTATCAGTCTCTCTACACAAAACAGGTTATCAAGGCTGGAGAGTTGGTGTATGAAGTCTTGGTGCATATTTTCCTTAACCTAGTGACCAGGCAGCCCTCTCTCCCCTGTGATAATCAAGAACCATGATGCACTGTTTCTTCTCTCACTGTTCTCCAGGATGTGCTCCAATGTGCACGGGATAAGGCTCTCACCTTGGTCTGTTCTAAGGAGTGATTTGTACCAGGATCCATTCTTGGCTCAGAATGGCTTCTGCTCTGCCTGCCCCAGCCCCCCTGTGTTGGTAGCACAGCTGGGACGTGCTTTCCTCTACATAATCACTCAAGGAAGCTCAATTTGAAGCTCTCCCTCTCTTTAACTCCCAACACCCACTGGCCTGGGGCCTCAGCATCAAGCTGTTACAGCCCAGACTTTGCTGGGATCTGAGAACTTCCCAGAGGGTCAGCTGGACCCTATCTGTTTGCAGCAAATTATTAGTTCAACCTAGGCTGGAGCAGAATAGATGCCCGCCTATGTCTTCAGATTCTGTGTTGTTTGGGCTTTTTTTTTTTTTTTTTTTTTTTTTTTTTTTTTTTAAGTATGGAGAGACTTTCTGAACTGATTGATAAATAATATTCATTCCCATTTTTCTGGGATCTAGAGTTGGGATTTGGGGGCTGCTACTGGACATGAGACAAAGCCATCCCACCGGGTAGGCAGCCACACTCACCACCAGAGAACCCCACACAGCACGCCTGGCATAGTGATTGCCATCAGCAGCTTCCTCCAGTCTCTGATGAAGTATGCAAAGAGAGGTAGCACCATAAAGCCAAATGCATAAAATATGCAAACTCCTAAGGTGGCGAATATAATTCGAACTGATTTGGAAAGAATTTCTGTTCCTGTTCAAAACAAGGGAGAAATCAAGTTAATCATTAATTAGGGTTGTTTCCTTATGAACCTTCTATGGTATCATTTTCAACATAGAGACAAGGAGGGAGCCAGAATTAGCTCTGTGTTCTTAGGCTCTGGGAAGGGTTGCATCTGAACTAAGTCTGCTCTGATTTGTTCCTGGGATGTTTCTCTGAGGTCCCTAGGTCACAGTGCTCTCAGGAAAATATCGTCATCCCTCTCAGACACATGCTAAAGAGTGTTAGGCCCCTTTAAGTCCTTACACGAGGAAGAATCCACCAAAGGCAAAGTCACTACTAAAGCTGCACATGCTAACTATTATCCTTTGAGGAAAAATGTTTTAGTAAGTGTGAAAAGAAAATAGTCATCCTTTCCACAATACAACTGAAGAGACCCTGTGACCTCATTAACTAGAGCAAGGCTCCTCCACCAGGGAGACTGGAAGCTTTCCAGTGGGAACAAGGTAGCCTGTCTGAGTCAGAGCCTTGAAGGGTCAGAGAAGACTAACCAGAACTTCAACTGGACTGTTCAACCCACTCTCCTTGGCAGACACTGATATCCACCAATGCTCTGCAGCATCTCCTTTTCCCGGGGAGCCTACCCGTCACAGCCATGTCCTCTTGCTGTGCCTCCTTTGCTCAGTTTCCTAAGCCCTTGTTGTGCAAGCCTTAAAAAGGGGTGCTCCATGGTGAATTCTAGTTAATAACTAAAGCACTAATAAGGCCAAGAGGCCCAAGTCAGAGGCCAGCCGAGAACTGGACATCAGAAGTCAGGAACTGGTCTGGCTGTATTTCCCAGCTGGTAACCTAGATTAACACTAGTTACTAAGGAAGTCCAGCCACGTTCCTCACGAGGGACATCACAACTTGTCTCCAGTAAAGTGAAACACGGGATCAAGTACTCAACTCCAACCTGATGTCCATACCCAGGATAAATGCTGCCACGTAGTTGGATATATGGCCCATGCCAACGAGGACAAAGAGCACAGTAAACATCTCGAAGTTCACAGAGAAGACCTGCAGGAAGCTGAAGCCAGTCTGCATAGCCATGGTCAAAAACAGCACGTTCTTCCGACCAAATCTAGAGAGGAAAGGAGGGTCACAGGGAAGTAGCGGGGAGAGGCCCTGTCAACAGGCTCCACTCAGAGGGACTTTCTCAGGTCACAAGGACTGTCATCGGGGTAGTTCTACTCTCTTAGTCTCCATGCTGACATTGAATTCCACACTTTTCAGCACGAATACTTACCTTGACCATCCAGGCTGCCCCAAAGGCAGTGCCACAATGATGCTAATGACTGAAGGAGATAGAAAGAGATTTGTTATGTTTAAATCCACACATTCATAATATTTTTTAAAGACACAAATACACATGTAAAAAAAACCCACAAATGTGTAACTGTATAACAATTTGACTCTTATAAGATATAGAATAAATTCCCTCACAAGCTAAAAAGTTATTTATTTCCATTTTGAAAAGAGGTTTGGGAAACAAACACATGATGGAACATATCATATCATTTATACAATAAAATAGACAATCACATATATTTTGATAAATATAAGACAGTCACATGTAGGTAACATTTGGGAGCAAACTATATTTTCAAAAAAATGGATCAAACCTGCATTGTGTTAATAAATGTGCCTGGTAATTGTGCGTGCTGTTTTATTACTGTACTTAGCTGACACAACCCTATGGACAACCTGAGTCTTTCTTCTGTAGGACCAGGGCTGGGAATCTAATTCTAGGCCCATGTTCTATGATTGAGGCACACCCCAGTCTACTATTCTAACTTTTTTGTTTAATGTTTTCTTTCATTTTTTACTTATTGGGTTGTACCCATGTGGAGATCAGAGGACAACTTGTGGGAATTGATTCTTTCTATCAACCATATGAACACTGGGGACAAGACTCAGGCCACTGTCCTTGGCAGCAAGCACATTTACCTGTTGAGAAGGCAAAAGGTCACCAGTCTAGCTATCTTTTTTTCTTTGAGGTAAAAGTTTTTAATTATAATTTTATTTTATGTGCATAGGTTTTGTCTGCACATATGTCTGGGCACTATATGCATGCTTGGTGCTCTCAGAGGCCAGAAGGCATTAGATTGCCTAGAACTGAAGTGCCAGGTGGTTGTGAGCGTCTATGTAGGTGCAGGAAATTGATGCCAGGTTCTGAAAGAGCCGCCAGTGTTCTAAATGTCTGAGCGGTCTCTCTAGCACCCAATCTAACTCTTGAGGATCAAAAAACAAAACAAACAAACAAACAAAAGCCAAACCAACCAACCAAAAAAAAAAAATCCAACAACAACAATAACAAAAACAATAACTTCATGGGTTACCCAAGGATCTGGAGGAATTTTTATCTTTCAGGAGTGCAGATGTACAAAAAAAAAAAAAAAAAGTATATCTCTTCATTTATTGAGGAAGTTTCAACATATCAGCACAAGTTATACTCAGAACTGATGTTGAGAAAATGTACTTTCATAGAACCAAATTTTCATGAAATTCACAAATTTAAAAAGCCTGTATACAATCTATATCCCTAGAATTAGAAATTATGCAAACATAAAATGTATAGCACAATGAGTTATAGAACACATACTTGTAATTCAAAATAACTGGAGGAGATGGGTATAGCTCAGTGGCAGAGTGCACGCTTAGCACACACAAGGACCTGGGTTCAATTTCCAGCGCAAATGAAAACAGAAACAACTGCAAAAAGAAAATCTAAGTTGGGCACAGTGGTGCACGCCTGTAATCCCAGCAGGCAGGCAGGCAGATCTCTGTGAGTTCAAGACCAGCCTGGTCTACAAGTCCAGGACAGCCAAGGCTACATAAAAAAACCAAAACAAACAAAAAGTGTAGAAGGGACCGCCACTGTGCCGCGTGGGCCTCAGCTCTTCTCTGAACTCCTGCCATGCTGGACGCTGCCTGCCTGCCTATGATGTTAATAACTACTTTGAGAAATCTCTTACCCCAAAAGAGCAGTCTACCTCAATCCCTCCCCCGTCTTCCAACTACTAATGAAAACCTTTCAGGACTGGGCATCCTGGGATGGTCTCCCTGACAGTGGGGGCATGGATGAGGTCCAAAGCAGGAAGTAACTGCTGACAAAAGGGAAGCAGTCAGTCTAGAATGAAAGACCGTCTCTAATCCTATGACGTCACTTTCCATTCACTAATTTCACTTTAGTGCTATGAAGTCCAGGAATTGAGGTAATGGAAACTGTCACCATGAGCCATCTGTGTGTCCAAGACATAGCACGGAGAGGAGCTAGATTCTTGCCATATACACTGTGGCTGGGGAGCATGTGTCTGCGTATGTGATGCACTCAGGGCTTGAGGGACAGGCACCAGCTGCCCAACAGAAGACTTTGGAGGAAGAAACTGCACAAGATATTTTTATATTAAGTACAACATATTGGCGAACCAATGGGGGTCTTGAATCTAAGTCTAAAGCCTGACAAGTCATGGGTGAAAGGTGGTTTCTTTCTTTTTTTTTTTTTTTATTTTAATTTTTTAAATTTTACTTATTTATTTATTTATTTTGAAAGGTGGTTTCTTAATCAAAGAGTAGGGAACCAAAGCCAAAAGCATTTCAAAGGCACGGCTCTCTTAAGAGAAGCTACTGCCTTCCAACAAAGCTGACACAGGGTAGTGAATGAAGGCTGCTATGGTCTCTCTTGGACCACAACCTCAAGGCACAGCTACAGGGTTTAAGGCACAGCTACAGAGAGCTAAGCCTGGGACTACAGCTAAAGTGGAAAACGCCGTGGCATAGAGTGCTTAGATCTTTTATGGCTTCACTTTGGTTGTTGTCACGGACCTGCTTGCAGTGTGTTCACTGGTGATCATGGTTTTCTTTGTCCTCTCTAAGAAAACTCAGGGAGAAAATGGGGGGAAAGCTGAGGAATTGAATGCTAAGTTACAGGCAGAAGGAAGAGGGCTCTTCCTGATAAAGGATGGGAGGCTGATGGCAGCTGGAGCTCAGAGCTCTCTAGCTACAAGATGTCTGTCAGCTATTTCTGGAAAGGACCTGCTTATACATTTTAGCAACAGCCAGATTCCAAGAAATGATGAACAGGGCTTGGCTGTTGCAGCCTGAATTGGCACAACTGGCCCAAAACTTAGAATTTTCTTGGTTTTTTGCTTGATTGTTTTTTTAAAGTTCTTGCTTTTTCTTATAGTGGGAAATAGAGAGGATATTTTTGTGACTGATGTTGCTAAAATGTAGGAGATTTTTGAAGATTTTGACTAGATTCAGAATGTCACAGTTGAAATATGTTGCTTTCTAAAAGAAGAGTTATAATCATGGAAATGAGATGAAATATTTGAACAGGGGTGGTAGTAACACATGCCCTTAATGCTAACACAAAGGAGACAGAGACAGGTGGATCTCTGTAAATTCTAGGCCAGCCTGGTCTACACAAAGTCAGGGTGGGGCCCCTTCCTGGTAAGATATGTTACTTATAAAGAGTCTAGGATTCAAAATGACAACGTTTTCCTTAAAGTTACTATGTAAGTTTTTTTCTTAATATTGGATAATAATGGCCTTACTGATCTGGAGGATGGATACACACCAATCTTAGGTTTATGTAAAAAGAGGATGATGTCACACTGGCCTGAAAGGCCAGCCAGCCTCCTTAGAAAGGGGGGCTCCCAGGGGAAAATTGGTGCCAATAGGTATTTTGGCCTAAAAGGGATATTCTGTTAATCAATATAAGAACCCAAAGTTAGGCTGGGAGATGAACATACAAGCTGCATGCCTCCCACAGCTATTAAATACTGACTGAGATGAGGTGCCATACTGCTCTGGGCAGCCAGCTTATCCTTTTGAAAGCCAGGCACTTCCTCGGGGACAGGTGCTGGCCACACCTGGTGCAAAAAGACACAGAGTATTATACAGGCACCTAAGTTAGGTCCCAAACTACAAAGGCTGAGAAGGCAAAACTGCTCTTTCCATATGGGAGAAGGGGCGGGGCAAAGGTAGCCACAACAAATATAGAAACACAGGTACAAGATGTCGAGCGTATGCTTAAACACTAAAGGTAAAAAGGAATTTAAAGTCGATTTTAAAAGGTAATGCCTTTTCTGTTGTTCTAGGCAACTAGCTTATCCCTTTAGATGCAAGGTGCTTTCATGGGGGGCAGGTGGCAGTTTGGCCTGATGCAACAGGTGCCTTAGAGTCCAGAGGAGGATATTTGGATCTATATAGTCTTGTTATGATTTCAATACGATAATGATTGTATGTTCATTGGTAATGGTAATATTATATATCCTCTTTGAGAGAAGTTAAAGTGGAACAGACCTAGGTAAAAGACAGACTGCTAAATTAAGTCAGTCTATACTTATGTGACTTCAAACTGCAGAACAAGCAGTTTACTTATATTGCTAATCTGCTACCTGGGAACAGCTCTAAGGCTGGCTGAAACATGAATGTTTCTTAGAGCCAATAATTCTTGTTGGCTACAGAATCTCCATGATATTGTTACATGCCATGCTTCATATGGCATGAATGAAGATATACAGATTTCTTTCTTCTGCTCATACAAAGAGCAGAAATCATCCTTAATTCATCTGTGCATCCTACACATCTCATGCATTTATTATTTTAGAACTATATTTTACTTGTGAGAAATTATATGTTTTCAGGACAAAAGAACTGGACAGTGGTGACACTAGATTGGACCTGACAAGATTCCTCCTCCAGGATGCTGAGACACTGACACATTTATTCCAGTATCCTGAATGTTCCAGCCTCAGGTGCTTCAGTTGCTGTTCCTACAAAACCTGCTCCCAGGACAGCTCCAAAGAAAGTTGCTGATCTCAACTGGTCCAGCATCTCAGACTGTTCCAAACAGGACTTCTATTAAGCCCGGATTTTCTCAACATTTACAGACTGGACCACAAATGTTATTGCTAACTTGCTTAACCATTTCCCCCAGCCTTATTTGGGCCCCCAAAAAGGTATGCTATGCCTCAAAATCAGCAGGAAGCAACCTTAAGAGAATGACATCCCATTTCCCTTAAAGGGGTTGAGTAGATTTTTAGTTGTTTTCTTGGGCGATGGACGTTTATTATCATTAGGAGATGGTTATGTTATTAATGGTCTTATTCAGAGACAAAACCAAAGTATAAAAACTTAGACTCAGGGTTTTCTCTCTTTTTTCTTTTCTTTATCTTTCTTTCTCAGTTAGATGAGGAGAAAGGGGTTGAAAAGAAAGAAGAGGAAATATGGAAATATAGGAATAATAAGACAAAAGGTAGATTATTGTATCTACTCTTTAACTTAGAGATATTGTTATATTTAAATAAAGTTATTTTTAATTCGTTGGTATAGACTTTTATATATTGATGCAAAATAAGTTTATTATTGATAAATAAGTTTATTATTGGTATAAAACTCAAATTTAACGTTATCTTTCACACACACACACACATACACACACACACACACACACACATACACACACACACACATACACACACACACACACACACACACACACACACACACACACACATACACACACACACACACACACACACACACACACACACACACACACACACACACACATACACACACACACACACACACATACACACACACACACATACACACACACACACACACACACACACACACACACACACATACACACACACACACATACACACACACACACATACACACACACACATACACACACACACATACACACACACACAGACACACACACACACACACATACACACACACACACACACACACACACACACATACACACACACACACACACACACACACACACAGACATTTCTACTCTAGTATGAGGTGCTGTACCCACCCAACTCATTTATAACTCAAGGTTTACTTCCAATACTTTTAAAACTTCTATTACAGGCTCTTCAGGATAATTAAATAATACAAGTTAATGGTTAGTTAATCAACCTCAGTATTGTCAGTTACCAGTCTAGATTATCACAACAACGTGCTTCCTAAGTTAAATAGATCGTAAATAGGTAACAGCAAGCAATATTTTACCTACTCAGATATCATATGGATAGATAATGAGTATATGCATAATTAAATATGTGGCCTTCAAAAACCTCAAAACCTTACAGAACATGGCATTTAAGGATGTTTCATTATTTTAAGGCTTTTTGGCAATGAGACATGTCATCTCCTGGCAGAACCCCCAGCCTACCTCAAAGATGGGACATCAAAGATCCTCCATATGGAGATGGCTTCAAATGTGGCAAACAAGCCACCTGGGAAAATAATACACCCTCATTTCTACCACAGACAAAATTCTGCCTAAATTGGGCAAGCTTGGATGCAAGCCAACATGACTGCTAAGCTCTGCCAAGACAGGGAAAGCAAGTCCTTAATAGTTCCTGCTTCACAAATATATCTGTCAAATATATTGGGCCAGAAGGCTGAAGACGATGCTCCAACGTTATAGAGTTTTGGGTGGCTGTCTAGGCAGTGAACTGTCTCTGTCTCTGTCATTTTAAAATTGTTAGACACTGCTAGCCTGCACATCCTGTTTGCTTAGGTAACTAATATTATTCCTTCTCAACTCTCTGATGGGGTTGAAGACCAAATAGTTATAGTTTTACAATTAAACTTAGGTTTTTTTTAGGAATTAAGAAGCTGTTTTAAGGTCTGTATAGATGATCTAGGCTGTTAGTTATAAGACATGATAGAAAATATTTGGATACAGAACTCTGAACTCACCAGGATAGCATAGATAGTAGGATACTTTCTCCTAAATTGCCAAATATCTTTAGACTAGACATTATCTATGTAAGTCTTACCTATTGGTTTTTATCATTGTTTCATAATTGTTCTCTATATATGTACATATATATTTTGCTACATATATATTGTTGGGGATGGTCTGGTGCTATATATTCTGATGCTAACAACTGCCTCTCAAGATCTGGCTGTTGCCCAGAGGAGCACACATTCTCATGCACACCTGTCCTTGCTGTCTGAACCTTGCTCTACCTTATTTAAAGTGGATTGGTTAATTAAAAAAAATGCTGAAACTTGGGATTTGGTAGAAGAGAAAGGGGCAGAGTATGAGGTTCACAGGTCTGGGATCAGGGGACCACAAGGGAGAGAGGGAGAGGAGACAGGAACAGGAGGAGGAAGAAAGGTAGAAGAAGTTGCGATGGCTTAGCATAGAGAGAAGCACATGGCGGGATCGGCGTGGATGGAGGAAAGCAGCCCGTATGAAGGACACTACCAAGTATTTTGGGATTATGGATGGGAGTAGCCTAGATAGGAATGGTTAAGCAGATGGCCTGGATGGGGACTGGGAAGTGATCAGGATAGTTTAGAGGACTAATTCTGTCCAGTCCCAGGGAAAATGAGGCCATTCTAAAATACAACAGGTGTCTGTGTTTTTATTGATTATAATAGTGGGTTAAATAATACCACTGTAATAATTACAGCCTGATTTTATGATAACCATTATTTTATATTTATTTATATTTACTACAACAGAACATCATCAATTGAATTCAAGTAAGGTACAAACTCCTTTATCAGTACTGGACACCTTACCTGTCTGAGAGCTGTCCCGAAATGAAGGAGCCCATCAGCACACCCACGTAAAACAAGGAGGTGGTGAGTGGGGCTTTCCAGTCATCCTTACACACCAGGTCCCACTGTAGGAGGAGCAAAAGGATACATTACTCACTCCTTTTTCTAACATTTAAGGCTTTTGGGAAAATGAATCTGCATCCCTTGCATCCCCGAGTGCTCTGGGCTCACTAATCTGGGCAATGGCTCACCTGGGCAGCAATGCAGAGAGCTCAGGTGGCCTCTCCCTCTCCATCTTGTTAGTCATAGAGTGGCCTCCCATGCCTTGATTCAGCTTGAGGAGAGGGGAGGGGCAGGCAGCAGCACCCTACCCAGACACTGACCTCTAGTTAGTGAGGCCTGGTGTGCTTACTTCTAAGAATCCAGACAGAGTCTAGGGCTGCGGAAGAGGCAAGGTACCCTTGCTCAGTGCACTTCAGGCCACTGGAACTGAGGGAGTCTAAGAGCCAAAGCATCCAGCAGAAGACTGAGGCCAAAGGGCCTAGGGTGTTCTGTGTAAACCTGCTCTTTCAGCTTGGCTTGGGCTCCCACCAAGGCCAATGGCCCCTTAGTCCCTGTGATATTCTGAGCCACACGCCAACAGGACTCATCCCCATATGCCTTGGAACTATGGGCAGGGAGTCTGGAATCTGGGTTTTAACTGCTAATCAAATGCTAACTGGTTTTCCAACCTCACATAAGGCCCCACTCATCATTCTGAACAGGGCCTTAATTTCCTTGTCTAGAAAACAGAGGTTGGGGTGGAAAACAGGCTTCTCTGCTTGTGTGGTTCCATGTATAGTTACCATAACCAGGAAATGAGGTGTGCAGGGAGGAGTGGGGCACATGGGGAAACAGTGACACAGACATTTAGCTGCCATAGCCCAATGTGGAGCTGGAAGACTAGAAGACAGTCCAGACAGGGATTTCAGTGGTTCCCAGAAAGTATTGCTCATCAGAGACTGTGTACAGTAGAGTCTCTACAGACCTCATGAGAATCTAGACCTGCTTCTCCTGCCAGCAAACTATTGCCTGCCTTCCACAGAGCACACTGCCTTCCCAGTGATCAACAGAGACGGGCGTGTGCTGCTCTCACAAAGACTCTCTTCCAGGCTAAAGCTTCTACGTGGTGAGTGGATGAGCATCCTTGGCCAGGAGTCTCAAGCTCCATGGCTGGAGAGCTGAAAGAGGGGACCCGAGCTTGGAGAATCTAGAACAGCTCTCACCAGGGGGTCCACACTTCTTTCTGGTCCAAAATGTGCATCTCTAATAGGAAGTGGCTAATTCCTATTAGAATTAGGGTATATTAATACAGCTGTCAAGGCCTTTCAAACCGTCCACAACGATAGACTCTTTTATCTCATTCATGTCTCAATCAAACTGTTAAGTTTTTTTCCAGAGGCTCCCACGCCCTTCTTTTGGCTGGCACAGGTAACACATGACTGTGGTAGACTTCAAATACATGCATGCAAAACACTCATACACATAAAAATAAATCTTAAAAAAAAAAAAAACAACTTGCTGAGATTTTTTTAAAAGGAAGAATTATATCATTTATTATCTAATGCATATGTGTGTGATGATTGTGTATTCATGTGTGTGCAGACATGGAAGTCTACATACATGGAGACTAGAGGAGTATGCTGGGTATCCTGTTTTATTCCTTCGAGACCAGGTCTGTCACTGAACACTGCTGCTCTGCCTGGCATTTATTTTTCTGTTTTGGTTTTGCTCAAGACAGGGTTTCTTTATGTAGTCCTGGCAATCCTGAACTCACAGAGATCTACCTGCCTCTGCCTCCCAAATGCTGGGATTAAAGGCATGGGTACCACCACCCGGTGCGCGCTCTCTCTCTCTCTCTCTCTCTTTGTTTTTAAAAAAAGATTATTTAAATTTTTGTGTATGAGTACATGTCTATATGAGTGTATGGCACATGTGCTGACTAGGAGAGGGTGTTGGATCACCTGGAACTGGAGTTACAGGTGGCTGTACAACGCCTGATGTGGTTCTAGAAACTGAACTCAGGTCCTCTGTATGAGCACCAAGAATTCTCATCCTCTTTTCTGCTTTCCTCCTCCTCCTTTTGAATATGGGGGTTTGTATCCAAAGTCAGGCCTTTCCTTACGACTGAACAGCTAGCACTCTAACCACCAGGTTAGCGCTCTATCTCCCACAAGTACATCTCTTGACCTCATATAAAACAAGCACTATTTTTCTACTATGGGGAGACAGAAGTGGGTACAGTCTCTCGGGAAGGAAAAAAATGTTAGGATCTGTGCCCCAAGAGTAAAAATCTTCACAGAGATGTACCCAGTTTGACTACATCAAACAAAGACGCATATTAGCAGGCATCACGTTCTAATGAAGGCCCTGTAAACACATTTTGGTCTGCCTTTCACTACAATTAATAATGGTGAAACCTAGCTGTGAGAGTCTGTAGTCCCATCACTCAGGAACTAGAGGCAGGAAGATCACTTGTGGTCAGCTAAGGCAACGCAATAAGACTCAACCCCATAAAAGAAAGTTGAAGAAAATAATAGTGGATCTTTGCCTCAGGGTTCTCAGGAAACAGAGAAGTAGTACTTGCTATAAAAGCCTCTCTCATCCCCACAGCGCTCTGAGCAGAGGGATGACCTGGGAACTATATGATGGATGGATGGGGGAGTGGATCAAGGGGTAAAAGGGCCACCATCCTTCAGCACCATCATTTCCTTTAGGTTTAGGCAATGGGCCTAGCTGCACCAGGTCCAGATGAACCCCACACTTCAGTCTTTACAATAAATTCTTTTCTTTGTTCTATGACTCCTGACTTTGGGTCACTATCAGAACTCTGACCCAGGGTGACGGTTCTGAGTGAGAGAGGGGCTCAATCTGATTGCTTCCTGACAGCTGTGTCTACTATGGTTACGCATGCACAAGGGGCCAGGGGCCCACAAGTGGCAGCTCTGGTTTGTCATGACGCTGAAAAGGCAAAAATAAAAGTCTGTGATTCTCTAGAAAAAGAGACAGAGATGGAGAGAAACAGAGACAGAGATAGAGATGGTGGGGTGGGGTGGGAGGGCTAGTACAGGCAGGCAGGCAGGCAGGCAGTGAGGTCCTGGGGACCTGGGTCCTGGTGCCTCTGGCCCCTATATTTCAGACTCATGCCAACCCTACCACCTAGGATGCTAGGATTTCTCATCCAGGTGGTTGTAGATAACAGTGGGAAGGAATTCCCGTGTTCTAAGATGATCTAGGCAAGAGACAAGGCTGATGGAAAAGCCAGTCCAGAACAACAGAGAGTGGCTGGAGTCCTGTCAATGCCTAGGCAAGAGGGTTACGGAAAGCAGAGGTAGGTATGGATAGACAATGCAGAGCCATGCAAGACTTCAGCTGAAGGAGTCCTAAATCACAGGCACCACAAAGCTATGAAGAAAAGTTCTCCCTGCAAGCTTGGCTGAGCTTCCGTGAAACCACAGAGCAAGTGGCTCAGGAGCATAAGAAATCACCCAGGTTCTCAGAGGAAGGAGCAGTCCTGGATTCAGAAGTATGACGGGGCGGGTCTGAGGGTTTCCAGGTGTGCCAGGGATGACCAAGGAGCACGAAGAGGGGCCAGCCTACAAGCAGGTAGCTCACCAGGCTTTCCTGAAACATGGACACAGAAAGCTCTTTGACCTCCTAGGAAGGTCTCTTTCTTTTGTGCAACCCCACTGTCTGGTTTTAGATACACACAGAGCCAAGCTGCAGTCAGCAGGGTGGAGAGTCACATTTCCCTTAAAACATTCCAGACAGTTTTGTGACGCCTCAAGTTTCTCTTTTGTCTATCAGTGAGTTATTAAGCCTTCTAGAAAGGTTCATAATTTATTCCCTCCCCATTTCAATTTAAAAAAAATATCTCCTTCATTCAGCATCCTGTCAGGTTCAGGGAGACACAGAAACCTAATCTCCTGCACTCAGCTACCTCTCTCATCACTTCTGTTAGGTAGTGATGCCTGGACCTGGCATGCCACTCGGTTAAGACACCCAGTGGATCTCACCTTTCACTATTACTACTCACAAAGTAGGGAGCCACAGGCTTGAGGGACATCAGCTTTCCAGCCATCCATAGAATACATGTAGAGGCATGAATCTTACGGCGCAGACTCTACCCTTGAAGGGTGACAGCCCCCTGAAGTAACGCACCCAGGGTCTATGGAGCCCCTGTAAGGAGGGAAACTCAGTCCCTGCCCCCAAGAGGCTTCCATGCCATACCAGGACTCCTGGTCTCTCTCTGTCATTCCTTTCTGTACATCCTCGTTATCATTTCTTGCTGTCCCGTGGAACCTATCGGGTAGGCTCACTGAGACTTTCTTCCCCATGAAGCCTAACCAGTGAGTCTCCTGACTCCGTGAGGCTGCGGCTGGATGCCATATGTCTTAGTTACGTTTCTATTGCTGTGAAGAGACACCGTGACCAAGGCAACTTATACAAGGAAGCATTTTATTGGGGGTTTAATTTCAGTTTTGGAGGGTAAGCCCATGGCCATCATGGAAGGGAGCGTGGCAACAGGCAGGCAGGTGGGCAGGCGGGCCGGTGTGAGCTTGCATATTCAGACCACAACCATGAGGCAGAGAGAGAGAGAGAGAGAGAGAGAGAGAGAGAGAGAGAGAGAGAGAGAGAGAGAGAGAGAGAGAGAGAGAGAGAGAGAGAGGAGACTGGGAATGACATGGGCTTTTGAAACCTCAAAGCTCACCTTCAATGACATATCCTCTTCCCACAAAGTCATAGGTCCTACCACAAAGCCACACTTCCTAACCCTTTCTAAACAGGTCCATTAATGTGGGACCAAACATTCAAATACATGAGCCTATGGGAGGGGCGTTCTCATTCAAACTACACCATCGCATAAGACTCTTCATTGTCTGCACACTCAATATTGCTGAGACTCCAGGAAGTTACTATTGGTGCCTAAGTCCCCCAAACACATCCACATGCACCATTAGACACATGCCACATCCCCAGCTGAGTGACTGCAAGGGGCCAGGCAAAGAATCAAGAATAATATGAAGGGGATGAGGAATTAGGTTTCTCTCGCCCTACAGAGGTTATGTGCCTTAACTAACCTCTCCAGTGATCTTGTCTCAGAACACTGTGGAAAAGACTCCAGGTCAAACCAGACACCCTGAACAGAGTTTCAGACACATGGATCCTTTAAGAAATAACCATCCATAAGGACAAATGGAAAACAGTTTCTCATGGGGCATGGCAAGATTTCATTTTGCAGTGAGGATAGGTGAGGGAAGGAAGAGGAACTAGAGCAAGGGAAGAGACTTTGGAACACATGCTTCCTTAACTTTAAAAGATTCTGCAAAGACTATTCCTTTCTGGACAGAAGCTAAAATAGTGGCACTTCTCTGAAGCCCCAACTCCGCCCCTCTGAGTCACATCACTAGCTAGAGAAAGTCCCACCACTCAAGGTCCCAGGGCAGTATCTTCTGGCCTCTATATTCGACGTGGCTCTACAGACGGATGGTCAGCCTGGCACTTGTACTCTGAGGGGTATACTGTGGCTAGAAGTCCTCTCATAAACTGTGCCTGGGCCACCTGACGGGAGGATGCCCATCACCAGGGAGCTTGTGCCTCGTTGGACAAGGGGGCTGCCACCTACCTCAGTCACGATGGTAGACAGGAAGACATCCTGGTTGTACTCCCAGCCATCCAGGCAGCTCTCCTGCTCCAGCTGCTCCAGGTCCACGTCCAGTCCGGGCTCCAGCCCCAGCGCTGAGAAGTTGGCGATGGTGGCCAGTCGGTAGCGCCGGCAGCTCTGAAGCACCTGTCGTCCATCCTTCGTTTCCAATGGGATACTGTGGTTGCGCCACGCGCTGGTCAAGTTCAAGGTGTCCGGTATCAGGCAACGGTGCTCCGGGCTCGCAGTCAGGAACACGGCTGACAAACCAGTAAAGCCATTGGGGATGATGCTGGCGCTGAGTAGGAAGAAGATGAGGCGCTGGAAGAGGCCCCATTCGCCCAGGAAGGCGGTCACCTCGTCGTAGTCTGACATAGAGCCAGCGGTCCACGGTGTCCGGTAGGGGAATCTGAAGACACCTGGGCTCGGGGGGCGGGGCACGGCGTGCCACTGCGCATGCGTACAGAGCATCAGTCGCCGAACTAAGAGAAGTGCGAGAAAGGCCTCCCAGAGACTTTTTCACATGGACAAACTTGTGAGTTCCTCCCGCCACCGCCTCAGACCCTGCCATTGACGATACATCGGGCGTGGGGCCATGATGGACTCTGGTTCTGGCCTAGGCCGCGGGCTCTGAGGCGCAATGTGGGGCGGGCGGGGCAGGAAGCCAGAGTGACCCGCAGTGGGCCCTGGACTTGCGGGCGCCTGAGGCGGACCAGGTCCGGACTCAGAACCGGCTGGTGCGGAAGCGGGGTGAAGCTTCAGAATTGGGTGGGCGGTGAGGGAGGTTTGGAGTCCCTTGACCACCGCCTCCACTGTCCCTGAGGTGAAGTCCCTTTTCTTGTCAAGCCCGCTGGGGGTGGAGGGATGGGACTGGGACCACTGCGGGTCCTCTCAGGCCACACCCTTTAGCAAGTTCCCAGGGTGTCATTGGGGAAGTGGTGCCCAAGCTGAGTGTTCACTGGAGAAAAGTTTAAAATTTTAAGTATCAAATAGTCCTCTCCATTTTTTTGTTGTGGGTTAGAAAGGCATTGTATCTCGCTGAAAATCTGTTCCTTCAGAGGACTGGAGTTCGATTCCCAGCACGCATCGGTGGCTTACTACCTTCTCTACCTCCAGATCCGGAGGAACCTTTCTGGCCTCCTGGGCACCAGGCATGTACTTAGTGCACAGACATACATGAAGGCAAAAACGTCAATCGCATAAAAATAAAATAAAAATAATCATTTTTAAAATCGAGACAGATTTTGAGACCGTGGTCACGAGGCCCTGAGCAATGAATTTTAATTCTCAGGCTCTGTTCTTTATGTTCTTAAGAAATCATTCTGTTCTTCATTAAATTGGTTTAAGCAAATTAAAATTTTGGCTTCAAGATTAAGGATCTTATTTTAGGATTAAACCTTCAGATGAGTTATTTTTACAGTTAACTTTGTAGCCGATTGGTAAAAATATCAAACAAAGGAGAAACGAAACAAAACAAAACAAAACAAAACAAAACAACCCTGCTATGCTTGGTGACAGAGGCCTTTAATCCTAGCACTAGGAAGACAGAGGCAGGTGGATCTCTGTGAATTTGAGAACAACCTGATCTACACAGTCAGTTCTAGGCCAGCCAGAGCTACACAACCTCACAATGAAACCCTTTATTTTGTACAAATAACATATCTATCTATCTATCTATATGGTATAAAAAACAGCAACTGTGTCTAAAAGTAATATTGTCAAATAAAATGAGAAGTTACATTTGTAAAAAAAAAAAAAAAAATATATATATATATATATATATATATATATATATATATAGAGAGAGAGAGAGAGAGAGAGAGAGAGAGAGAGAGAGAGAAGGGGGGAGGTCTCACTATATTTCCCTACAATTTTTCCCACAGATAACCACCTGCCCCATCCTCTCCAGTAGCAGGGACAAAAGTGTGTATAAAAGGAATACACTATAATTAAAATTGTCTTGGTGGCCCTTGTATTAGTAACTTTTCCTGGTCCAGAGACAAAAGCAACTTAAGGGAGAAAGGTCTGTTTGGGCTCATGGATGGAGGGAAGAGTCGGTCGCTCTGGGAAGGCGTGGTGGAGGAGTATGAGACTGCTTGCCATATTTTATCCTCAGCCAGGAAGCTGGGGTAATAAATGCTGGGGCTCAGCTTGCTTTCGCCTCTTTACTTAGTCCTGGACCCCAGGCCATGACACTGATGCTGTGCACTGCTAGGGTCTCCCTTCCCACTTCGCCCTATCTAGAAGCTTCCTTACCAGTGTGCCTGCAGGTCTCTCCCCTCGGGATTCTAGGTCCTGTCAAGTTGACAACTTACCCGGCACCGCCATGTTAATGCAGTTTTCAGACTTAGTAAATAAAAACTGTACGTGGTTAGTTTCAACTTTTGGATAAAGAACAATTTTGGGTATAGTTTTTATCCTCTGTAGGGATATGTGAAACTGAGATGTAAGTGGTGTCCTGTATTCTACCTGACAACGCTGCGTGTTAGAGGCTTTTAGAGCTGGGGTGTGGCTCAGTGGGAGAGAGTCGGCCTCACATGCACCAGGCCCTGGATTTGATCCCAGCACTGCAAGAACTCTTTAAAAAGTATAAAATAAGTTGTAACAATGTGTTTAACCTAGTACATCTGGGATGCTATCATTCTCCTATAAAACTGGCACGGAACGCGTTGAGATGCATTTGATTTTGACTAAAACCCACCAATCTCCATTTCTCATACTAAGTCTTAGGACTTCAGTGTGTGTTCTACAGGACATTCCAGATGAATCTAGAGAGAACTGCACATTTAAGTACTTAGCAGCCACTTCCAGTTAGTAGCTACCACATTGGATGGTTTTATTTTAAAGCTTTAAAAATGTGGGTTGTTCACTAGGGAGTCAGAGGCAGGCGGATTGCTGTGAGTTCAAAGCCAGCCTGGTCTACAAAGCGAGTCCAAGACAGCCGAGGCTACACAGAGAAACCCTGACTCAACCCCCACCCCTAAAAATGTGGGTTGTTTACACAGAGAAACCCTGTCTTGAAAACAAAAACAAAATGTGAGGATTGATACTAATAATTTGAACATTACATGATGTTCCTATTTTATGAAAATGTATTTCAGTGTTTTTTGTTGTTTCCTCCTGTGGGGTGTGTGTGTGTGTGTTTAAGGATTTAACCCAAGGGGTGCTGGTTTGCTTTTACAACAAACAAGGCAATAGTTATGGTTGTATTTAGCCTTTGCTGTCACATCCTCATGCCCCGTCGTCACTTGGCAAACTGAGCCATCTCCCCAGATCTGGAAAGACTTCTTTGTCTCCTGGCATTATGATCATGTGACACAATGTGGGTGAGACACAGTGTTGAGCAGAGTCTGCAGGCCATCGGTGGACTATCAGCGCATCTTGATATGACTCCCAGCCTGTCTAGCTCGGGTGGCAAGTACCCATCAGGGACTCAGTACCTGCAGGCCAAGTGATCCTTTGGCTACAGCCCCATATGAGCTCAGTTCAAAAGCTTCTCGCATTTTAAATGTGTTGGATCACCTCTACACGCCCGCCCACGCGCGTGCGCCCGCGCGCACACACACATACGCACACAGGTAGTTACCACGTAATAGTTGTGACAATACAATGAATTTTATTTGGATGGCATTTATATGTTTGAAAATGTTAATCTTTATATGGATTTTGCCAGCCCTTGACTAACACATTAAAAAAAAAAAAAAAAAAAAGTCTTACAAACAATAGTTAGTGGTCAAGGCTGTTTAAGAAATGTTTGTTCTTAAAAACAAGAAGATCATCTGGAAGAGTGGCCCAGAGTTTATGAGAGAGGATGTATTTCTCCACAAGTCCAGTGTAATGCTCCTTGTTTCTTCTATTAGTCCCTTTCAGCAGAAAAGGCTTTGGTTTTGTGTTGTTCTGTTGAGACAGGGTTGCTGGTAGCCCAGGCTGCTCTTACACTCCTGAGGTAGCCAAGGATCCTCCTGTCCCCTCCTCTAGCGTGCTGGGATTGCAGGGGTGCTCCATCACAGCTCTGCTCACTCCACACATCTGGGTTTCAGTTTGCCAAGTGCCGTGGACACCTTATTAGAACGCAGTTACTAGAACCTTAGGGTTTTCTTCTCTGTCTGTTGTGACTGTTGATTTTTTACCACATGTGAACCTGAAAACAGAACAAGCACGGAAGAAAATTAAGCGGTTAGGACTCCACTCCTAAAACTCTAAACTAACACCAGGAACCATTTCCCCACTCAACCGATGAAAACCATGTCAACTCTAATTGAAGGCCCCGTGATGATGCTGTGGAGCTACTTACTTCTTGACTAAACCCAAAGCGGGGAATCTAAGCTCTTCAGTTTCTCTGAAGAATGAGTGGAGTAGCAGGAAGTTCATGGCGATATGAGTGGAGAGTGAAGAATTGTATTGATTAGATAAACTTTAAAAATAAAAAAATTTTTTAGCCAGGTGTGGTGGCAAACGCCTTTAATCCCAGCACTTGAGAGACAGAGGCAGGTGGATCGCTGTGTGTTCGAGGTCAGCCTGATCTACAAAGTGAATCCAGGACAGCCGAGGCTACACAGAGAAACCCTGTCTTGAAAAACAAAACAAAAAACAAAAAGACTTTTTTTTCTTGCATGTTGGGTGTCTTCTTCCATTGTTCTTCACCTTATTTATTTTTTTTAAATATTTTTTCTTTTCTTTTTTTTTTTTTTTTTTTCTTGATCTTAATTTTTGAGGCAATGTCTCCCTCTGTTTTGACCAGATTGACTGGCCAGCAAGTCCCAGGGTCAGCCCTGCCACTGCTTTTCTGGTCCTGTAATTACAGATGTAAGGCTGGTTCTAGAATTTGTCTTGATGTTTTTGGAAGGATTCAACTTTTTTATTTATTCAAAAATATGTAGCTGAATATTCTAACAGCTTTCTCTTCACTGAATTCGCCCACTGGATGATTGGCCCTTGAGAGGGTTCATTATATGACTCAGGATGGCCTTGAACTCCTGTACTCAGATGACTTCCTACCTTTCCCTGCCTTGTAGCTTGAACTACGGGTATGTGTCCCGCTCTTCCCAGTGCATTTTTAAGTTGATAGATGATATTCTGAATTCTCTTATTTTCTGGGGCTAAGCCCCAATCCCTGTCCTGATCCTCTGGCTTCTGTTCCTTCACCGGCGCCATGCCACTCTAACCAGCCTTCCTCAACACTACTCTCAGCAGTGCCCCTCTGCTGATCCCCTTGTCGCTCTTCTTTTCAGAGCTACGTTAGCTATTCTGCCACGTTTATTCTTCTAGTCGTTCTTACTTTCTTCCAATCATTTGGCTACTTACCCTCTCACTTTCTGCATCTGCTCCAAGTTCTCTGGTAGAGTCACCCCCAAACTTTCAGGGAAAAAAAGCGTGACGATTCCAATCAGGACAGTCAGGCTGCCCATGACGATGTAGGGCAGGAGTCTGTTATAAGCGCCTGGGGAGCACCGAACACAAGAACATCAGTTAGATACATGTGAGCATGCTCCTGGGAGCCAGAGTTAAGCAAAACATTTTTTTTCAGAAGAAGGAAAGTCAGAAAAACACCTCAGGTTATTCTGAAGGGATGCCACAGCCTGCTTCCTACAACTCTTCACCCCCTGGTAGCACCAGAGGGTAAGCTGTGTCAACTGCACATGTCATGTTTCTTGGATAGAAGTCTTCACTGTCAAAACTCCACTATCTTAAGGTGGAGGTCACTTGGGATGGGTGTTGAGGGGACCTAGCTAGGTAGCAGAAGATGACTTTGAACATCTGATTATACAAAAACTAAACATATCTGCCTTGCAAAAAATCATAAAGTAAAATGTAAGTGATTACCTGGAAAAATATGTATAAAATGTACAGAGAAGGCTGACTTTCTTGTACTATAAAGAACTCATATACACCCCAAAGAAAATTTGAGGCTAGCCACTGAACCACTGGGGAAGACTCGACAGCACCCCTGAGCCCTATTTGTCCTTACACTGTGTGTCTGCCCCGCCCTCACAGCCCTTCCCAAGTCAGGTTCCACCAGAAACAAGGAATCCTAATGCATGTACACTAGTTAGAACCCTGCTGTTCCCATCACTTTGCCTGCCTCCTGCTCACACTGGGGAGGCTATCCACAGAAGAATTCAGGCCTGGAGAGATGAGGTGGTTCAGTGGGGAAGAGCACTGGTGGCTCTTGCCAAAGGTACAAGTTCCTTTCGCAGCACTCACATGGTGGCTCATACCTTCTATAACTTCAGTTTTCCTTTCTGACCTCCTTGGACACCAGGTACAGAAATGCTGTACTCACAGTCAGATAAAACAGTCGTACATGAAATACAAAATATGTGTGTGTGTGTGTGTGTGTGTGTGTGTGTGTGTGTGTGAGAGAGAGAGAGAGAGAGAGAGAGAGAGAGAGAGAGAGAGAGAGAGAGAGAGAGAGAGAGAGAGAGCACACCAGAGTTCAACAGAGGCACAGCAGAAGACCCTTACTACTGTAGTCCAAGAAGACACTGAGAATCATCATGAAAAGAAACCAGTGAGGGCTTTAAGATGAAATGTGCCTGCAATGGGGCTGTAAAACTGAGCAGCCAGAGTATGGAGAGTGATTCAGCCACAGTGTAACCAGCATAGGACCCAACCCCACTGCTGGTACCTCATTCATAAGTGCACACACACCCATGCAAAATACACATACAAAAAAACCAAAAAAAAAAAAAAAAAACCCAAAAAAAACCAAAAAACTAAAGACAGAGTAAAAAGCATCTTACCCAGGTAAACAAAATAGGGAGCTATGATGCTGCCCACCCGAGAGGCCATGGAGGTGATGCCCACGGCCATGTTCCTGACCAGGGTTGGGTAGAGCTCTGCAGTGAAGACGTACAGCATGGAGAAGGCAGAGGTCACTCCAAATTTCCCCAGCATCACCAGGCCAATGGACACGAAGCTATAATCTAGAAAAGAGGCTCATTTCAAATAGGATCCTCTTAGAATCAACACCTAATTTTTTTTTCCTTTTTGGTGCCATATGATAGTTCACACATAAAGTACTGCCAGGCAAGACTCTGTCCTCAAGTATCCTAGTTACCAGATCGTTGAAGAGGGAAGGTGATGGGTGGCCTTGGACTTTGAACTACTCTTATTTTGGATTATTAATGTGTCCCGTGACCTCTGCTCATCTGCTTCTATGTGTCGCAACAATTTCATAGTGAGTTGTTAGATGTTAAATACAGTTAAATTTAGTCTCTAAAGAGAGGAGCCAGTCCTTTCCTTCCTGATTTTTTTTTTTTTCGTCTTTTGTTTTGTGTTTGCTTGTTTTGATACAGGGTTTCTCTGTGTAGCCTTGGCTGTTCTGGACTCACTTTGTAAACCAGGCTGGCCTCGAACTCACAGAGATCCACCTGCTTCTGCCTCCGAGTGCTGGGATTAATGGCTTGCGCCACCACGCCCTTCAGCAGGGCTCTTTCCTGATTTTATTATTAAGAAATATAGTTCTATTTAGTCTCTGTGGAGCATGCTTAAAACATTCTTTTCCCTTTTTTTTTCTTTTGGTGTGGTGTGCATGTGTATATGCTGCCTCCACTTTCCAAGTGCTGAGATTATAGTGATGGACCACCATACCCTGCTGGGACAGTTGTTGGGAACATAGGAAATGTCATAGCCATTTGTCACCTGCCTATCCGACAGTTGAGCATCTGGTGATGTCAGGGCTGTGTGATGGGGGAGCAGTGACTCATGAGAGGCTGCTCGCCTGAACTGATACTCCAGGCCATGAATGTGTCCAGGATTTCTGGGATGCTGTTAGCCTGAGCTAACTTCTTACCTTCAGGTACCACTTGGACCAAGAGAAGCACACCTCCTCCCCAGAACAGCACCCCAGCTATGATATATCTCCGAGGCAGGGTTCGCAGCAGCAGCCAGGCTGTGAAATAAGCTGGAACTTCAATCAGGCCAGAGAGGAAGCAGTTCAGGTAGACATCCCCGTGCAAATTGGGAACATTGAGAGACAGAGCAAAGTAACCCACTGAGGTTAGCATCCTGAAAGAAAGACAAATGATCTAATCACACACACACATACACACAAATGGCCCAGAGCTCTGTAAACTTCTGGGATGGTCATGAGTTGGTCTAGATCCTGTGTCCTCTAAGCAGGCACTAGCTATGTGGGACTGTTTGAATGGAAATACATTAAAGTGAGATTGTGTGTTTAATTTCTCAGTTGACATGACACTTTATTAGCACGTGGCTACTATGACGGACAATATAGATCCCAAACATTTCTGTCTCTGCAGAAAGTGCTCTGGAGCAATGCCATTCTGAACAGGCCACTGGCCAACAGTGCAGATGCTCCTGCGAGGACGTGTGTGCATGACTGGAGAACACGCATCTCCGAAGAAGGCTTTCAGAAACATGCTGGGTCTCTATGTGCTAGACCAGGTAGGGACCCAGGACTAATCCAGAAAAGAAAAAGAGAAAACAGTAAACTCTATTGCTGCAGAGACAGCGATTGAGTGACGCCCACATGGAGTGTAAGAGCAGCTTGGATAGGGCTAGGTCTTGGTGATTACTGGCCCCCTGAGGCCACTGGTTGGAATACATCACATGAATGATATGTGGGGACAGCTAAGAAGGAAGTCAGCTGGCAGAGTTGTGGGTCAGGATATTTCACGTTGGTAGTTTTCTAAGTGCAAAACAGCATGGTTCTAAGTGTAAAACAGCATGGTTCTAAAGTAGTGTCTGCCAGGTCTGGTACCCAGTCTCTGTGTGGTTGGTGTGTGTGTGTGTGTGTGTGTGTGTGTGTGTGTGTATGTGTGTGTGTGTGTGATGTTATCATCTCTGGGGGCAAGCAGGTGTTTTTTATTTTTCCTTCCTTATTTCTTTGAGGATTTGTTACTGATCTAGTTACTAAACTGAGACCATTACTTCTGTGCCTTAAAATCATGTGTCCATTTGCTCCCGTGGAGGCAGGTTACATTAACTCCACTGTTCAGTTCCAGAATGCAGGTGGAGACTCAACACTTCTGCTTTGGTCTGCAGGGTCACCTGCAACCTCAAGCCTGTCACCTTCCATGCTGCAGACTTATCGTTACCTCTAACCGTCCCCATATTTAGTCCAGGCAATCCATCTGGGACCTGTCTAAAGATCTTAGAATCCCACACTTCTTATTTTGCTGTAGGAAAGCCTAGGCTTTGTCACACTCCCTCAAACTAAAGAAAATCAGCTGCGTGGTCGGGTGCCACATGTCTGCGTTCCCAGAGCACTCACTGCCTACCATAGCATCACAGACATCACTGTTATTGTGGCAATGTTCCGAGTCTTGAACAGGTCCACAATGAAGACTTTCTGCTGCTTCAAGGAGTTTAGCTCCTGTAGCTGAAAACAAAAACAAAAACAAAACAAAACAAAACAAAAAAACAAATAAAACAGGAGATAAAGAAGGAGGCAGGAAGTACCTATGGGAAAAACTTAGGCATACAACCTTTTAAAAATAGTTTAACTTTAATTAAAATTACTATTAATGTTTTCAGACAGGATCATGTATCTCAGGCTGGCCTCTAACTCACTAGGTAGATGAACATGATCCTGAACATTGGATCCTCCTTCCTCCATCTCCCCGGTGCTGGGATTGCTGGCATGCACTCCCAGGCCAGCTCTGATGCTGGGGATCGAGGCTCTGTGTGTGTGAGGTGAGCACTGTATACACTGACTACACACTAGCCTAGCCGCACATCTTACAGAACCTTTGACAGGCTTCCAAGCCCAGACACTGAGGGCAGTAAGGACGTCTCCAGATAGGGTGCTCATTCTAACTCTTTATTTAAAACATAGTTCCAGGTTGGAGAGATGGCTCAGAGATTAAGAGCACTGGCTACTCTTCCGGAGGTCCTGAGTTCAATTCCCAGCAACCACATAGTGGCTCCTAGCCATCTATAATGTGATCTGATGCCCTCTTCTGTCCTGTAGGTGTATACATATACATACATACATACATACATACATACATACATACATACATACACACATACACACATACACACATACACAAA
This sequence comes from Acomys russatus, assembly GCF_903995435.1. NCBI lineage: Eukaryota > Metazoa > Chordata > Mammalia > Rodentia > Muridae > Acomys > Acomys russatus. The sequence continues at coordinate 34,943,839 of NC_067161.1, forward strand.
TCTTTAAACAAATAAAACATAGTTCCAAATTCATTCTCTGACACTTTCACACATGCCTCTAGTGGATTTCAATCATATTTCCTCCCACTCTCTCTGGAATCTTTCTTCTTCCCAGCATGCTCTCCTCCTACTTTCATATCTGGTTATGCCCACAAAAAGAAATGCCTCCCTCTTCCCCCTGGCAGCCATTGCCTACCACCAGGACCAAGGCTGTGAGCCTCCCACTTCGTGCTGGGATTTCCAAGGGCTGGAGCCTGCAGGCCATCACAGCCCTTAGAGCGCCCCTTAGTGCAATGTCCAGTCCAAAAGCTAGCATTTCCCGTACTTCCTCCTCATCGTCCAGCTCTCACATTCTTCCATGTTGTTTCCTAGCCTCTAATGCTTTAAATTGCTTAATATAGCCCATTTTAGATAGAAGCCTTCAAATAAAGGGTATCCGCCCACTGCTGACTGCCCACCAGCTTTCCCTTCACCCAACCTTAACATGTGGGTAGCCTTTCTCACACTCAGCTGGGATCCATAAAGCGCATTGGGTTGAAAGGGCTGGGAAGCTCCAAAAAAAAACGCCTAGAGAGGGAGAAGGAAGAGTGGGAGAGAGAAAGGCAGGGGGAGGGGCAGAAGGAGGAAGGGCGGGAGAGGGGGTGGGCAGAGGGAGAAACAGTGGGAGGGATAAAGGGAAGGGGCAGAGGGAGAAGGAGAGAGAGAGAAGGGGGGCAGACTGGAGGGGAGGGAGGGAGGAGAGGGGGGTGTGTTTTAAGGGCCTTGTGCATACTAGGCAAGCACTCTCCCTTTGACCTACATCCCCAGCCCTTGTTGTCTGTTAACATCAGAGAAGATTCTGGAGTCAGGCTTGGTGACACCTGCCTATAAGCCCAGGTGAAGGCAGAATTGGGAGTTCAAGACCACCCTTGGCTACATAGGGGGTTCAAAACCAGCCTAAACTACCTAGGGAGTTCAGGGCTAGCTTAAGTTACATGACACCCTGTCTTAAAACAGCAACCAACAACCAACAACAACAACAACACATCAGACTCAGGGTAGCTATGGCCTTGAGCACATAACTGTCTTCTCTGAGACTCAGCTTACTTGTCTTATAAGATGTAATCGGGAGTTGAGGAAGTTAAACAATATGTAAAGCTCAGCATCATGAATGCCTGATCACCACAGCATTGAAGAGAGAGGCTAGCCACTCGTGGTTAATGGTAATTTTTTTCCTGCCTCCAGTGTTCCTGTTAATTTCCCCATGTTTAATTCACTGGGACTCCTTTACCATGAGCTGTGACTTTAGATAGCCAAGCTGACCAAAATTGAGGCTAAAAAATGTATAAGGCTGTGAGGTAGGGGACGTCCTGGGGGTAAAGTAGGAGTCCTGTGACCTTATAGCATGTATGCCTTAGAGACTAAGGAAGGCGTTCCAGCTGGAAGGAAGAAAGAGGGCCCTTTGTAGCAGGTGGCCCAGTTAAGCAGGCACATGTCTGGCTTGCTCTTTGCTGTGATGCTTTTCCCTCTTCTTCCATTTTCATGTGTATGTGGAGTGTGAGGTGCTCATGTTAGGCACTGTGTGTGGTGCCCATGTTAGCCACTGTGTGTGGTGCCCATGTTAGCCACTGTGTGTGGTGTTCATGTTAGCCACTGTGTGTGGTGCCCATGTTAGCCACTGTGTGTGGTGCCCATGTTAGCCACTGTGTGTGGTGTTCATGTTAGCCACTGTGTGTGGTGCCCATGTTAGGCACTGTGTGTGGTGCCCATGTTAGCCACTGTGTGTGGTGCCCATGTTAGCCACTGTGTGTGGTGCTCATGTTAGCCACTGTGTGTGGTGTTCATGTTAGCCACTGTGTGTGGTGCCCATGTTAGCCACTGTGTGTGGTGTTCATGTTAGCCACTGTGTGTGGTGCTCATGTTAGCCACTGTGTGTGGTGCTCATGTTAGCCACTGTGTGTGGTGCCCATGTTAGCCACTGTGTGTGGTGTTCATGTTAGCCACTGTGTGTGGTGCTCATGTTAGCCACTGTGTGTGGTGCTCATGTTAGCCCACTGTGTTGTGGTGATCATGTTAGCCACTGTGTGTGGTGCCATGTTAGCCACTGTGTGTTGTGCACATGTTAGCCACTGTGTGTGTTGCCATGTTAGCAACTGTGTGTGGTGCCCATGTTAGCCACTGGTGTGTGGTGCACATGTTAGCCACTGTGTGTGTGCTCATGTTAGCCACTGTTTGTGGTGCTCATGTTAGCCACTGTGTGTTGTGCCATGTTAGCCACTGTGTGTGGTGCCCATGTTAGCCACTGTGTGTGGTGCCCATGTTAGCCACTGTGTGTAGTTGCCCATGTTAGCCATGTGTGTGGTGCTCATGTTAGCCACTGTGTGTGGTTGCTCATGTTAGCACTGTGTGTGGTGTTCATGTTAAGCGCCACTGGTGTGTGCCCATGTTAGCCACTGTGTGTGGTGCTCATGTAGCCACTGTGTGTGGTGCTCATGTTAGCCACTGTGTGTGGTGCCATGTTAGACCACTGTGTGTGGTGCCCATGTTAGCCACTGTGTGTGGTGCCCATGTTAGCCACTGGTGTGTTGCCAATGTTAGCCACTGTGTGTGGTGCCCATGTTAGCCACGTGTGTGGTGCTCATGTTAGCCACTGTGTGTGGTGCCCATGTTAGCCACTGTGTGTGGTGCCCATGTTAGCCACTGTGTGTGGTGCCCATGTTAGCCACTGTGTGTGGTGCCCATGTTAGCCACTGTGTGTGGTGCCCATGTTAGCCACTGTGTGTGGTGTTCATGTTAGCCACTGTGTGTGGTGCCCATGTTAGCCACTGTGTGTGGTGCTCATGTTAGCCACTGTGTGTGGTGCCCATGTTAGCCACTGTGTGTGGTGCCCATGTTAGCCACTGTGTGTGGTGCACATGTTAGCCACTGTGTGTGGTGCTCATGTTAGCCACTGTGTGTGGTGTTCATGTTAGCCACTGTGTTGGTGCCCATGTTAGCCACTGTGTGTGGTGTTCATGTTAGCCACTGTGTGTGGTGCCCATGTTAGCCACTGTGTGTGGTGCTCATGTTATCCACTGTGGTGGTGCCCATGTTAGCCACTGTGTGTGGTGCCCATGTTAGCCACTGTGTGTGGTGCCCATGTTAGCCACTGTGTGTGGTGCCCATGTTAGCCACTGTGTGGGTGCCCATGTTAGCCACTGTGTGTGGTGCTCATGTTAGCCACTGTGTGTGGTGTTCATGTTAGCCACTGTGTGTGGTGCCCATGTTAGCCACTGTGTGTGGTGCCCATGTTAGCCACTGTGTGTGGTGCCCATGTTAGCCACTGTGTGTGGTGCCCATGTTAGCCACTGTGTGTGGTGCCCATGTTAGCCACTGTGTGTGGTGCCCATGTTAGCCACTGTGTGTGGTGCCCATGTTAGCCACTGTGTGTGGTGCTCATGTTAGCCACTGTGTGTGGTGCTCATGTTAGCCACTGTGTGTGGTGCCCATGTTAGCCACTGTGTGTGGTGCACATGTTAACCACTGTGTGTGGTGCCCATGTTAGCCACTGTGTGTGGTGCCCATGTTAGCCACTGTGTGTGGTGCTCATGTTAGCCACTGTGTGTGGTGCTCATGTTAGCCACTGTGTGTGGTGCCCATGTTAGCCACTGTGTGTGGTGCCCATGTTAGCCACTGTGTGTGGTGCCCATGTTAGCCACTGTGTGTGGTGCACATGTTAACCACTGTGTGTGGTGTTCATGTTAGCCACTGTGTGTGGTGCCCATGTTAGCCACTGTGTGTGGTGCCCATGTTAGCCACTGTGTGTGGTGCACATGTTAGCCACTGTGTGTGGTGTTCATGTTAACCACTGTGTGTAGTGCCCATGTTAGCCACTGTGTGTGGTGCCCATGTTAGCCACTGTGTGTGGTGCCCATGTTAGCCACTGTGTGTGGTGCCCATGTTAGCCACTGTGTGTGGTGCCCATGTTAGCCACTGTGTGTGGTGTTCATGTTAACCACTGTGTGTAGTGCCCATGTTAGCCACTGTGTGTGGTGCCCATGTTAGCCACTGTGTGTGGTGCTCATGTTAGCCACTGTGTGTGGTGCTCATGTTAGCCACTGTGTGTGGTGCACATGTTAGCCACTGTGTGTGGTGCCCATGTTAGCCACTGTGTGTGCTGCTCATGTTAGCCACTGTGTGTGGTGCCCATGTTAGCCACTGTGTGTGGTGTTCATGTTAGCCACTGTGTGTGGTGCCCATGTTAGCCACTGTGTGTGGTGCTCATGTTAGCCACTGTGTGTAGTGCCCATGTTAGCCACTGTGTGTGGTGCTCATGTTAGCCACTGTGTGTGGTGCTCATGTTAGCCACTGTGTGTGGTGCTCATGTTAGCCACTGTGTGTGGTGCTCATGTTAGCCACTGTGTGTGGTGCCCATGTTAGCCACTGTGTGTGGTGCTCATGTTAGCCACTGTGTGTGGTGCTCATGTTAGCCACTGCGGGAGAATGCAATGATGATTACACCCTGATGCTAGTGCAGCACTTTGTGCATGTGAACACTTAACAAATAGTGAGTTCATTAACTGGGCCAAAGCCAATCTCGAAAGGGATGTCTGCACACAGCGCTCACTCACCTCCAGAGGATCAAATATCACTGCCGGAGCCACAATGCTGTTCATCTTTGCAGCTTTCTGGATGATCTTTTCTGCCTCTTCAAATCTCCTCTGGGATATCAGCCACCGGGGAGATTCGGGAATAAACCTAGAATTCATTTGCAGAGGTTTGTAACCTTTCATAATCACAGGATTTGATGGCAGCAAACATACATAGCAAAATGTCCTAGTCATTTTAATGTTGCAAATACTCTAGCTTTAAATAAACTTTATTTGTATATACACATATATATTTATTATTAATCAGCACACAAACTCTATTTCTAGGGTACAGTGTGACATTTCAATTAACGTATATCAAATTCCTGGACAAGCTTGTAACCAGTGTCCAGATTTGGTTACGTGGGGTGGGGAAGACGTGCTCTCATGCAGCTGGACTGACTGAAAGGGGAAGGTGAGCTGAGCAGCAGCAACAGCCATTGCCCTCAGCTTCCTGACTGTGCACACAGTGTGACCAGCAGCTCTCGCTGCTCTCGCTGCTCTCGCTGCTGTAGCTTCCCTGCAGTGATGCACTGCACCCCTAAACTGTGAGCCAGGGCAAACCCTTCCTTCTTCAGTTGGCTTTGTCAGGTGTTCTGTGACAGCAATAAGAAAAAGTAACTAATATGGATTTTCTGGCCACAGAGTTGTGTGGAGTGTGGCCTGCCCTTTCTTGCTGACCCCCAGCCTGGGTTCCAGAGGAAACTTCCAGATGAATCAGCATGCTGTTTAGCTCTTTAAGAGCTGTCTTTCAAGTAGATTAAGAGCCCTGGCTGCTCCTCCAGAAGACCTGGGTTCAATTCCTAGCACCCACATGGTGGCTAAGAAGTGTCTATAATTCCAGGTCCAGGGGGATCTGAGGCCCTCTAATGGCTGTCCCAGATACTGCATGTACATAGTACACAGACACACATGCAGACAAAACACCTGTACGCCTAAATTTTTTTTAAAAAGTTATCTTTCAAACGCCAGTGAAATAAGAAACAAAGCAAAACAAGCTAGAAAAGCTTATTTTTCCTAATATAAATGCCATGTGAACCTTCATACACACCTTAGTCTAAAGTATTACTGCTGGTAAAACCACAGCAGCCTGAGAGGAAAAGCAAATAGAGCTTGGAGGAGGCCAGCTGGGCCTCCCATAAGGCCATAAGGCCTTATCCTCAGATAAGGCCAAGCAGACATTTGTCAGTTCCCTTCCCTGCATGACAGTTACAGAAAGATGATGGTCCTTCTAGTCAGTTTCCCAGGCAGGTGTCACAGGTCAACCAAGAGGTCTAAACTGAATTCCACAAGGTGACCAAAAAGCAAAGCAAAACAAAACAAAACAAACAACAACAACAACAACAAAAACTACAACCCTTTATTTAGTCATGTTTAGTCATGGAAGCAGGGTCATTTCTAGAAAATTAGACATTGGTAGAACAAAATAAAGCTAAGATGAATTAGAGAGAGGTGAGCGAGACAGAGACAGAGGAATTAACAGAGCCAGTAATCTTTAATCTTGTTTAAAGAGGAAAAAGTAAAGAAGGGAAATTCTGATGAGGGGGCTGTGGCTAGTACTTTATTTCCATTTTCTTTTTCTTTTTTTCCTTCTTTCCTTCCTTCCTTTCTTTCCTTTTTTTTTTTTTTTTTTTTTTTTAAGAATCTGGTCTCTTCCCGAAGCCTCTGGTTATCCAATGGTAAGACTTAGTCTCAAAATCACCAAACTTCACTATTCCCACAACTGCCATTCCAAAACTAGGTTGGGGAAGCATTTAACAGTATGCAGCTCAGAAGCTCACCACTTGCCCGCCCAGTATGACAGGACTCTAGGTTCAACATTCAATTTCTATTTTAAAAAGAATGTTTCCATGCGGGGTGGAGGGGGGCGCTGTGCCATAGGACAAATAACACCTTCTCTAAGACTGTTCAAACACAACTAATTTGGGAAGTTGGGATATGACTCAGGGTATGCTTGCCTAGCTGCATGAAGTTCAGGGCTCCATCTCCAACACTGCCTAAAACACTTGTGTGCTGGCAAACCCCAAGTATCCCAGCATTTGGGAGGGAGAGGCAGAAGGAGAAGAAATACAAGGCCATCCTTGGCTCATACTGAGGAGTCCAGGGCAAGCCCAGAATACAGGAGACTGCTGAAAAATAATTACATATTTTTTTCAGGACAAAGCATATACAAAACAAACAAGCAAACAAACAAAAAAACAAGCACACCCAAGATGCTAATTATGAAGAACAGTTACATGTTCCTTGGACTCAGGATCCCTGGCAGATACCAAAATTCTCTCATGTTCAACCCTCTTACATCAAATGGCATAGCCAGGCACAGCTAGCTACTCAGGAAGCTGAGGTGGGAGGACCGCTTGACCCAGGTGCTCAATAACAACTTAGGCAACACAGCAGACCCCCTCTAAAGGGAATTTGGGACTAGAGTGTAGTTCAGTGGAAAAGCACTTACTAGCATGTACAAGGCTTGGGTTCCATCCCTGGCACAGCAAAACAAAGCTAACAACTTCAATACAATAGGAACAAGATTCACATATAACCTGTGCACTTCTTATATGTGTATATCTCTGGGTCACTTACAGTATCCAACAGTACCCTTGGGGGGCAGTTTGCTGGAGATAGACCTTGGGTATGCCAGGCAAATATTCTGTCCCTGAGCTACCTACCATCAGCCTCTCAATACCTAATAAAATGCAAACACGGCACGTGAGTAGCTGTAGTGTATCACTTAGAGAATAACAAGAAAAATGGCCTGAACATGCTCAGGGCACTATTTTCTGGTTCTGGTCTTTGCATGCATACATGGGGAGCTTGTGGGTAGCTGGGGTGCTCTGTACTGTGGCTGAATAAAGAAAGAGGATTTCTAAAGAAAGCAAAGTGTCCAACACTGAGGACAGAGTTAAAACCACAACCCACCAGTGCCAGCTCCACAGACAACATGGAAATAAATGGGCATGAGACTGGAGTGGGAAGCACTTGTAAGAAGCTGGAATTCCTGAGAACCGGGCTTTGTGTAGCACACGTGCCCACTCACTGAGATGCTGACAGTGCTGGAAGTTTGGAGGCATCAGGACAAGCTGCAGCAGGGAGCATGCAAATGCAGCTAGGTGAGCAGTGGGCTGCCTGCCACAGCACAGGGCTGGCTGGGAGTGGATGCTGTACTCACCACCACAGGGGGACACACAGCACCCCAGGCAGTGTCAGGGCCAGCAGCAGTATCCTCCAGTCTCGGATGAAATATGCAAACAGTGGCAGGACCATGTAGCCGATGGCAAAAAATGTACAGACTCCTAACGTGGAGAAGATAATGCGAACTGACTTGCTCAGAATTTCAGTTCCTGTTCAAAACAAGGGCAAATATTAGAATTTCAACATTTGCTTTCTGAGACAGGGGCTGCTTCTGGTACTGGGGATCGAACCCATGTATGCCTGGCAAGGGCTCTACCAATAAAACTAATATGCCTGCCTTCTGAGAATGCTGCATTTTCAGAATAAGAGGCAGGTGGGAGACACAGAGACTGCCTTGTCCAGGAGACCTTGTGTGGAGCCAGGGTGTGGAAGGCTTGAATAGACACTGGCCTGTGAGATAACAGTGGTGCTCCCAGCTGTCAGGACACACTCTGTGTCCATGATCCCTGAGACACGATACCCTGAAGTCAGCTGCCTCTGGAGCGTCCCAGAGCTGGCAGCCAGCACTGGGGCTGGTGTTCCCCAGGCAGACAGTGCTCTCTGATGGGACGCCAAGGAAGGAGGTGTTCTGCTGTTCGTGTAGTGCAAAGGCTCAAGGCCTTCTGGAGAAGGGTGAGGCTGGCAGCTGGTTTCTGTCCTGTGCACCAAGCAGCACAGCAGGCCACTCGGCAGTGGGTCTTCAGAAATGGTGTTGCTGCTCAGGCCAGGATAGGACCGCATCCTCTGTTGTGGAGCCCTTTCTAGAGTCCACTCAGGGCCTTCTGACCCAAGGACAGAGGTAGAGCCAGCAGCAGGAGCTTCCCCTTCTGTGTAGGGCCTGCTCGCACTCCAAGACATTAGTAATATTGATGGTCAACTTGAAGGATCTAGGATCACCCAGAAGACAAGGCTGAGCATAGCTGCAAGAGTTTCTCGGTTGGGTTAACTGAGCTAGGAACGCCCTTTGTAAATATGGACCACACCCGTGCATGGCATGGGGTCCTAGACTGACTAAGCCACTCTCCTCAGTGGTTTCTTCTGACCTTTTCCTTGCAGTCTGGTGACATAGCTGAAGCTGGGGTTGAACTCAATAGTCTTCTGTTAGGTAGCTCCCGATTCTCACAGTATGGCCAGACTTCTAACCCCAGGGCTGTCCTTCAGCCTCTAGATCATTCCCAAGGGTTTTGTCTGATTATTTTGAGTTTCATGGGTGTCATTTCTGAATCTTTCCTTACTTTATGAATAAACATATTCTACCATGACCTGGCTGTCTCTGGCTGGAATTATGATATGACAATGAGTGGGTCTGTGGGGTGTGTGTGCATGTGTGTGTGCGTGTGTGCGTGTGTGTGCGTGCGTGTGTGTGCGTGCATGTGTGTGCGTGCATGTGTGCGTGTGTGTGTGCTGTGTGCGTGTGTGTGTGCGTGTGTGCATGTGTGCACGCGTGTGTGCGTGCGTGTGCGTGTGTGTGTATTCATTCTTCCTAAGCAGAAATCCAAATGCAGAGAATTCTGATCACGGAGAAGAAAAGCATAGAGGACCAGATGAGACTCTTGTTTGTGTGTGAGGCCTGGGAGATTAACTGTAGTGCCTGGACAGGGACTTAGAGCAGATGGTAACAGACTTGGGATGATATGGCTAGGCACCGGGTACCAGGTGAAGATAGACAGAACTCTGCCAGCCCATGGATCAAGGTGGACTGTACAAACAACGCCTTATTAGCTCCACTGCTCTCTAAGTTTTAGGACCCCTCCCTCCCTTATACATTGCTGTCATTTGAGTGAGCAGTGTCCCCCATAGGCTCATGCATTTAGCCACTTAGCCTCAGCTAGTGGCACGATTGGGGAAGATGATGGAGGCTCTAGGAGGTGGAGCCTTCCCGGAGGAAGTGCATCTAGGGGTAGGCTTTGAGGATTTATAACTTGCTTGCACTTCCTTTTCTGTCTATGCGTCTTACGTAGGGAGAAAATGTTATCACTCCACTTCCTGACTGCCAGGTCAGCCTCATGATCCTGCAGCCATGCCTGCCTTCCCTACCATGGTAGACTGTGGCCCCCTGGAACTGTGAGCCAAAACAAACCCTTTTCTCCCTAAGTTGTTTTTGTCAAGCCTTTCTGCCACAACTACAGAACAGTAAGCAAGATGCACATGATCACCATCACACTCATTGTCGTTCTTGCCACCATCACCAGCATCACCACCATCACCAGCATCACCACCATCACTACCATCACCACCATCACCAACATCACCAGCATCACCAGCATCACCACCATCACCAGCATCACCAGCATCACCACCATCACCGCCATCACCAGCATCACCACCATCACCAGCATCACCACCATCACTACCATCACCACCATCACCACCATCACCACCATCACCAGCATCACCACCATCACCACCATCACCACCATCACTACCATCACCACCATCACCACCATCACCACCATCACTACCATCACCACCATCACCACCATCACCAGCATCACCACCTTCACCACCTTCACCACCATCACTATTGCCATCATCATCATCATCACCACCTTCATTGTTACCACCATCATCTTCACAGCCAACACTTTTCCGAGCAGTTCTTTAAGCCCCATTTCATGGTAAATGCTTACATAAATAATCTCTTTAACTCTTGTCTTACAAATACTCAACTGAGACCTAGGATTTGAAGCAGCATGCCTGCATTCCTGTATCTGTAACAGTGACGTGAACTGGAGGTGGCAGCTCAGATATGAAATCCCAGAACTCAGGAAGTGGGAAGAGGATGACCAGAAGTGATTTGGCTGCATACATTCTGCGTTCAGTGTCAGCATGGGCTACAAGAGACCATGTCTCAAAAACACAAACAAATGAGCTAGGGAGATGGCTCAGTGGGTAAACTCATGGCTGATGAAGTGTTAAGACTGAATTTACATCCCCCAGAGCCCATATAAAAACTGGACATGACTGCACACATCGGGAACTCTAGCACTTGGGGGTGGAAACAGGAAGACCCTGAGAGCTTGCTGGCCAGCCAGTCTAGCTGAAATGATTAAGTTTCCCATGCAGTGAGAGTGATAATGGAAGAGACGACATTAACTTCTGGTCTCCACATGCACATACACACTCCTGAACACCACACATGCACACACACACCCCTGAACATCACACATGCACATACACACCCCTGAACATCACACATGCACATACACACCCCTGACCATCACACATGCACACACACACCCCTGACCATCACACATGCACACACACACCCCTGACCATCACACATGCACACACACACCCCTGACCATCACACATGCACATACACACCCCTGACCACCACACATGCACACACACACCCGACCATCACACATGCACACACACACCCCTGAACATCACACATGCACACACACACCCCTGAACATCACACATGCACATACACACCCCTGAACATCACACATGCACACACACACCCCTGAACACCACACATGCACACACACACCCCTGAACATCACACATGCACACACACACTCCTGAACATCACACGTGCACATACACACCCCTGAACACCACACATGCACACACACACCCCTGAACATCACACATGCACACACACACCCCTGAACATCACACATGCACACACACACCCCTGAACATCACACATGCACATACACACATGAACAAAACCCAAACAAATCAAAACACATAAACCCAGAGCAAACTAATACACCCCAGCACAGTGATGTAGTCAGGATGTAAGCCATATCTGTCAACCTATGCATATCTAGCCTTCAAGAAGAAAACCCTTTATCGTATGGACCAGTCCTTCGGCTGGGATGCTAGTGGCAACACAAGGGAAGGTGAGTGAGGTTGAACGTCTCTCAGTTCTTCCCAAGATGATCATTAAACTGGCTAAAAGCCAAGCAGTTCTCTCTGAGGCACACCAGGAGAGCCCCAAGTCTGGCAGATGCAACCAGATCTCTTTGGTCACCTGGAAAATAGGCCCACGGGCAGAGAGGACTTCCGGCTCTGCTCACCCAGGTCCTCGTCCTCCTCCTCTGCCCCATAGGCAAAGCCTGGCTTCTCAGCGTCTCCTGAGAGCAAGTCTCCCCTAGCCAAGTCAAAAGCCAAATCCTGGCTCTGGTGAGACCAGGAACAGCCCCAGGAAACCATGCCACAAACTGGCTCCTCTCCCCGGCAGGCTCCTTTCCCTTTGCATCAGAACTTTGTCACTGGGCCCCAGGAAGCACTAGGCACACTCCATGAGGAGGCAGCAGGACATGCACCTCAGTGCAGCTGAGGCCTGCAGCTGACTCTAGCCCAGGGAACAAGCCCGGGAAATGCACCTGCTGGGACGGGCTGAGGGGAGAGTGTGGTCCCCTCTGTGCCTAGCCCCTGTGATGGTTAACATTGCTTGCCAACTTGGTGGGATCTGGAATCACGCAGGAGCCAAACCTCTGTGAGTGTTTGTGAGTGGGTTCTAGATCGGGTTAACTGAGGAGGAAAGATGCACCCTAAATGTGGGTGGCAGCAGGGTTTGGGATAGGGTGCCGGGCTGAATAAAAAGGAGAAGGCCAGCCCAGCCCAGGCATTGGTCTCCCTCTGCTTCCTGACTGATGATACAATGTGGCCAGGGATCTCACACTCCTGCTGCCCTAACACAGAAAATGAAATCTTTGTTTTTGAGCTAAGCCAGTCTGTGTTATTTGGCTATGCCATTCCATTTAAATAGACCAAGGCAAAGTTATATTTCAAATTAAAAGCACTAAAGGACTGGTGTGTAGATCTAATATACAGCGCATGCAGGAGACACTTGGTTTGATTCCCAGTATCAAACAGATAAGTTCATTAACAAATAAATGAAAAATAATAAAAATACATCTATGGCTGATAAAAGCTGCATAACTGATATAGTTCAGTTTCACATATGTCTGAGATTCCTGGTAGCCAAAGCTATAGATAGAATCTATACTTTTGGCATACCTTCTTTCACATAGAAGATGCACCAGTTGCACACTTATTGAAAGGGAAACATGGACCAGAGGAAGCAAGCTTTAAACATGTATAAAGGGGTGTAATAGCACGGACAGCAGGGGCGGGGGTGGGGATGGGGTGAGGGTAGGATAGTGGTTGGGTGTTGATGTTAGAAGTACTGGAAAATACTGAGATAGTGAATCAGTCAAGACAGGAAGTGGTCAGGTTTTCTGTAGATAACAGAGAAGCGGCTCATTACAGAGGATGAAGGAGGGTACCGCTGGCATTTTACCCAGAAGTCTACAGCAGGTTGAGGATGCTATGCCTGGGAATGACATGGAGCCTGGGGGAAAGCTGCGGTGTGAGAGGGTCACTGACCCTGATCCTGAGTCTCACTCCCCCACCCTGGTAAGTGCATCCACTGAGTGTAGCTTTGAGGACATGAGTTTGGCTTGCCTTAGTATAACCCTAAGTCCCGCAAGCCTGGTGAGGTTTTAAGAACAGCCCAGAAGACTCATTTCTGTACCGCTCTGGGAACAACTCAGCTGCTGGAATCAGTGCAAATATTCAACCCCAAGATGAACCTTTACCGTACCAGGCATCCAGATTCCTTCCCAGAGCCGGGAGGATAGAAGGGCAGCGACAGAGAGAACTTCTCAAATGAAAATCTGTTGGGTTCAAATCCAGCTTCAAGGAAAAACCCCAACAAAAGCGTGTGGGATGTAGCTGTTTTAGTGCTGACACACTAGAGGGCGCTGCTGCGCTGCAGGAAAACTAGCAACTACCAGTCTGTCCTTCTACCAAGTCCTCCCTTGCAGGAGCTGACTGGGACAGATCAATTTTCAGTGACTCTCTTAGACCTTCAGACCTAAGCAGGAGTGTTATTCTGGAACCAGCAGTTTCCCACTGAGCCCACTAGGCTAAGAGGTGTGGACCCAAGTAGATAGGGACCCTGTGTCTGAGGAGTCCTCTTTGCTGGTTGTTGGTTTGACACACCTAAGCGCCAACCTACCCTTGATCTGGCCCTCTCCTCCACCCTGCACATGAGGCCATGACCACGTGGGGAGGAAGAAGGCCTGTGGAAGGCAGTGCCAGAGCTGCGGCACTGCTCCACGCTCACAGAAGAGGCTCTCAGAGGTCTTGTTCTGAGGGACTCAAGGGGCCCGGGCTGCGGCTCTGTGGATAAAGCGCTTACCATGCAAGAATGAGAAGGTGGGTTCAAATGCCCAGTGCCCACCTAAAAGAGCTGAGCACTGTGGAACAGGTCTGTAATCCCAGTGCTGGGGAGGCAGAGACAGGAGGCTCTCTGGGGTAGGTTAGCTTGACAGCTCCAAGGTCAACGTAAAAGCTTATGTCAAACACACACACACACACACTATCAGAGGGTGTGACTGCCTGCCATAGCCCACTCCGTGCCCCCAGCCTGGCCTGGTAGATCCTTCCCCAGGTCTCGCATCACTTACTGTTTCCAGCTCTTTCCTCTCTCAACACAAACTTCTCTGCTCTCTACAGAAATCATTATTTTTGTTATGGTCAGTTTTGTCTGTCTTGTTTTTATGAGACATGGTCTTGCTACACAGTCCAGTCTGTCCTAAAACATAGTGTTCTCCTGTCTCTGCCTCCCGATCACATGTGTGCAGCCTCCCCGTGACCTCAGAAAAGCTCCTGTGCCATTCCTTATTCCTGTAGGGATGAACTGCTTTCTTCATGCCAGGGCCTGCTTAGTAGAGGGCTACCTACTGAGCCACGTGGGACCATGTGGCTCTTGCTTGCTCTGTTTCCTCCTGTATGTCCTCTGTCCTCAGACACGAGGCTGAGCCCGTGGCCAGAGGCTCTTCACCAATAATTAAAGGAATGGAATTTGGACAATTCCACCTTGGCAACCTGACAGAGTGTGTGCATGTATTTGGCTAACAGAAAATACCACTGCCAAGGCCAGCGAGTCACAGACTCCTGAGAGCAAAATCAGAACCACAGAGCCAGGTGCAAGGAAGACCGTTAGACTCCTGTTACAGAAACACGATCCATAGTGGGGACAGTGGGGACAAACTGGGATCATTTGGGGCCAACGAGAATGGTTGTCCTGAAGATTATAGGACTTTGTCTTTATTGTGTTGGGGGTGCCCCATCTCACCTCTTCTCATCATAATGAGGGGGAGGAATCAGAGAGTATACTGGTGGTGGGACTCACACTTTTGAGAACACCCCTGAGCAATTTCCAGGAAGCTCACCTCATTTCTTCCCCCCAGAAAAGCTGGAGAGAGCCCAAGGTCTAGGAACTGAAGGCTTACCCTCCCTCTGCCTGGCCTTCCAACAGTAGGGCTGTTATCAGAGAGACACAGCTGTCCTGTGCAGAACACAGATGCTCTGGGTGTGGGTTTGGACTCAGACCAGAGCAGATCTGCCCAGGTGGGACAAATTCCTACCACCTAGCAAGTGCCTCTCCCTCCTGCGTATAAGCCACATCTACCCCCGCTAAGTCCCTTCATAGGCCAGGTCAAAGACCTCAGATCCCCGCTGTCTCTCCCCCAGGCCCTCCTGTCCCAAGCTCCTTGCTCCTGAGAATGCATCTCAGGTATTGTGTGCCTACTTCTTCCCAGCTCGTGCTCTTGTATTTGGCCTCATTCTGGCCCAGTACAGATGCCCTGTGAGGGCCTGTCCTGCTGTGACTGCTCAAGGTGCCCGTAGCTGCAGCGCACACTCCATGGCTCCCTCCTCCCCAGCCTTGTACAGAGTTGCAAGAAGAGACACCGAGTCTCGAGAGTCATCCCTACCTAGTATGAAGGCCACCACATAGTTGGAGATCTGGCCCATGCCTACGATGGCGAACAACACGGTGAACATCTCCCAGCTGGTGGAGAAGATCTGCACGAAGCTGAACCCAGTCTGCACAGCCATGGTTGCAAAGAGGATTTTCTTCCTTCCGAACCTACAGAACACAGGGTGACACTGTAACTCAGGGTGTGCGGTGACACCAAGCCTGGCTTTGCTGGAGGCTCCGCCTTGTCTCAGGACTCAAATAGATGTTTGTTTGTGGTTTTTTCCTTCCCTGTGACACCTTGTCAGCCTCCTCCCTGGAGAAGCACTCATCTTCCCAGGAACTACCTTCTAAAGTGCCAAGCCCCTGGGAAACACAGGGCATCTTTTGTGAGGAGCACATTGACAGATCTTATCTTTAGAAGGAGCCATAGGAGGGCTGGGGGTATGGCTTAGTGAATAGAGTGCTTGCTCAGCACAAACGAAGCTCTGGCTTTGATCCCCAGAATGGAGTAAACAGGGTATGGTGGCACACATCTGTACATCTGTAATCGGGCCCTTCAGAGGTTGAGGCAGGAGGATCAGAAGCTCAAGGCCACTGTTAGCAATTTTGAGGCCATCCTCAACCATCCTGAGCCTGTTCAAAAAAAAAAAAAGCACACCATGTTTGAAAAGTGGGTAAAGCTCAAATTGCAGATACTCCTTATATTCCCTCATGGGAATTCTGTAAGTTTTAAAACTCCCTCAAGGGATGTCGCTTCTTAACCTTGGCTGCACTTGGAGCCACCCAGAGAGCTCTAAAAATGACAGACAGCCCTTGTCTTACAACAGTTCAATGTAGGACTTCCTGACTGTACAGTGGTGGGGAAGTTAGAATACTGGCTCTGAATCTGCACTTGGATTCTCTCCACTCTCCTCTGGACAGGGGTATGGCCTGTGAGCCTCTCTGTCCACGCTGAGCAGCAACAATGAGCTGCGCTCAGGGGAAACAAAACGGCTGGCCTCTACGGTTGGCTGCTTGCTGAGCGGGCATGCTGATTTAGGTTTTTTATCTAAGGGGTTTTTATCTAAGACCTCTTCAGTTTAGGATGGGTTTATCACAAGGAGCACCCACACTCAGGCCAGCTCCCCACTCTGCCAAAGTCTTATTTATCTGTAATGCCGTTCGTGTATTGGGATGTTATGAAGTTTCCCAGGGGTGTCTATGTGGCTCTAACATTGAAAACCACCACTTTATGGGAAGATGTCATTCTCAGCCATGTATGCTGTACCACTGGTCAGTTTAAGCTTTAATATTTCCTTCTGGCAGTGACCAATGGGCAGCAGGAACATGAGTGTAGGCAGGAACTTCCTGTCCCATTCCCACTGGACTTTAAAACTTTGGGGAGGGCAGATCCCCAGGAAGCCTTGTACGGCACTGCCAGTTAGCACTCCCACTTGCCTTGGCCACAAGAGAGCATCTAGGGCAGGTAGGACACGACTTGGAATAGTGCAATCTTGTCCCCATGAAGCCTGAAAGCTCTGGTGGCCAAAAGCCAGCCTGGGTCAGTTCTGTGGCTGCAGGCCCAGCCATGGCTCAGCTCCCAGGCTCAGAGAGTGCATAGTGGAGACTGCTTGGCTCGGCTCTAGCTATTGGTTGTTTGTGCAGCAATGACATGTCATCTACCCCTACCCTGTCAAGAGTTGGGGGAAGAGTCGGGGGCAGTGATGACAGCAGCATTCTGTCCTGTTAGGGGGCTTGTGGGTCAAGGGTCTCACTTTCTAGTGGGATTGAAACTTCTGTCTCTTTGACCAAAGCCCTGTGAGTTCAGACTAGGAGAGTGACCAGGAGTAGGTCTTGGCAGGGGCAGGGGCTAGGGTTACATGTTAGTACCATCTGTGAAAGACTTATTTATTTACTTAGCTAGTTTGCCACTCAGTTGGCTAGGCAGGGTCTTGTTATGTAGGGTGCCACAGACAAGGCTGTATACTAGATTTACTTGGGAACGGTTTATTTAGTTAGTCAGAAAGGGTCTTGATATAGAGACCAGGCTGTCATTGAATTTGTAATCCTCTTCTCAGGCCCTAGTCTCCCAAGAGCTAGGCTGCTCCTATTATTATTTTAATTTTAGTTTATTCTGAATTAATTGATTATAACTAATATATTAATTATTATAATTTATTCACATTACATTGTGACTGTTATCCCCTTGAGCTCATCTTCCCCTTCCTGCCCTCCCTCCCTCTTCTGCCCTATTCCCCTCCCCTAGACCTCTGATAGGCAGTGCCCTCCTAGCCCACATTTTGGCCACAGCCTATCAGGTCTCATCAGGATAGCCTGCATCTCCTTCCTCTGTGTGCCTGCAAGGCCGCCTTGCTGCGGGGCAGTGATCAAATTGTGGGCACCAGAGTTCATGTCATAGGTCCAGCTGCGGTCCCCCCTCCCGGCTCCCATGTGGAGAATCAGTTGTCCATCAACTATATCTGAGCTCCTCCTATTATTTACCCAGTGCCTGCAGGGTCCTTCTCTATGTAGAAAGCCCATGAGGTTGGTCTTATGTCAAGATAGACTATGAGCAGATAAGTAGCTACACCCCACCATTCCCCCATCCAGTGCCCTTACCTGTCTGATAGCTGCCCAGACACGAAGGAACCGCAGAGAACGCCTACGAAGAACAGGGAGGTGGTGAGGGGTGTCTTCCAGTCATCCTCACACACCAGATTCCACTGCCAACAAGACAGCATGCAACGTGAGCCCGGTCCTGCAGCAGGACCCACCCGTGCCCCACGCCACGGAGCGCCAGATGGATGCCAGGTGCACTGCCCTCCTTTGTGCCCACACGCTGGCTCTGTGCAAAGCACGCAGACCGTATAGCTCTAGGTTTGATCCTGCCATTTAGTGTGACAAGTACCCTGGGGCATGCTGCTGTCCCTCATTGAGACACAGCTTCCTTTTCAAGAGGTAGAAGATGACTCCAACCTGTTTACATAATCAGGAAGGCTGTCAAGCCCTCAACCAAAAAGGAAAGGAATCCTTGTCCCTTTGAGGCAGCCTAGCACAGAGGGAGAGCATAGGAAGAAAAAAACCGGAAGAGCAGGGCAGGAGACATTGGCCAGTTGGTCCAGGAGTAAAATTGAAAATAGCCCCAGTGCTGTATGAGTTTATTTTTTAAGCAGACTTCTCTGGACAGTATTGGTTTCCTGGTCTCCTCAGACCTAGACAGGCACCTGGCCCACTTCAGGGACTATGTGCCAGCCCTATGTACCCCTTTCAGTGGGTTTTCTAAGCTGCCTTACTCCACTCCTCTGCCCTCTCCCCATCCAACCTTCCCAAGCTGTGGTCCCTCCCAGTCCCCAGGCCCTGTGGGCTGCTACCACACTAACAAGTTCCTGCTGGTGGATCCATAAAACCAGTTCCAACCAGAGTTTCTGTTTCCAAATTTCCACTGAAGTCAATTCAACCTGGTCTCAATGGAGGCTGCAGAGATTTCAAAGTGTGCCTGATGACCTTTGCTTATATATTTTGGACTTGCAGTATGGATGGGAACAGTATGTCACAAGATGAGCCAGCCAAGGAGAAGGACCCTTGCCTCCAGCCTATCTCTTGCTCCCTGGGTGGGCATCCTATCTATATCCATGCCATTTGTGGGCTGATTCTGCTGCCCTCGAGGTGTAGTTGACTTAAATTAATCCACGGACATGCATTATGCTCTATCTCATTCTGTAGTGCAGAGAGACGTTTCTAGAAACACAAACAACATAAGCCAAAAAGCTAAGGTAATCAGGGCAAACGAAAAGTCAGGGAAGTTATAAAAACTCAACCCAGGAGTCTCAGCATCCTGTCCTGCTCAAGGGTCTGCCTGTGGCAGTGGGGTTCCAGAGCTGGCTTTAGTACCCGTTCCCAGGAGCTCAGATTTAGAAGGGCCTCATGACCCACAACAACCACACCTTCTGCAGAGCAACAGCTTGCACAAGCCCTGAGAGCCAAGAATTACCCCCTTGAGACTTCCTTCCATAAAGGGTCACTCTAGACTCCTGATGCTGTTGGGGTATCAGCTCTGCAGAAGAAAAACATGAACCAGGAACTGAGCTCTCTGACCTTCAGAAGCAACCCCAAGGATTGCCTCACGTGGTGCTCTGGGGTGATTTTCCCCTCTAAAACTCATGGTGAAATTTAATATCCATTGTAAGGCATGAAGAAAGAAAAAGTACTTAATTCTCGAAGATGGCTTTTGGAGGTAAGAATTTTGGGTGGGGACTAAGGTTAAATGAGGTGATGAGGGTGGGGCCTAATCCAAAGAGACATCAACTTCCGAAGAGGACAGATCTAAGTTAGCAAGTTTTCTGTCTTAACCACATGATGCCCTGTGCAAGACGGTTCGCATCAGATACAACCGCTGAACTTGAACTCCTCAGCTCTCAGCACTCTAGGTGTGTGTTGGCATATGTGTATGGCTTGTTGCATATGTTTATATGTTTGTGTTACATGCATATGAGTGTGCATCCATGCATATGCAGTAGAGGAAGATGTTGTCTGTCTCTCGCTATCCCTTTCTGCTTACTCCCTTGAAATAAGGTCTCTCACTGAACCGGAAGCTCTCAATTTAGACTAAGCCAGCTGGCCAGTGTGCTCCTAGAGTCTGCCTGTCTCTATCCACTACTGCTGGGGTTACAGACATGTGCAGTCATGCTTGGCTTTTTTACATGACTTCCAGGGATTTGAACTCAGGTACACGAGCACCTGCACAGCAAGTGCTCTTACTCAGTGAGCCGTCTTGCTGGCCCAAACCTTCATTCTTTCTATGTGGACAGCAAGATGGCTCAGAGGGCAAAGGTGCTTGCTGAGTAAGCCTGGCCACCCGAGTTCAATTCCTGGAGCTCATGGGAAGGTGGAAGCAGAGAACCAACTTTGAAAAGTTGTCCTCGGACCTCCACATGCAGTCTGTGGTGCAGCTCCCCCAACCCACCCACCCACTCACACATGCAGTCTATGGTACAGTTCCCCCCCACACCACCCACCCACTCACACATGCAGTCTATGGTACAGTTCCCCCTACACCACCCACCCACTCACACATGCAGTCTATGGTACAGCTCCCCCGACACCTCACACTAATATAAATAATGAAATAAAATTTAAAAATAACTACTCAGAAATGAAAATGGACCTGAAGTCTCTGCATGGGCTCTGGGAGACAAGACAGACAAGCCCTCTACTGCTGCCCAGCCAGGCTCCTGTTCTTTGTCAGCCTACAGACCCAAAGCAGTAGGCAAGATGTGCCTGAACGAATGGGTACCTTCTTCCAAAACTAGCTGGCCAAAGCTTGGAAAGCAGCTTGAGTTCTAAGCCTGACACGCAGAGACACACCATTGCATCTCCAAGGGCAGGGCTTGGAGCTCCTACTCTTCTTAGGGCTAGAAGGCTGCCATCACCGAGTTCAGCCTTGTACAGAACCCAGCAAATCTAATGCCAGCAGAGGTGTTGCCATGGTAGCCATCAACCATCACTATCCCAGCTGCATCTAGGCAGCAAAGAGTTTTCAAGTAGAATGTTTTCTGCTTTGGGTTTGCTTGTTTGTTTTGTTTTGTTTTGTTTTGTTTTGCTTTGCTTTGCTTTGCTTTTAACCATTTCACTGTCAGGACTTTGAAACAGAGAGGCAAAGGAGGGATCTAGTGACAGACATGGTGCATACCTTTAATTCCAGCACTTAGGAGGCAGAGGCAAGGGGATCTCTCTGAGTTCGAGGCCAGCCTGGTCTCTCTACAGAGTAAGTTCCAGGACAGCAAGGACCTCACAGAGAAACCTGGTCTCGAAAAGCCAGACCAAATCAAACCAAACTGAAGCAACCAAAAAACAAATAAAAGGATAGATATAAAAGTAAAATAGAAAGGCTGTTGGAGGCAGTCCAGAGTCAGCATGAGCAAAAACAATGGGTGGGAATTCTACCTAACATGTGAGCCCAGTGCAAGTTGAACTTGCTGGTTCAAAACTGCAAGTACAAAATTTAGATGACCCCCCACATCTCCCTCTTTTTCTTTTTTGGTTCTCTCCCTCCCTCTGTCTTCCCTTCTTTTTTCTCTGTCTCTGTGTGTATATGTGTACCATGTCTCGGGAAAACAACAACAACAACAACAACAAACCACCCAATGCAGAACACTATGACCAAGTGCGGGGCCCTGTGTGGCTGCACAGGTTGCACACCATGAAGCTAGCCTCGGGGGAGGGAGATCAGCCTTTTCTCTTTGGACAGAAGCATGGGTTCTGGGGAGGGCAAGACTGGGCCATCTCCCTGCAACCCTTTTTCCCGGAGAGCATGGCTGTGGGTCTCTTGCCCTCCATAAAGAGGAAGAGGAGCCCAACAAGGTGTCCTGGCAGGCCATGAATACGCAGTAGCCATTTGCGCCAGTTCCGTATGGGCTACATCATGCCTATTGGAATCCTGGGAAAGGTAAAGGTAAAGGTTAGACAACACAGCTGCCCATGGTTGGACCTAGGGCTCCAGTTTCCTTTTGAGGGCTTTTGTGTCCAAGGAGTCTCTTTGGAAAATTGTGATGGACTTGGGTTGGCAGATAAAGTCCTAGCTGGAGCTTGAGGAGCTACAGTCCAGTAAACCAAGGCAGTAGCCAAAAAGGAGCCTTTTCATATGAAGGTCTGTTGCTGGGGAAGGCCCTGACTGCTTCTAACCGTTTGGGATTTGAGGGATGTGTCTTGGAGGTGTCAGAAATCAGGCACCTCTATGTATCCCCTCCCTTAGTAGCCCCCCCATGTGAGATCTGTTGCGTTGTGTGGCTTTATTGATTCCATTTCCTAGATCCCAACAGGAGGCCCCACTAGCCAGGGGCCAGGAAACTCCCCGAGGTAGCACTGCGTAAGACCCGTTTCTCTCAATGGGATGGAACTGCTCCCTACACGTGGTACACACATGAGCACACAAACAAGCTTCCAGTTAGAGCCTAAAGGAGGAAGCCTCTGTAACCAACCAGCTGACATCGCTGTGGAGAATGCTCCTTAAACCAAACATCAATGTTTCCAAAACAGGCTCCCCATCTCCTTTCTGATGAAAGAGTGAAATGTGGCAGCCAGCTGGCTCTACACCCCCAGGTCCGCAAGGTCTAAGACAGGCTCTGACAGCAGAGCGGAGTGGGATCCACCCAGCTGGACCATGTGTCCTTCAGCTCTGCTTCGACAGATAAAACCCAGGTCACAAGGTCACGAGGAACAGACTGGGGCTGTACGTCAAAGGCAGAATACACAAGCCCTGGATTCAATCTTATCACTGCTGGGAGGAAAACAAACAAACAAACAAACAAACAAAAGACAGAAGAGGAAATGGAAGGTCGCTCTTGGCTTCCTGTACCTCTCAACATTAACCATAATAAGAGTAACAACCATGGTGGTTTTTTTGTTGTTGTTGTTGGTTTTTTTTTTTTTTTTTGAGACAAGGTCTCAAATAGCCCAGGCTGGCCTTGAACTTGCTATGTATCTGTGGATGACCCTGAACTTCTGATCTTCCCAAGTGCTGAGATCACAGACCTGTGCCACCACACCCAGTGGCTGCAGTGTCCTGGGCGCTTAGTATACACGCTATATTGCTTCAAGAGCTCTCAGTGTGTCCTCTGGGTTGGGTACTCTTTTTTTCTTGTTTCATAAGTGAATAAATGAAGGCATTGGAGCGATGAAGGGACCCATCCAAATTCTGTTTTTAGTGGACTGGTTAAAGGAATTAATTAATCATTTGTTCAGCTGACAATAAATACCCGCCCCAGGCCAGGGTATGTGTTGGACACAAGACATAGTTCTTTCCTTCATAAAGCTCAAGGTCGAGCGAGACAAACCAGCTATGCTCTGTGTCTGCAGGAGCCCAGCATCTTTGTGAACACGCTCTACTCTGGGCTACTTAGTCTTTGCTCTCTAGCTAGAGGAAAAGAAAAAGGCAGCCTTTCCTCGTATCCTTCTCCAAAGGATAACACTCTCGTGCCTGACTAACCAGTATAATTGTGTTTGAGATGGCCTAGGACAACACAGGCTAGGCACCTGGCACATACCTACACTGTTGACGGATGAATACTAACCAATTAGGAGTAACAGGAAAATGTGCTTTTGGGGCTAGGGAGTCCCACGCACCATACTTGAGAGACACTTTTGATTTTGAACTCTCCAAGCAGTTCAAGCCTAGCAGTTTCGGCTTGTACCAAAGCTGTAAATGACCATAAAGGTAAGTCCTGCACAAAACTGAAAAACCCTGGAAGGCAGCCTGATGCTAAGCAAAGAGCACAGGCTTGCTTGGATTCTGGTGCTTCTGGTATGATTTTGCCACCATTCGCCTTTATCAGTCTGCTTTTTCTTTTCTTTTTAAATATTTTTTAAATTTTAATTTATGTGCATTGGTGTGAGAGTGTCAGATCTTGGAGTTACAGACAGTTGTGAGTTGCTGTGTGGGTGCTGGGAATTGAACCCAGGTCCTTTCGAAGAGCAGGCAGTGCTCTTAACCACTGAGCCATCTCTCCAGCCCCTCGACCTGCTTTTTCATTAAAAAAAAGAAAGAAATTGTGTGTATGTGAGATATATATGCATGTGTTTGCATGTCTGCACACAGATACGCATGCCTGTTTGTGTGTATGTGGATACACTGAACCTGGAGCTTGCCATTTGGCTAGACTGTATAGCCAGCAAGCCAATTGGGGATCTGCTTGTGTCTGTGCCCTTGCCAGCACCGGGGTTACAGGCACACACTGTCACTGAAGGCTTTTATGTGGGTACTCAGGACCTGACCACAGTCCTCATGGTTTCAAGGCAGGCACCTTACTGACCACTGACGAGCCATTTTTGCCTCAGTCTCCCTGCTCCTTTGTCTTTAAGGAAGAGACCGTAGCCCCTCCTGAGACAGGAGATACAAGTGCAAGCAAATGTCTCTAAGGAAAGGTTCCCTCTCAAACGTCCCATACCCTTGTGCTAAGCAAAGCCACGACTTAAAGTGGCATGGCTAATAAAGTGTTTACACGTGAAGCTGACTTGAGGAAAGAGATTCTCACAAATAAAACTTCTTTCCATCCACGTACGAAAAAAAGCATGAAAAGCTCTTACCACAAGGTATAAAATCCTTCTACAGACTTTAATCCCAGAGATGACTATGAATAAGAAATTAGCATCGGTCCATTTAAGAATGAGCAACGGGGTCTCTACAGTGTCCTCTCAGGTTACCCTCCTCCCATGAGGACAGGAAGACGCAACAGTTAACAAGGTACATATCCACCCCAGCTCCTTTCTTATAACTTGGCTGTGAAATTTCTTGACCATCTGCAAAAGAAACAAACAGAAACAAACAAAACCCCTGAGTGTTTACTTCCTTTTGTTAATGTCAGGTTTACATAACAGAAATCACTTTCGTAAAACATGCAGTTCCGCAGTCTTTTTTTTTTTTTTTTTTTTCTTTCTTTCTTTCTTTTTTTGTTAATGTTTTTTCGAGACCCGGTTTCTCTGTGTAGCCTTGGCTGTCCTGGACTTGCTTTGTAGACCAGGCTGGCCTCGAACTCACAGCGATCCAACCTGCCTTTGCCTCCCGAGTGCTGGGATTAAAGGTGTGCACTGCAATGCCCAGCCAGTTCTACAGTTCTTAATAGAGCCACAGAGTTGGGTGCAGCCGTGTCTTCGAGCCTTCATGCACTTGTATGCATGTGTGTGCATGTGCATGCATGTATGTGTGTTTGTGTTTGATGGTGACAGTATGTGTGTGTGCATGTATGTATGCATCTGTGTTTGCACATGTGTGCATGTTTCTGATTGATAGTGATAGTATGTGTACGTGTGTGTATTTCTGTGTGATAGTGCTGGTGTCTGATTGTCATGGTCCCTGTGTGGAGGTCAGAGGAGAACCTGGGACATCTTGCCTTGTTTGATGTGGGGGTCTTTTTTTAGCTGCCCTTGAGTATACCTGATTAACTGGCCCATGAGCTTCTAGAGATTCTCCTGTGTCCACCTCTCGTCTCACCATAGGAGCACTGGGATTACATACAATACTTCATCTGGTTTAACATGGGTTCTGGGGATCCGAACACAGGTCCTCATGCTTGCTCATCACTCTTGAACTAGATCTCAAGGCCATTAGCAGGCAACCCTGCTCACTTCTCTCCCCAGCCTACTGCACTCTCATCTATTTTCTGACTGTGTGGGTTTCTTTATTGGGTACATTTCATACAATATGGTTTTTAATTTGTCTGATTTTATTTTGTTTTGTAGTACTAGGGACTGAACTAAAGGCCTTGCACATGCGGGACAAGCAGTGTGATGCCCAGCCACACCTTCAACACAACACGCTGCTTTTTAGTATAGGACCTTTTCACCTAGCATGATGTTTTCAAGGTTCATCATGCTGCAGAAGCCTGGCTCAGGACTTCATTCCTCTTTATTGATTGATACTGTTTAAAGTATTGCTATAACCTGTGTTATTTATTTATCTAAACGTATAGACACTGCACTGTTTTCGGCTACTGTGTATAATGCCATCATAAATATTTATGTGCAAGATTTTGTGTGGATATATATTTTCATTTTCCCTTACGTATATACATAGTAGTGTAGTAGTTGGGTTATGTGGTAAGTCTACGTTTGGCCCTTAGGGGAGCTCTCATTTTGTTTTCCAAAGTGGCAATCTCATTTCACAACCCCACCAACAGTGAATGAGGTTTTCAAATTCTCTATACGCCTACCAGCACTCGTTGGTGTATACCGCTTTAATTTTGACCATGGAGATATAATGAGATCTTTCCTTGTGACTTTGATGGGTGTTTTCTAATGACTCAAAATGTTGATTTTTTTTTTTTTTTTGCATTGAATATGCTGATCAATTTGGGGACTATTGACATCATGACCATATGTTTTCTGCTTCATGAACAGAACATGGGATTTTAAAATTTTAGATCTTTAATTTCTACTAATGATGTCCTGTAGCTTTCAAAGTATGAATTTTGAAAAGTTTTTGGTGAAATTTATTCCTGAGCAGATTCAAAAGTAGCACTGCCTGAAACAGTCTTAATTATTTTTATTTACATGTATGTGCCTGTGCGAGTGTAGTGCTGTGGAGGCCAGAAGAGGGTGTTGGCTCTCCAAAGGCTGGAGTTACAGGGGTGTTTGTAAGCTGCCAAACATGGGTGCTGGGAATCGAACTCTGGTCCTGTGCAAGAGCAATAAGTACTCCAAACCACCAGGCCATCTCTCTAGCCTCTTCATTTCAGCTTTAAAAGATGTTTTTGCCAGATATAAGAAGCCTGGCTGAAAGCTGTTCTCTTTCGGCCGTTAGGATGTTAGCCCCGTCACCACCACCACCTTTTGCCTTCTATTATGTGTGGACATGAACAGCTAATCCTAAGTATGTCCTCTTGTATGTGACAAGTCATATTTTTGCTGCTTTCAAAAGTTTTCTGTTATGTTAGTCTTTTGGTATTTTTATTATAAAATATCAGGGTGTGGATTTCTTTGTCTTATTCTACTTGGAGTTTGGGCTTCTGAGCTGTGGAGAATTTTTTTTTTTTTCATTAAGTTTGTAAGGCCATTGGTAATTTATTTTAGTCATTTCTTCTTGGAGTAGTTGTCTCCCTGGTCTTGTCTCGTCTCCCGCTGGTACTCTCCTTGTGCACACATTGGCCTGCTTAGTGCATCCATGTTTCTTGAGGCTCTGAACATTTGCTATCTCTCCCCAACTTTGTTCTTTGAATTATATAATTTCCAATCTTCTATCTGCAAGTTTGTTGGTTCTTTCTTCTGCCAACCCAATTCTTCAACACCTTTTTGGGATTGTTATTTTCAGCTCTTCTTTATTTTTTACTCCAGAGTTTCTATTTAATTAAAAAAAAAAAATGTAATGTCCGTCTCTTTACTGGTGTTCCGTGTTTGATGATGGTGGTCTCCATGTCATCTTTATTTTATTATTTATTTATTTATTTTTGGTTTTTCGAGACAGGGTTTTTCAGTGTAGCCTTGGGTGTCCTGGACTCACTTTGTAGACCAGGCTGGCCTTGAACTCACAGTGATCTGCCTGCCTTTGTCTGCCGCCGAGTGCTGGGATTGAAGGCATGCGCTACCACACTCGGCCACCTTCTTTATTTTTAACGTCATCCTTTCCTTTAGTTCTGTGAACACACTGTAACAGCAGTTTTTATCCAGTTCCACAAGTGGTCCTTCTGCACAACTTCTGCCGCCTCCTTCCCCTCTCCCCACTGTGGAAGTCACACTTTCCTGTGACTTTGCATAAGCATCACGTGTTTAAACACGTAGTATTTAAGACATGAAATAATGTAAAATAGGTACATATTTTGGAGTTTGCCATTCGACTCATTCATTTTAAATTGAAGAAGCAGGGGCTGGCAGTGTAGCCCAGTGGGTAAGGACACTTGTCCAGCCTGCTAACCTGAGACTGATCTGTTACAACTCACAGGGAGAAGGGGAGAACTCACACACACACACACACACACACACACACACACACTAAATAATTGTAAATTTAAAAAAATGAAGAAGCAGAAGCTTGGCTGACTTCTCTCCTTTTAAAAGGTTGCATCATTTCCTGATGGGATAAAATTCAGTTTTTGCCGATGTTTTCCACTAAACTGGGTCACCTCTAGTTAGGATACTGGGTGGAGTCATTTTGAGGTTTGTTCTAACCTCAAGAAGGCTGCTCTCAGCTGCTTTTTTTTTTCTTTTGGTTATTTTTTCTGGTGATGAGGTGTTCTGTGGGTTAGCTGTGGGTCTCTTAGAGATACCTTTGAGTTACCACAAAATCTCCATTGTTTTCTGAGCAGTCTTTGGCTTCTTCCACTGTGTGCAGACAGTCTCAGAGCTCTTGCTCTTTCGGCCACTTTCATACACCTTTAGAGCAGTGGGCAGGGACAGGGGCCTGTTTGTCTCAGGGTGACACGCTTTCATGAGGAAGATGCCAAGTGTGAGTGGACACTTCGGGTGGTTTGGGCTTGCCTCCCTCCTCACCTCCTCCCCAGACAGGGGCTCTTGCTTAGCTTGCTTTCCGGCTTGACATACTTCTCTTACATAGAACCTGTGACCCAGAAATAAGCGGGGGAGAAAGCAACCAAGCCTCTGGGATTCTGGACCTAATGGGTGGGCAGAGCTGCCACTGTTTGCAGAGGGGCTGGTGGAAAAGGATGGCAGCTTCTGAATTCTGGCAGCATTCACCAGGATGCTAACCTCTGCAACCCCGAGTCAGGGAATGTAGGGAGGAGGCGGGCAGGCATCGCGGGCCTTTCCTGAGGAAACACTGCATCTGAGTGTGAGCCACAGGGACTATGAAAGAACCCTGTTTTCTTGGCTGTATCTATCTGTGTGTGTCAGGATGTGATTCCAGCTTTTCTTTATTAGGGAGTGGGGGAAGAGAGACAGACAGACAGACAGACACACACACACACACAGAGAAAGAGAGAGAGAGAGAGAGAGAGAGAGAGAGAGAGAGAGAGAGAGAGAAATTAACAACTAGTCATGCTGTTTCGTCAGGAAGCAGGCCTGTGGTATATATCACTGCTGTTTGGGAAGTCTGAGAATCTTTTCATTTACTTACTGATTTGTAAATCCTCTGTGGAGTGGAGGAATACCTATTCTCAAAAATGACCAAATGATTTTTTTTTTTTTTCCCCTTTTTGGAAAGTTGGCTTGTTTTTCTATTATTAAATTGTAAGAGTTCTTTTCACGGTCTGGATATAAGTCCTTTGTCACACATGTTTTTACATAAAGGTTTTTTTTTTTTTTCTTTTTAACTTTTTATTGATTCTTTGTGAGTTTCACATCATGCACCCCAAGTCCACTCATCTCTCCTTCCCTTTGTATCCACTCTCTGCCCTTGAAACCTCCCCCCAACAAATAAAAGAAAATAAACCAAACAAAACATAAAAAGCACTCCTCATGGAAGTTGCATGTGTCGCAGTGTGTCTCACAGTATACTCTCTTACTCACACGTCTTTACTTGCAAATGTTCATTTCAATGAGTCATTGATCTGGTTCGAGGCCTCTGGCGTCTGCTACACTATCAAGGCTGGATATTCACCCAGGCTCCTTTGGATATCCTGTTGTTGCCCTGTGTCATGGAGATCCTGCAGCTTTGGATCTGCAGGACAGACCCTTTCACACACTCCAGCAGGGGGGCAGATGTTGGGGTGGGCCAACTCAAAGCCCTGGATCTGGGCCTAGGTGGTGGCTGAGTTGGTCAGCTGGCCAGCTCTTCTGTACACACCCCACCAGGGCAAGCTGTCAGGTACTGCCCTGGCTAGTTCATCTAATACCTCAGCTGGCAAGGGCTCTCCTGCTCTCATGCCCTCAGGGCCTGCTCGAGCAAGGACAGTACTCTGACTCTCATGACCTTGAGGCCAGCTCTTCCATCTGCTGCAGGGGCCCGGGTCACCCCATGGCAGATGAGTGGTGGGGCCATCTCTCTGGTGTTCATCCTTCTGAAGCCAGATCACCTGCACTCCCGTACTGTGCTGCCTAGGTGAGATGCAGGTCCTACACTCCTGACCACTGTAGCTGGTGGGGATGGGGCCAGCTCACCCCCCCCCAGTGCCACACCCAGTGCAGTGTGGGGGCGGAGCCAGCTCTGCAGGGTCCTTGAACATCAACATGGTCCCAGGCCCCAGATGGCAGCCTAGACCAGGGATGCCTGCATGATCTTTAGTGGGACTGTGAGGCCTGGATATCAACACAGACCCCTGCTGCTGCATGGCCATGGTTTCAGACACGGCCCTCAGTGGCAGCATGGGCTGGGACTTCACCAAGGCCTCAGGTGGCAGGGCAGCTACTCATCACAACAGGCTGCTCCTCTCCATCCTGAGTCTCCAGATTCTCCTCTCTTCATGATGCTCAAACCATTGTGCTTCTTTCTCTCCGTCAGATACTTGTACACTGTAGTGGCGTCTGCTGTGGGCGGGCCACATGGGTGGTGGGCCTCTGCTCTGGTGGTCCTCCCTCAACCCCTCCTCCCTGTCTCCTGTGGTGGTGGCAGGTGGGCCTCTGGGTGGGTTTAAGTGTGTGTGTGTGTGTGTGTGTGTGTGTGTATGTGTGTGTGTGTGTGTGTGTGTTGACCTTAGAGGTCAGAAGAGGACATCAGATCTCCTGGAGCTGGAGTTACAGACCCAAACTCTATAAGAGTAGGACTTGCTCTTAATGGATCAGCCATCTCTCCATTTCCTTTTGTCACAAATGTGATTTGCAAATCCTTTGTTTCAGTTCTTTTTTTTTTTTTTAATTTTTAACTTTATTTATTTATTTATTTATTTATTTATTTATTTATTTATTTATTTTTTAAGACAAGTTTTCTCTGTGTAGCTCTGGCTGTCCTGGAACTCGATCTGTAGACCAGGCTGGTCTCAAACTGAGAGATCCGCCTGCCTCTGCCTTCCCAGTGCTGGGATTAAAGGAGTGCACCCCCCCTTATATTTTTCATTATAAACAACTGAGACAAGACACTGCTGGTCCTAATAATGTTTTCAGAGGCTTCATTCCTTTAGACTGGGTTAGAGAAAAGCTGCTATAGGTGGACAGGTGCCAGTGAGGAGTTTCATGGTTACCTGAGGCTGGACCACAACTGAAAGAAGTTTGGGGCTGGAGATACACTTCATTGTTACAGCCCTTGCCTAGCATGCAAGAGGCCTGGGGTCCTACCATCAACAGCAATACCAAACAAACAAAGAACAACGACAAACAAACAAAGCTGGCTTGTGTAACAGTGTAACCCGACCTATGAAATCAAGTTTTACTCAGGAATTCTATGCCAAAATGAAGAAGACTGTGATGCTTTGGCCAGAAAAGGTGTTGTCTTTTTTTTTTTTTTTTTTTTTCATTTTTGGTTTTTTGAGACAGGGTTTCTTTTTGTAGCCTTGGCTGTCCTGGAACTCACTTTGTAGACCAGGCTGGCCTCAAACTCACAGCAATCTGCCAACCTCTGCCTTCTGAGTGCTGGGATTAAAGGCATGGGTCACCATGCCAGGTTAGGAGCTGTCTTTTTTTTTTTTTTTTTTTTTTAGGAGTTGTCTTATAGGAGAAGATTAACCTATAGCTCTGGTTAGCTTATCTCATCATCAAGCTTACATGTGCAGACTTATGAATTATGTGCAGGCTTTGCTTTCTCCTCTGAGGCAAGGTCTTATGTATCCTAGGCTGGTCTCCAGCTAGCTATGTAGCAGAATTCTTTGAACTCCGGACCATCCTGCCTCTCTCTGCTGAGTGCTGCTGCGATTACAAATGTAGGCTAACACACCCAGTTTATGCAAAGGTCAGGGACCAAAGCCAGCCCTCTAACACCTCAGTGACACCTCCAGCCTCCTATGTAGGTTTTTGTTGAATCCTTTCGGTAAATTACAATACCGATATAGGAAAGATGGAAGCAAGCTAAGACTTTTTCTCTCTCTGGTCCAAAACCATAAGAAAACCATTCTTTTATGGTTTGGGTCTTCCAAGTTCTGGGTTAGAGTAGTGGCCAAGGGACATGAGGTTCTGGTAGCAGCTGTGAGCTGAAAGTCGAAGAAGCAAGGTGGGGTTAACCGGGAGAGGGAGCTGCTCACAGGGGAAGAGGCTCTTGGAGACCCGAATCTGTCCCTTTGGGGACCAGGTCCACCGTGGCCCTCCCAGACCTTCCCCTGGGGCTATGAACAGATTGTCTGTACCAGCACCTGCTCAAAGAAAGACTCTCAAGGGTGTCAGTATGAGCCTGGCCCCAGGCCCAATGAGTTATTTAGTTTTTTTGTTTTGTTTTTTGATTTATTTATTTATTTATTTATTGAGAAAGGATCCCACTACAGTGACAAGGTCATAAATGGAGGTTCTTGTCTTTCTTTTGGGCCCCAGAGACATGTCTTAGGTGTCAACGCAACCCTTATACTTAAGTAGCCAGCAAGAGGGAGGAATGGCAGTGCTGCCTGAAGCCCATGGCATTTGCCAACCCCCTCCCTAACCAGCTTTCCTGATTCGTCACCATGCCACCTTTGACTCTGTCTTTGGGTTCTGCTAGCCACTAAAAGGAATAGACAAAGTCATTTTATCCTGAGGCCTGGCAGCAGGTGCAGGTGAGAACAAAGGTGCGTTCTGACACAGCAGAGCCAGTTGTCAGAGGAACACAGCCTCAAGGCGACGAATGGGCTGATAAACAGGGAAGCACACACACTCCAGAGCTAGGGCCAGCCTCTGAGCCTTCCTCTGTTTGTTCACTGGTAAAAGCACACTTTCTGAAGGCTGACTGAAAATAGTTTCTTTGCAGCTGGCTGGCACACTGTCTTTGGAACCATTAGGGCAAGTCTGAATGCTGGGAGATTTAGTTAATAGTCAAGCCATCTTGACAACAAAGTTGCCATTATGATGTCCTGGGGGCCACTGTTTTAGTCTAATGACTCAAGGGGAAGGCACAAGTGTCTCCCCCTGGCCACCAGCAGTATCTTAGGGCACAGCCATCCCAGCAGGAATGGAGCTAATCTAAAGAGACACCTATGTCCTCCTCTTTGTCTAGCAGACTGTTGGAACAATGGACCTGAAGAAATTGAATTTCCCTGTGAGTTCCTGGAAGAAGAAGAAGACTGGCGGTGCTGGTGCCAGCTAGAGGGCCTATTTGTCTTCTGGAAATAAGTCTCACATAGTTTTGACAACCTGTCAGCCCACCTTGCAGGAGAGCCTGGAATCCAGACAACAGTGATGGGCAGAATCACACCTTGACCTTAGCTGAGCACCTGCTCCTTAGCTGAGCAGACCTCTGGCCTTCCATTTAAATGTAAACCGCATGTCAGGACCCCAGTGGTTGGCTTTAGAGGAGGAGATATCACAGGATGCCACCTTCCTCCTCCTCTTCCCCCTCCTCCTCCTTTTTCTTGTCTGACACAGGGTTTCTCTGTGTAGCCCTGGCTGTCCTGGAACTCTCTCTTAGATCAGGCTGGCCTCGAGCTCAAAGATCTGGCCATCTCTGCCTCCCAAGTGCTGGGATTAAAGGTGTGCACCACCACTGCTGGGCTGTCAAAGACTTGCTCTTCTCAATTCAGCCTCACAAACGTATCTCCTTTTCCTGCTTTTCATCAGTACTTGTTGGTTTACTTCTTTATTAGTATGAATAGCTGAGCACAACTCCCTAGGAATGCCAGGGCCCAGGCTCTGACCTGTACAACTCCAGTAACAAGGGAAGAATGAAGCAATCCGCTTGTTACTCTAGGTCTACCCCTTGGCCAGGCCCACCTAGAGCCTAGTGGAAATAGTCTACACTAAGGTCAGCTACAAGAGGAAGTCTTTTGAAGTAACCAATCCCGTACTGGCTTACTCAGTGTCCCTATTCCCGTCCCATTCTCAGGAAGCTCCCTATGAGCTTGGTTGGAATGGGGCCTCCCATGTTCCTCTGGAAACTTGGTCTCCCTTGGGGGTCTGAGTCCTGGTCCTAGGAAGGCTGGTGTCTCTAGCGGCACAGGCCCTTTGCTGCGGGTTCTATCTGAGGTAGTGGCCACACCCTCAGCCACTTTATCCCTAGGCTTCCAGGGAGAAGGCTGGCTGCAGAAGAGGACGAATGCAGCTAGGGTGAGACAGCA
Source organism: Acomys russatus (assembly GCF_903995435.1). Classification (NCBI taxonomy): domain Eukaryota; kingdom Metazoa; phylum Chordata; class Mammalia; order Rodentia; family Muridae; genus Acomys; species Acomys russatus. The sequence continues at coordinate 34,977,870 of NC_067161.1, forward strand.
GCCCCATCTTAGGCTACTGAGGGGTCTTTCCAGCAGGTTGGCCTTCAGGACACAGGACGCACTCAAGGTCTCTGAAGTCCAAAGCCTAGGAGTATCTGGGTCTGGTTCACATGAAGCTATCTAGGCATTTCTAGTTTGTGGACTAAGGCCAAGGACACCTAATGGTGTTTTGTGAGGGGGAAAAAAACATGCAAAAGCCAGCTCATGCTCAGGCCCAGTCCTTGCCTGCCCTCCCTGCTCCTTCAGCCTGGGTTTCCTCAGGTATAGGCACTGAAAGACTGAATCATGACCCTAGAGATAAAGCTTTAGGGTAGGTCTCAGTGAAAATCACCCATCATCTGACAGACTGCTTAGGGTACTCAGGGTCCCTCCTTCCCCAACAGAACCTCTCACAAATCCCACAAGTCCTTGCCTCTCTGTTCCTGCCCAGACACCAGGGTAACTTAGCTAATAGACAGGACTGACACATCTCTTCCAGGGTGATCACAGAGACAGAAAACCCTCACATTGTATTTTCACATTCTTTTTCCTTAAAGTGAAAAGTAATTTGGTCCAAGGTTAGATAGCTGGAGCTACAGAATATTAAGGATTGCATTAGACATAACTGATTAGATGAAATATATAAATATGAGCCCATGCATATATGAATAAATATATACAGAAACAAATGGCCATGGAAATATTTATTTCCAGAATAATCTCAGGCTTCCACTAGGCAAATACTGCAGTAGTCACCTTAGTCAATGTCTGAAGATTTATGTTAAATTCAGTAGGTAAAAGTTTGTATTATCTAATCCCAGCACTCGGGAGACAGAGGCAGGTGGATCTCTGTGAGTTCAAGACCAGCCTGGTCTACAAAGTGAGTCCAGGACAGCCAAGACTACACAGAGGAACCCTGTCTTGAAACAAACAAACAAACAAACAAACAAACAAACAAACAAACAGTTTGTATTATCTCCAAATACCTTCCCCCAAATATTTTTTAACCACGAAAGGGAAAATACTAACAATAATAGTGGGAAAAAAAATCCAGCAGCTACCAACTTAACCAAATGATGTTCATATCACTAGAATTAAGATATTGTCAGCATTATATACCTGGTTTGATGCCTTGAAAATGTAACACTTATGTTACATTCTTACCCAAAACTTCACAGTGCAATCTGATTGTAAGAAGAATTACATAAATCCCATCTGAGGGACATTCGTCAAAACAACACATGAAACACATCATGGCCATCAAAGATCAGAAGAGGCTGGAAAGCTCTTATATTGGAGACTGAGGAGTGACAGCTAAGCATAGAAGGATAATGGGCTGGATGGGAAAACAGAAAAAGGACACCAGTGGTACTTTGACCAATGTTAATTTCCTGGTTTCGATAAATGCATTATGGGTAACTTAAATTGATAACATCGCTGGGCGTGGTGGCATATGTCTGCAGTCCCAGCACTGGGGGCCCAGGGTCAAGAGAAGTGCAACCTGGATAACGTAGTGAGTTCCAGGCCAGCTTGAGCTATATAGTAAAATCCTTTTACAGGAAAATAATAAATAAATCGCTCATGTGAGAGGAAGGGTATATGTAAATGTCCTGTACTGTCTTAATAACGTTTCTTTGAATCAGAAGTTATTTCAAAATAAGCTTAAGGGATTTGGTTCTTAGTAGAACACAGGCCAAATGCCTCATACTTTCTACATGGCCCCTAGGGAAAGAAATGGCCTCATGTGTGAAAGCACACAGGAACAGGTATATGCATGTGAGTCACAATCCAGACACCGGACTCCTATCTCCTGGCACCTACCGGAAGCATTTCTCTGGACTCCTGCCTGACTCTGTCCTCCTGTGGAGGGGCCTAGGGGCAGTTTGCATGAGCCTTTCTCTTCTGGAGGAAACCAGGGTGCCAGAGTATAAGGCAGAGGCACCTGTGATACCGTTTTGCTGGTGCCACAAATGATACAGCCCATGCACATGAGGCCACCTCTCTGGAGGTGGATACCATTCCTCTGCTCTTTAAGAAATTGTGATAAAGCGGGCTGGAGAGATGGCTTCGTGGGTAAAGGCTCTCGGCCGTGTTAGCTTGAGGATCTGAGTGAAGACTCCAGCACTCATGTTTTTAAAAAAGGATGCTGGGAAGGGCTAGATGCACTTTGAAACCCATTAAGCAACAATAACCCACAATTCTCTCATATCCTTCCCTTCTGTCTCCCACCTGCCTTCTCTCACGCATGTTTTGGGACAGAGTCTCTCTATGCATGCCAGGATGGTCTTGATCCTCCTTCCTCTCTTTCCTCTGTACCAGTCCAAGCATGTGCTATCATGTCTGTGTCCAGGCATGTGCTATCATGTCTGTCTGTGTCCAGGCATGTGTTGTCATATATATCTGTATCCAGGCATGTGCTATCATGTCTGTCTTGTGTCCAGGCATGTGCTATCATGTCTGTCTGTGCTTTACCTGAGTCTTCTAAGTGAAGCAATGTTTTTGTGTGACCGGTCTGTTTCATTAAGCACGATGTCTTCACCAGTCATTCATAGAGCCTGTGACACAACTTGTTTCTTTTAGAGTGAGATAAAACTCTGTCGTTTATATATGCAACATTTGTTTGTTTATTCCTTCAAATAGCTGATGGATATCAGGGGTGCACTCATCATCTGCATATTGTGAACAATATGAATGTGGATGTATAGTGGTTTTTTTTTTTGTTTTTTTTGTTTTTTCCCCCTTCGAGACAGGGTTTCTCTTGTAGTCCTGGCTGTCCTGAACTTGCTTCGTAGAACAGTCTGGCCTTGAGCTTAGAGAGATCCACCTGCCTCTGCCTCCCGAGTGCTGGGATTAAAGGTGTGCGCCACCATGCCTGGCTGGTGTATAGTGATTTTTATTATTTATTCTTAATTGTGAATGTGCGCATGTGAAAGTCCAGGGGCATTGAGCTGGAGTTGCAGGCTGTTGTAAACCACCTGACTTGGGTGCTAGGATCTCAGCTTTCGTCCTCCGTGAGAATGGTAGGTGCGTTTCACTGAGCCATCTCTTTCAGCCTAACAAATGACTCTCTGAGACCCTGGTTTCAGTTCTTTTGCCTAGAAGTGGAAAGGACAGATTGTATGTTAATTCTATTATTGTTATTATTATCTGAGACATGGTCTCATGTATCAAAGGCTGGGCTAGAACTCACTATGTAGCCAAGGATGACTTTAGGCTTCTGCCTCTATTTTCTGAGTCCTGGTATTATGCATGCACCACCAGACTCCATTTGTTCTATTTTTAATTTTTCGAAGGACCGTAATGCCCTTCTCACAGCAGCTGTGTCACTGCCTCTTCTGATGTGGTCTGGACCTTGTTTTGTTTGGGGGGCAGGGTTTCATGCTTTTTCCCAGATTGGCTTTGAACTCATAGCAATCCTTCTGCCTCAGCTGCTTGAGTGCTGGCATATAGACAGAAACTTGAAAGTCCTTCTAAAGACATTCATTGAGGCTTGGCTCCCAGCTTCAAGCTGCTGTGGGCGCTTTAAGGGCGTGAGCTCACTAGAAGGAAGCTAGGTCTTTTGAAGGGGATTTTGCCTTTGAAGGGGATTTTAGGACCCTGGTGTCTTCCTCTTCCTCTCTCTTATGTGTCTTCTGCATGAGAAAAGCTGTTTCACTCTAGCACACACTCCCCATCGGGATGTGCAGCCTCACAGCAGGCCCTAAAGCAACAGGGCCAACTAATTATAGGCTGTAGGCTGCAACCTCGTCTCTTTAGCAATTGCTTGGGTCAAGTGTTTGTTGCAGTGACTGAAACTGAGTGACACATTCCTACTAGTAACATGTGGGGCTTCCATCATCTCTGCATTCTCCTGGAGACATGCTTTGTTTCTATTTTGGTTAGTTGCCACCCAGACTCTGAGTCACTGCCCCATTGCCAGAGAAAGCCACCTGCCCTTCTCAGCCTGCTCCTTGCTTCCTCTTCTTCTCTTTCCAGCTACCAGTGCCCTTTGCCTTTTGACTCCTGCCATCCAAAAATGCAAGCAAGAGAGTGAAGGGCTGCCAAGCAAAGCAAGTCAGAGTGTGCACACTTGAGTATGTGAGGCAGAAGTCACTAGGTGTACCCACAGGCCCCTGGGGACAGCGCAGGGGGGCGCACCTATGGACTCAGGAGCTGGTAGTCCTCACCAGCAGCCAGATTAGACCAGCCATCTATGATGGTTGCAGCCAGTGAGTCCAACCTCCAACTCCAGTGCAGGGCATAATTCCAGGGCTGAAGGACAAGTTTCCCAGTGTTAGGTGCCCCAGGCCTGGGGAAGTGTTGTGAGTGCTTGCTAGGGGTTCATAGCTGGAGAGGCGTAGCCACCGAGGCCCCAAGATAGGCAGAGTGCTAGTGTGAGGGACCCAGAGGGGACCCACAAGCTCGGTCACAACCCCTTCAGAGCCTCCACCTTTGGTTGAGTACCATCTTGCAGTAGGGACTTCCACAGCTTTCTCCCTGTCTTGCTTTTCCATAGCAGCTAGATAAAATTCTTCCTAAGAACAAATAGGGGGGCTGGAGAGATGGCTCAGTGGTTAAGAGCACTGCCTGCTCTTCCAGAGGACCCGGGTTCAATTCCCAGCAACCACATGGCAGCTCACAACTGTCTGTAACTCCAAAAGATCTGACTCTTTCACACCAACGCACATAAATTTAAATTAAAAAATAAATAAATAAAAGAACAAATAGAGGCTGTATCTAGGTAGCAGAGGCCAGAGGATCACCGAGTTCAAAGCCACCCTGCCTGGGTTGCTTGGAACTCACAGTGAGTTACAGGCTATACAATACTAATATATCCTGTGACCCTGTCTCAAAAGAAGAAAATAAAGACATAAATCCTAGGCTTGCTACTTCCAAAGTCCTCAAAATATAGTCAGCTCTTCAGAATACGCACAGGCTGGTCCCAGAGGCAGCCCTAGCCTCTCACCTGGCCCTGCCTCCACCTATGCTGTCTACAGTGCTCCCATTCCCAGAACCGGCCATTTCTCTTTGCTGAACAGGACTGTCTCTTATCTCCAGGTTTGCTTCACGTTTTATGACTCCTTCCTGCAGGATCTCCAGATACAGTTTATTTACCCGAAGCTATACATAAAACAAGCTGTGATTTGAATTTTGGCTCAAGCAGGGTTGGCGTTAACCCTCCCAACAACATAGCTGCTATGCCCCACAGGCATCTGAGCTCTGTAGATGGGACCCACACCTTAGCTGTCTACACTCTAGGGCCAGACACATTTTCTGATGACTGCTATGCAGTGCTGAGGGAAAGAGATAAAGTAGTTGAGGCTCCTGTTGGTTGTCTCCTCCCTTCCCTCCTCGTTGGGAGGAGCATCGGTTTTTTGTTTTTAACCACCCCCTCCCCCCTTCTCCTTGGGAGAAAGAACAGAGGCATTGGCAGGTAGGAAGGCAGGAAATTCTACCAGCCTGATCATCAGCAGGAAATCAGTTCTTGGGGATGCTCTTCCCAGAAAGAGTGTGTTTCTTGACCTATTACCGCCTTGTCCTTAGCAAATGTGCAGTGGGAAACACAGAGAGGGAGTAGGGCCCACATCCAGATTCTGGTGACTCCGACCACTTAGAGCTAGGTGGTCTCAGTTGGAGCCCCTGCCCACCAGCTGACACTCCCCAGAGAAATGCCGGTCTGGTCAAGAGTGTTCAAAGGCCAGATTCTACTGTTAGCTCCTTGCATCCAACCAGTGTCAACGGGTGGCTGTCTCCTTTTGGAGAAATTGACACCTCAACACTGAGGCCCTTCTCTGTCTCAAGATCCTTCCCTGAGCTCAACAGACCACCAGACTACCGTGGCCCTTCTTTCCGCTGTGGCAAGGAACTATCTCTGACTGAAAATCAAGACAGTCAGGGGTTTGACCTGGCTGGGGAAGCATTGGAGGCTCTTGGGAAACCATCTGTTGTGAAACTCAGAAAGGAAAAGGCAGTTGGTGGTAACACTCTCTTTTTCATTCCCTCCGTGCCACACAGAAATTCATCAGCCCTGAGCCTGTGCTGAGAATGCATTCATAACCCCACTCTGTGCCTGGCAGGCTTGAGATTGTGACATTGATCCAGGCACCGCGAGGGACTGTTGGGGGCACTGACGCAATGTTGTCTCCCTTCCCAATGTCCACTTCCAGCAAGGCTCTACCACCTACCTCAGTCACGATGGTAGACAGGAAGACATCCTGGCTGTACTCCCAGCCATCCAGGCACCTCTCCTGCTCCAGCTGCTCCAGGTCCACGTCCAGTCCGGGCTCCAGCCCCAGAGCAGAGAAGTTGGCGATGGTGGCCAGTCGGTAGCGCCGGCAGCTTTGAAGCACCTGTCGTCCGTCCTTCGTCTCTAGTGGGATGCTGTGGTTGCGCCACGCGCTGGTCAGATTCGCGGTGTTAGGGACCCGGCAACGGTGCTCCGGAGTCCCCGCCAGGAACACGACTGACATACCATTAAAGCCATTGGGGATGATGCTGGCACTGAGCAGGAAGAAGATGAGGCGCTGGAAGGGGCCCCATTCTCCCAGGAAGGCGGTCACCTCGTCGTAGTCTCGCATGCTTACCGCCTTTCCTCCTCAGCTTGCAGGGAGGGGGTTGGGATGAAGAGGTCTGGCTATCGCGACGCGGCGCGGGGGTCTTCTTGGGGTGGCTGTGTGCAAAAGCGCTGCAAAACTCCCGGGGGCTGGCTTGGAGCACTGGGAAGCAGAGTCCTCTGGACCACACCCCCGTACTGGCGAGGCACCCAAAGGCCAGTGCACTCCACCGACCTGGGCGGGGCTCCCGGGCCGGCTCCGCCTCCTGCTCGGTTCCCTGCGCCCAGCGGCCTTCCACGGAGGGATCGGCTGGGCAACACTCACCCAGCTCGGAGCTCCTGCTTTCTCGGCCCCACGTGGGAGGGTGAGCGACAGGGAGGAGCCACGTCCGGAGAGCAAGGTCTCTAAGAGGTTGGCCCCGGCTTCAATGTCCGCGTAGAGCCAGGCCTAGCCCAGGGCAGGAGACCTTTGCGCTACAGCCCTAGTCTGGAGTCTGAGCTCAGGTTGGAGGACAGTTAATCAAGTCCGAGCTCGCAGACCTCTGTGGGTGACAGGAGCGCCACCTCTTCACACACGCCAGCGTGGGAGGTCACTTATGAACCCTAGCATGGCTGTGGTCCATCACGGGCCAGCAGGGACAGAGAAGCGTCCTTGGAAAAGCAAGATTCTCACCTTGAGAAGAGGCAACTGTGGCCGCAGAGCCAGGGTGCAAGCGAGGCATGTGTGAGGTCATGCTGAGTCAGAGACTGGACTAAAAGGGCTGGGTCACGGTCCTCTGAGTCGTCCTAATGTCCTCTCAAAGATTCCCTGGGGCCTCTATAGAGACACCAGAGGGAAGCCGACTCACTGTGGAGCATAGCGGAAGGACTCACCATGCCTGAGATCTGGTGTTTGTCCTTTCGCACTCTTCAGGCACTGAGCCCCTTGCGGTAAGGTGCCAAAGTCTTCTTGGACAGAAAGGCCTTCTATTTGAAGAAAGGTCCATTCCCTGTCCAGGAACAGAAGGAGGAAGGGACAGAGAGGGGACAAAACAGTGAGATTTGGCTCTCAGATCTGGCAGGGTGACCAAAGGAGGGACTAGATTGCCATTTTCTCTCTCTGATAAGTATCCACATCTAAGGCCCTGGGAGCACCCGGTGCGGGAAGGCCTGGGAGCCACGGGCCTGGTGAGACTGACAGGCTGAAGTCCCCAACACTTTGTACAAACTGGCTTGTCTCTTCAGACTCTGACTAGAGGCTGCGGGGGACTTTTGTTTTTTCTTTGTTTTTGGTAGCCTCCAGTCTGACCACCTACTATGAGGCTGGCTTTCCACCACTGGAAACCTTAATTTCTTTTCCTGTCATTTAAGACATGCCTCCTAATGTGTCTGGACAACTCTAGCTTATGGCTTTCATTTTTATTTTTTGTTTGTTTGTTTGCTTGAGACTGGGTCACTGTATGTAGCCCTGGCTGTCCTGGAACTTGCTATGTAGAAGAGGCTGGCCTGGACTCACAGAGATCTGCAAGCCCCTGTGTTGGGGGATGGGTCTGATGTATTTTGATGCTAATTACTGCTTGCTGTGTGTGACTGACCTTTTGCTTAATAAAAAGCCATCCCACCTGGGCAGGGCAAAGGAGATAGGTGGGGCTAAAAGAAAGGAATTCTGAGAAGAAGAAGAATCGCCACCAAGAGAAAGGAGAGACCTGAAGTGAAGAGAAGAAGGCCACCGTGGGTTAGCTGGAGGAGAAGCACACGGCCGGCGGCGTGGATGGAGAATCCAGATAAAGAACACCAGCAAGTATTTGGGATTATGGATGGGAGGTGGCTTGATAGAAGTTACTGGAAGCGGATGCCATGGGATTGAGGCAAGGATCCCATGCCTGCCTCACTATGGGAGGTATTTTGGGGGATCGATATCTGCCCTGCCCCAGGTTAACTAAGGCTGTTTTAAAATACAACAAGTGTCTGTGTCTTGATTGATCGCTAGCTGGGCCTACAGGTGATACAGATAATTTTTAAAAACAATACTCCTGCCTCCCAAGTGCTGGGATTAAAGGTGTATGTGTCTATGCTTCGTCTCTTTTTTTATGTTTATTAATCCAGTGAAAGTACTTACAGGTTCTTTTTCTCCTCCTCCTCTTCTTCCTCTTCCTCCTCCTCCTCCTCCTCCTCCTCCTCCTCCTCCTCTTCTTCTTCTTCTTCTTCTTCGTTGGCTTTTTTGAGGCAGGGTTTCTCTGTGTAACCTTGACTGTCCTGGATTCACTTTGTAGATCAGGCTGGCCTCAAACTCACTTGCCTCTGCCTCCCGAGTACTGGGATTAAAGATGTGCACCACCGCCACCTGGCTCACAGGTTTTCTTTACTTCTAAAATACTAGAGTGGTATGTTAGGGTTGGAATCTTACTTAGGTCTTATTCTTCCACCTTAAACTACTAATAAAACACAACCAGAGACAAGAACTAGCAGTTTATTTTTGGATACTGATCCCCAAAGAACAGAACTGAAGGACTGAGGAAAAATAGCAATGAAGAAGCTGAAGTCACCATAATACCACAAAGGTGAGCTGGTGTGCAGGGTCAGTGCCCATGCCATGCAGAGGAGCCCTCTTGGAGCCTGAGGTCGAATGAATTAGCAATGCCATCCTGCCTCAGAATGTTGGTAATGTGGACAATTATGTAGTGTACACCTAAAATCCTAGCACTGGGTAGGCTAGAGTAGGAAGGCTGTGGTTCCAGGCCACCCTGAGCTGCAGAAAGACTGAACTTAAAAAAAACAAAACAAAACTTTTTTGGCATTTTTATAACATCAAACATATTATTAAGATGATTAGATACTAATATTTTAAAAATATATTTTATTAATTTATTCATATTACATCTCAACTGTTATCCCATCCCTTGTATCCTCCCATTCCTCCCTCCCTCCCATTTTCTCCTTACTCCCCTCCCCTAAGACTGTGACTGAGGGGGACCTCCTCCCCCTGTCTATGCTCATAGCGTATTAAGTCTCTTCTTGGTAGCCTGCTATCATTCCTCTGAGTGCCACCAGGCCTCCCCATCAAGGGGACGTGGTCAAATATGGGGCACCAGAGTTCGTGTTAGATACTAATATTAATCAACTAAATGTTAAATATTGATTGACTAACATTGAGATAGTAATACTATTAAAACATTATTAATGTGTACCCACATGCCTGGTTTATGCAAAGCTAGGCAACAAATGTTGCCTAGGGCTTTGTGGATGCTGGGCCAGCATTCTACCAACTGAGTAGATACAGATCTTGCTGAGATGTCCAGGCAGGTATTAAAACCCTCAGGGCCAAGAGATCTTCCCACTGCAGCCTCCCAAATAGCTGGGACAACAGGTACACACCTCTATGCCCAGCCCAAATAGTTGCTTGATCATTGCATTTCTGGTTTTTTGTTTTGTTTTGCTTTTTCTTGACAAAGGGCTTCTCTGTGTAGCCTTGGTTGTCCTGGACTTGCTGGGATTAAAGGCTTGTGCCACCACGCCCAGTGATCATTGCATTTCTTAGTGTCCCTTTGTATGTTTTGCCTCACCCCTTTCACTCGCCTTGGTTTCATCTCATCCTCTTTGCTATGGGAGAATAGAGTTCGGTCCCCTTGGAGAAGGTAGGAGGCATTATATTATAGTTCCTCCTCTCCACTAAGTCGTGCCTCCACACTTCCAGGCTGCATGTGAGAGATAAGCAGGTGTCAATCAACTCAGCTGCTTGCCAGTTGCTGACAAGGGTGTGTAAATCATCCCATTTGTCCTCTGTACAAAATGAATCAAAAATGGGTTTGGCTCCAGGTGCAGTGACACACGCCTGTAATTCCAGCACTCAGGAGGCAGCGGCAAGTGGATCTCTGTGAGTTCGAGGCCAGCCTGGTAGACAAAGTGAATCTAGGGTAGCCAAGGCTACACAGAGAAATCCTGTCTCAAAAAGAAAAAACAAAACAAACAAAAAGTGGATTTGGCTTATCCCTTCACCATTCCTTACGGTCACTCCTAAGATGTGTCACAGTGACTTTTGGCTTGTATCTATGTAGTAAGCAAACACATATGTGTTATGCTCCCATCAGCTGGCTGCAGAGAACTAACTACCTCATGAGGCTGCAGGTTTGAGCTGAGGGGGAAGTGCTGGCACAGTTGAGGCAATGTCTGGCCCACCCTTTGTTGATATACATGCACATACCTTGCTGACCTGCTTAGACATGACCCGGAGCCAACCACTTCTGTTCTGTGATGAATTGCTCATCCGCTGCTAATCCAACTTAGTAGAATCTGATAGCAGCCAGCTTGTATGTGGCTATCTGTACCACACAAACCTTGGATGGCCCATTGCCTGGTTGCTCGTTTTCATTTGCAGATGAAGGCGGACTAGGATGGAATAATTTCTTTGGTCTGTTGGCAGTGCCCTATCTGGGGTAAACAGATATTTCTTCATATTTCCCCGGGAAAATCACATTGAATCTCCTCACCAGGATGGACTGACCCTTATGAAGCTAATGAACCCAAAATAAATCTTTCCCTCTTCCACTTTATTATGTCAGGCATTCTATTAGAGTGATGAGAAAGCTAAAACAAAACAAAACAACACCACGACCTATTGTTCCCTTAAAGCTTTATTCACCTCCTAGGACCATCCTAATGCAACTGAACTCCAACATGATTTTCCTTTTAGAGAGCAGGAATTCAGGCATAGCCATTGTTTGTAAAGGCTACAGAGAAGGATGGCTTGCTTTAATGTTGCTGTTAATTTTACCTGACATGGTTTTAGTTCTGTTTTAATAAATTGGCTAGGAAGGCGGGGTTAAGCTTGGGGGTCTCATTTGGCCTTCAAACTAATATTCTTAAGATCAAGGGATCTGTCATGGAAAAGGTTTCCTGAGCAATAAATATATGATAAAGCTCCTCTGCTTTTATTTCTGTTGTTGTGCTACCGTACCCCAACAAAAACCAACTTAGGAGAGAAAGGGGTGTCTCTCAGCTCACAGTGTCAGGTTAAAAGTCTCTCATTGTGGGTGAGTCAAGGCAGAAACTTCAAACAACTAGCCATGTCCTCAGTCAAGAACAGAGAGAAATGAATGCATGCTGGCTCACCTGTGCTCAGGTCCATTTTCCGACTCTTACCCTGCCTAGGGAATGGTGCTGCCCACACTGGGGAAGGTCTTCCCACATAAGTTAACTTGGTTGAGACAATCCCCTACTGCCATACTCACAGGCCAACCCAATGTAGACAAGTCCTTACTGAGACTTTCTTCCCAAGCTTATGTCAAGTTGGCCGGAGCTAACCATGCCAAGATCTTAGCTAGAGAAAGGACTGCCCACATGGGGGTGGGGCGGGGAGGTACGAAGAGGTTCTTTTACTCACAGACAAGCACTAGGGGAATCAGGGATGTTAAACCACAGGGTTGTCCCTTAAAAGGGAGGGATGCACAGCCTGTTATCCACCCAGAAGGCTGGGAGTGGACATGGTTTATATCCCGGTAACCTTTGAACCATCTTCGTGGCTGAGACTGTACCGCATCCTCCCTCAGATCCTTAGATCCTTATCGTTAGCTTGTCAGTCTTTAGAACCTATCTCCCCTCCCCCCACCCACCCACCCCCCTCCTGCCCCTGCCAGACGGTTTCTCTGTGTAGCCTTGGCTGTCCTGAACTTGCCTTGTAGACCAGGCTGGCCTTCAACTCATAGCAATCCACCTTCCTCTGCCTCCCTAGCGCTGGGATTAAAGGTGTGCACCACCACGCCCAGCTAGAACCTATCTTTATGGAAGGTGTCACATGTACTTTACAAAGAGTTTTGATGTGGTTGTGTCTTAAGCTTTATTGTGCACATGGATTGTTAATTACCACTAGGAATTTTTTTTTTCACCAAATTGTGCTGTGCTTAGACACACATCAGCACTGGCTACTTAGTTGCATTGGCTGGAACTACCTTCCTGCCTCCCATGAATTGTTACTATGTAGGCTGTGGCGGTCACAGCAACTACTACCACCAGCACATCAATAGTGTTAGGGAGAGCCGGGCGTGGTGGCGCATGCCTTTAATCCCAGCACTCGGGAGGCAGAGGCAGGCGGATCGTTGTAGGTTCAAGGCCAGCCTGGTCTACAAAGTGAGTCCAGGACAGCCAAGGTTACACAGAGAAACCCTGTCTCGGAAAAAAAAAAAAATAGTGTTAGGGAGGAGTTGTAAATCTGTTTCCTGGGTCTACATATAAGAAAAGTGGAGTTCTGTTTGGTTTGTTTTGTTTGTTTGTTTGTTTTACCTTCTGGGAAGGAAAGCACTGCTTATATAGACAATGTCCATATAACTGGTGTTATTCTTGGACACCTTGTGTAGCTCTTTTCCTCAGGGTTTCATCCAAGACTGGGAGCCAACACTGGTTGCAGATATAAGGAGTGGAATAACATAAAAGGAAAAAAAAATTGCTCTGGGATGGGAGGGTAGTATGTTGGGAACAGCAGAGCTAACAGGCCAGATAGTTACAAATAAACAGAGAGGAAGTGGCCCTAACAGGCCAGAATGACTGCACATAGCAAGGCAAAGCAGTGCTGGGGTTTGTCAAGGATGGGATTTGAGTCAAAATATCAACATAATCTTTAAAAACTCATTTTTTATTATTATTATTATTATTATTATTATTATTATTATTATTATTATTATTATTATTATTATGATGTGTGTGTGTTTCTGTATATGTGCGTGTATGTGCCAGTGCCTGGGGAGACCAGAAGAGGGCGCCGGATCTCCTGAAGCTGGGATTATATTCAGTGTGTAAGCCGCCTGACAGGGAACCAGACTGTGATCTTTTGCAAGAGCAGCAAGTGCTCTTAGCCACTGAGCATGTCTCCAGCTGCAGTCTTTTCATTGGCTTTACCTGTATACCTGACTGATTTCCATTACCTCCCTCCACCTTGCTATAGCTTGGATCTTAAACATTTCCCTCAGACTATGTGTCCCTGGGGTAGCGTTATTGAAAAATGGTGGGACCTTTAGGAGCTGAGCCTTGCCAGTCTGGCCTACCACCTTCAGTTGCTTTCCAAACAGAGATGGCCTTCTGTCTCAAGAACAATAGAGACCTGGTACCAGCTCTGTCGGTGCTCCACAGTTTTTCTGCCTCTTTAATGAAAAGACAAGTTGTAGCGACTGTCCTCAAACAAGGTGGCCAACCCCACCACACAGGCAGATAGTTTAGAGAAATAAACTATCCTTAAGGGATCCAGCAACCACACCAACACACCAGGTGCAATCTCTTGTTTGTGAATGTATCGAGCAAGTGGTTTATTTTTGTCTGGCAGGGTGTTATTTTGTCTGGCAGGGTATTAAAGGTGTGATGATGTGGCTTCCATCAACCTGGAAGCTGAAATTAACCCTTTCTTCCCCAAGTTGCTTTTTTGGCCATGATGCTTATGACAACAAGAGAAGTCAGACTAGACAGGCGTTTTACCATTTCTTTAGATGCGTGTACCAGCTCTTGGAGGTCTCTGAGCCCTTTTCAGCCAACAGGTTTAAAATTGTTACTATGTCTCTATCCCAGGTCTCCTTAGGTTGACTTTGACTCAGTATTTCCTCTACATAGGATAACAAGGTTCCTCTTCCAGGCTTCAGTCATGCTGGAGATTTCTCTGAAATGTGTAGGGCAAGTTCTTTTCAAAATGTAACTTATTCTTTGAGAATTTCATACATGTATGCAACGGTTCGGAGTTTTGGTTTTGTTTGTTTGGTTTTTCAAGACAAGGTTTCTCTGTGTACCTCGGGCTATCCTGGAACTCATTCTGTAGACCAGGCTGTCCTCAGGGCTCATAGAGATCCACCAGTCTCTGCCTCCCGAGCGCTGGGATTTAGGATATGTGCTAGCATGCCCAACCCTGATTTTTTTTTTTTTTTAAAGGAGAAGTGTTTATCGGTTAGCTTTTTCCAAGGTGACTTTTATGCTGACAGTTTGTCCCTTTCACCTTGTGTTCAGGCTTCACATGACTTGAGCTAAGATATGTTCAGAAGCTAGCTTCAGGGACTGGTGGTATTCCATGGAGAAACAACTCGAGCTCAGTTGCATGACTCCTGGAGAAGGGTCATGAGTTGTCCCCGGTTTGGTTCATACCCCTCCCGTATTGGTTAGGTTTTCTTTGTTATTTTTATTTTTATTTTTTTGTCAACTTGACACAGGCTAGAGTCATCAGGGAAGAAGGAGCTTCAGATGAGAAAAATGTCTCCATTGGACTGGTCTGCAGGCATGGGGTGGGGTGGGGGACAGACTTCCTTGATTAATGACTGATGTGGAAAGGTCCAGACTGCTGTGGCAGTGGCACCCCTAGGTGAGTGGTCCTGGTCATATAAGAAAGCAGACTGAGCGAGCCATGGGGAGCAAGCCAGTAAGCAGCACCGCCCCCCACCCCCGCCCCATGGTCCTGTTCCAGCTCCCAGCTTGGCTTCCCTTAATGTGAGTGTGTAGGTGGAACAAATCCTTTTCTCCTCCTTTCTTTTGACCATGGTATTTGTCATAGCAACAGAAATCTAACTAGGACACCTCCCTAAGAGGGGAATGGAACAGTCGGGAACAAATAGAAATGGATGCTTAAGTGCCCACTTTGGGACTGGTGAGGTGGGAGGCACCTGCCGCCAAGTCTGACAACCTGAATTGTCGATCCTTGACATGAACACAGTGGAAAGAGAGACTCCCACAAGTTACCCTTTGACCTTCACATTTGTGCTATGGCATGCCCCTCCCCCCCCAAAACCCTAAAATGTAATTAATTTTTATTTTTTAAAAAAGGAACCCACATCATGGGTCAGAAGCTTGAGAAAAGTTTAGTTTCACCTCTTCCTAGTTCCTGTCACATTCTATCTTGGACGTAGTACCTTATAGGTAATCAACCTGGTGTGTCCAGTAAGATCTTAGCGTCCCTGCCAGTTATTTCCCAGATGGCCCAGGTTCCTTGGTGCACACCTCGATGACACATGACACGAAAGGGAGCTGAGAGCCACTTGGCCCCATTAGTCTTTATCTTTTTTTTTTTTTTTTTTTTTGAGACAAGGTTTCTCTGTGTGACCCTGGCTGTCCTAGAACTTGCTCTGTAGACCACGCTGGTCCCGAACTCAGAGATCTGCTGCCTCTGCCTCCTGAGTATTGGGATTAAAAGCATGTGCCATGCTGCTCAGCTAGTCTTTATCCTCAAGAGAGACTGGAGTGAGTTGGTTTGGTTCCTGCCTTCCCTCTCTAAGGACCGTTTGGGCATTCCTTTGGCCAGTGTCCCTCCTGCTTGTAGAATGTACACTGCTTCAGTCCCAGATTTAGTGGGTGATGGGTCTCAGGGTAGAAGCCATGGGCTCTGCCTGCAGAGGTTCCTTTCTTTCTCCTGGGTTACACAGAGGGAACTGCAGGGCTGCCACCAACAGGAGGATTGCCCTAAAATCCCTCTTTTCTCTCTCCTGATCAGCCACATTGCTGTTGTTCAAAACTTGAGGTCCCTCTCTGCTTGTCTGTTGAGAAACATTAGTCTTCGGACTATAGACAATTTCTGGAATTTCCTCTCACTGTGTGAAGTTCTTTAGATATGAAGTAGATGCTTGATGTTATCTGGCTGCTGTTCTCTTAAGAATTCCAAGGGATGGAGAACACACACACACACACACACACACACACACATATACTTTAGTGTGTTTGCCTACCTTATTGTGTGCATGCCGTGTATCTGTGGGGGTGGTTATGTGCATGTGTTGTGTGTGCAGGTGGATACGTTTCTGTCTGTGTGAAGGACCAAGGAAAAGATCTGGTGTCTTTCTCTATCACCCTGTAAAGGGAATATCTTATGTATTGTATGGATGCTTTGCCTGTCAATTAAAAAAAAAACCTATGCCCTATAGGAAAGGGTAGAATAGAAGGTGGGACATCCAGCAGGCAGAAAGGATTCTGGGATAGAGCAGGTGCTGGAGATTCATCCAGGAAGCTGTCAGGAGGACAGGTGCATGGTACCGGAGCAGAGGTAACCAGCCACGTTGGCAGAATGTAGATTGACATACATGGGTTATGTTAAGTTATGAGCTAGTCAGAGAAGAGTCCAACTATATGGCCTAGGTATTTGTAACTATATTTTGAGCCTCATAAGTCATTATTCTGGGAGGAAAAACACTCACCACATCCATGTCCTTCTCCACTTCACTTCTTGGAGACCAGGTCGCCCACTGAACATGGAGTTATGTCGGTGACCAGTAAGCCCCAGGGATCTTCTTGTCTATCTGCTTTATACAGTATGGGGGGATGCTACAGGCACATGACCAGAGCCACACTTGACTTTAAAAAAAAAAAAAATCGGGTCCTGAGATCTGAACTGAGGTCCTCGTGCTTGTTCCAGAGCCATCTCACTCTCCCCACAGGAGGTACAGAACGTTCTTGAAGACCTCCCCTTGCCCTCTGCATGAATGCTAAAGGGGGCTCGCCTGTCTTCTGCCGACTCCCCTCCCATTTATTCCAACCAACTCTAGGTTTTCTAGCTTGCAGCTCACCTTGCATCACTGTGAGGACTGTACTGGTGACTTCTCTCTTTGCTGATACCTGATACCTGACAAAAGCAACTTGAGCAAATAAGGGGTAATTTTGGCTCCCGCTTTAAGGGATATGACCCATCATATTGGGGAAGGCACAGGCATTCTGCTCTGTAGACAGAAATCAGAGAGAGTTGAATGCACTGATGTTGTCCTGGATTTCTCACTTTTCCCTTTAAAAAAATTTTAAGTGTGTGTGTGTGTGTGTGTGTGTGTGTGTGTGTGTGTGTGTGCGCGACTGTATATGTGAATGCAGGTGACTTTGGAGGCCAGAAGAGGGTGTCAGATCTCCTGGTGCTGAATTTAGTTTTTTTAAAAAATGTTTTTTTAAGATATATTTATTTATTATGTATACAGTGCCTGCTTGCATGACAGAAAAGGCCATTAGATCACATTATAGATGGTTGTGAGTCACCATGTGGTTGCTGGGAATTGAACTCAGGACCTCTGGATGAGCAGTCAGTGTTCTTAACCTCTGAGCCATCTGTCCAGCCCTGAAGTTACAGTTTTGAACTGCCTAACAATGGGTTCTGGGAACAGAACTCAGGTACTCTACATAAGCAGTGCAAATCTTTAGGGTGCCCCTTCCCTTTCCTTTTAGACTGGGACCCCAGGCCACAGGATGATGCTATTCACATTTAGAGTGCGCCTCCTCCCCCACCCCTGGCAGTTAAAGCTCTCTGGGAACTTCCTTAAAGCCACCCAGAGATGTGGCTCCCAAATAATTTCAAATCCAGTCAAGACTAACCACCTCAAATTCCATAATATTCCAAACTGGTCCCTCCTTCCCCAGGTGTGAGGACTCAGTCAGGAAGAATCCCTGGCACTGCCGTTTCGCTAGTCACCAAGCTGTGCTGTCAGGCTGATGAGCATGGCACTGTGTAGGCATAAGATGATTGTGTACTTCAAATGCTGATTTCTGTACCCTCTCATATCTGGTTGCAATCCTTGTTCTGAGAATCTCCTGTCTCAATGTTGTGTAAACACTGCTCCCCAATTATCTCTGATATGCCAATAAAGCAGCTTACAGCCAATCACTGAGCAGGGGAGAGAATGGGGCTGGACTTCCTGTCCTCCAGGAAAGGAGGAGTTAGAGGAAGAAGTAAAGGATTCAGCTACAGCCTGAGGGCCAGAGGAGGGAGACTCTGCTGGACAGAGAAAGCCATAAAGTGCAGGTGTCTTGGAAATTTACTCTGGAAGGAAGCCAGACTAGCTTTGAGGGTCAAGAAGAGTTCAAACTTTCCATGATTGTTCTGTGAAACTTGTTAAACAAGTAATATAACAGGGTCTCAATCACCTGGGTGATAGTTAAGAGAGAACCTGAGAAGCAAACACAATTTTATAAAATTAACCATAACAGTGCTGACCTGCTAGCTTCTGTCAGACAGCTAACTTTTCTTCTCCAGTCAGAAGAGTTTGAAACTGCCCACAGAGGGCTGTGAGTTATAAAAATAGCCCTCCCAACAGAAATAACCCCCCTGGCACCTGCACTCAGATCTTGGATTGTGCCTTCCCCAGTTACACACATCAGACAGAGTGCAAAGCATGTGCCAAGTACTAGACTTCCCTCTCCATTTGAAACTTGGTGATGGGTCAACATTCCCTTTTTCGACTTGGAATTGTTCTGTTGTTAGTGATGTTGTCAGGAAGATGGGCTGTACGAGTCTAGGGGAGACTCTTTATACAGATGCTCGGGAGAAGCCTCAGAGAAAAGCATGTGGGGGGGCAGGGGTGGAGGCTGAACCACTATTCAGCAGAAACCTAGGAGCAATAAGGTCACATCTCTCCTGATCCAGGGGAGGTAGAGTGAGTTTCACCCCTCAGGAGAACCTTCAAATACTGGGGAGGCATTTCCCCTTTAAATCAAATGTTTGTCCTTCATTTTGCTTAACTTTCATTTCCTTTTGAAGAAGCTTATTCTGATACGATTTCGCCCCCACTTTCCTTGAAGAATAAATCTATTTGCAAGATAAAGCATCATTTGAAGGCCTAGTTCCAGACTACCATTCCTGGTCCCCAGGGCATATTTATCTATGATGTGTTTTGGGGAGAGCATCTATTTTTTAGTAGCCTAACCAATGATGTAACCCACCCCAGTGGTACCTTGATGTCCATCTCAGCTACTTAATGGCAAAAGGGAGAAACCAAGAGAAGAAATTACACACACAGACACACATTACACACACACACACACACACACACACACAGAGAGAGAGAGAGAGAGAGAGAGAGAGAGTCAAAGTACAAATTCCACAATTCTTCACATATTTACAACATTTTCATCAACCCCCATTCGCCATCATTTGTCCCAGGGATTACTGATGGAAAGCTGAAAATGAGTATTAAGGTTGGCACACATGGTGCTACCACAACTGGTGGACTTAGTTTGGCATCTCCAATATCTGCAATCTCCATATGTAGAGGCCTCCTGGAGGCAGTCAGTCACCTGTGTTGTGGTAAGGAAAGCAGAGGAAAGGGCAGGGGATGGTGGAGAGTGGGGTGGAAAGGAATCTCAATCTTGGTCCAGCATCATTTACGTGGGTAGTCCCGGGTTCCTGTGACTTTGTGGTGTCTCCCTGGCAAAGAATCTCCATGGTGGGCATTGGGAAGATTTGGGGGGTGGGTGGATGGGCAGTAAGAGTTAGAATAGAGAGTAACAATGAAGCCATAAGAACGAAGGAGAGAGAGGCCCCTGGGAGGCACATGGCCTGGGCAGCGGCCCCCAGATCATGGATGTCCTTCCAGGAGATCTCGTTGTCTCCTCAGGGGTGACGTCTCCTTTGCCTCCTCTGTCCTTGACCTCAGGGAGAGGTGGGCCATCTTTTTAGTTGGTGGGATGGTATTGGACATTTCTGGCTGGGACCCAAGGTCTGGGCTGGTCCTGTGGAAAGACACAAACTAAGCCCCTTCCGGTTGTAAGGAGGGGGCTGTGATGGCTTCCAAATTTGATCCAAGGGGTCCTGCCATTGTGTCAGGATGGGAGGAGTTTTATCCCTGGCGTGTACCAGTAGAGGGAGCTAGGAGGATGTCTGGAATTTTGTAAATATTAAATATATTTAGAAAGTGGCTAGGGCCATTACTAATTCTATGTTGGGGGGCGGGTGGGGTGACGGTTTTCTGTTTTTTAAGTTGGGCTTTTAAAGTTTGATATGTTCTTCCTATGATTTCTTGGCTTTGGGGATTGTAAGGAATCTCTATGTGATAGCAATCTCCCATTGTGAGCAGAAGGTTCTGAATTGGGATCTAGTAAAGGCAGGGCTATTATCAGTATTTATCTGCTTAGGGATGTCCATGACAGCAAAGGTGGATTAGTTTTTTTTTAAGCTTTCTCCTGTTTGGGCTTTAGCCCATATAAAATGTGACTCTGTATAAATAGTAACAAAGACATATTGGGGGGGCGCTCAAATTGGGGAATGTGGGTGACATCAGTTTTCCAGAGTGCATTGGATTTGAGACCTTGGGGGTTAGTGCCTATAGTTTGTAAAGTTGGGGTAGTAATAAAGAGGAATATGTTAATTTTAGACACAAAATCCCAGTTGTTCGATTTTATCAGTAAAGACTCAGGAGCCAGATGCTGGGGTGAATGCCTGTTAGCTCAGAGAATCAGAGAAAGCACCCAGCTGACCTTCCTACTCAGCTGACATCTCTGCAGGAAAAAGCCCCTTACCTTGCTCTTTAAAACCCTTCCAACTGAATGCCCCTCCTCTCTACTTCCTGTTCATCTATCCATCCTCTGAACTTCCTCTCACCTCTATGGTTTTTCCCTAGGTTCACTTCCTGTCAACTGGTTGCTTGCTCCTCCTCTTGCCATAGGATTAACTTTATTTAATCCTGTTTACAGAAAGCTCTTAGATTAAAGGTGTGCTAGGTCTGAGCCACATCATGGCATGGCCACCTATTTACAATAAATAGAAAATTCTTGGATTAAACGTGTGTACTGGCGCTTAGTCACACAACAACTAGAAACAGGTTTTTTTCCAGTACGCGATCTCGGAGTTAACAGTGTGGCCAAATAGCCTGCAACGGGAGGAATATGTTTTATTATCCTTTGAAGTTGAGCAAGAGGGA
The DNA here is from genome assembly GCF_903995435.1 of Acomys russatus. Lineage (NCBI taxonomy): Eukaryota > Metazoa > Chordata > Mammalia > Rodentia > Muridae > Acomys > Acomys russatus. The sequence continues at coordinate 34,998,981 of NC_067161.1, forward strand.
TATGGGGGAAGCATGCATGAAGACCTTTTGTATTTGCATGTGTGCGTGGACGGAATTGGTCTGCTTGATTGGCGGAGGCTGTGAACGCTTCTGTAGAGGTGGTCCAGCAAGATATCAGACCTGGCAGGGCACTGTGAGGTCTTCCATGCTGGATGCAGAGGGAAGTAGCTCTTCCATGTAAAAGGATGGAGACCTGTATGAGCAGAGGGGAAAATGGATTGGCGCCTAATTTGACAAAGGATCTTGATAACCAGGGAAGCCAATTAACAGCATATTCACGGTCTGAGAAAAGCTGAACGTCCCATCGACTTCTTTGAGGGCTAAATAGATAGCATATAGTTCCTTATATGAGGGGACTGATGGGACAACTCTCTGAACTGGATAATGGGGGGGGGGGTTCATCCTCGGGGAAGTAGTATATTATTGCTGTGGCTCCACTTTTTCCTCCATTAGTAAATACTGAAGGGCTAATGGCAAAGTGGGAGTGGTGCTTAAGTAGCCATTGAGTCTCAGAGAGAGCAAAAGAAGTGACAGGAGCTCAGATTCCTTTCCTAGGGTTTGTAGGGCTCTTTCTCCACCATTTTTTAACCATAGTACAAGTGCATTAACCTCAGTTAGGATTCTAGGTGTACCGCCCCCCGGAGTGTGGATCCATTCCAGTACCCCTTGGGGCTAATATATAGCTCCAACCATCGTAGGGGAGGAGTTAAAAATAAGAAGCTGTGTGAGCATTGTTGGATTATACCTAGCGAGTGCAATGTCTTTTAGGGCTTCATTAATGGCATCTGAAGCCTAATTGCCTCAGAAGAGAGAGCTCTTGGGGAGGAGGGGTTTTATCTTCTTTTCTTTTAGGATATCAAAGAGTGGCTGTAGGGTACTGGTGGGGAGGGAAAGCCGTGATCGAAGCCAAAAATGCTTTGGGGGGAGGGGAAGGCAAGAATTAAAGTTTGAAGGAAGGAAAGGGTGGGTTTAAGAGAGCTTATTGAAATGAGGGAACTTTCTGTCCCCAGGAATACAATGGGTAGTATTAGTTGTATTTTCTGAGGAGAACATTTAAATCCTAGGGAGGATAGGGAAGGTATTAATTGACCCTTAAGTTGAAAGTGGGGGGGGGTGGAAGAGTCACCCCATCCCAAGGTATCATCCATATAATGATAATGTGGAGGCCTCTGTCCAAGTATGGCCTTGTTATGGGTTCAGTGACCACTCAAACACCAGACTCAGATCGATGGAAGTTTATTGAATACTAAACAAAGACTGGCTGATCAGTGATACAGTCTGGGCTTGGGAACCAGCCTGTGATGCCAGTCTGTTTCTAAGGCAGGCCTTTTATAAGAAAAACTGTAACCAGGCAACAACCAGGTAACCAGGTGGGAAGCAAGGGGAGGATATCATTACATCCTCTTGACCAGCTAAACACAAGAAGAATAGATTTTGCTCCAAGTACATTGTATCTAGGTAGCCACGCAAAGCATTTTAAGTAGAACACATATCATTAATTCAAGCAGAACATTCAACAAATATTGAATTGTTAAGCAGAAGGCTATTCAAGTTCTCAGGCAGGTGGAGCCTAAAACCTGAACTTAATTTCACCTTATAAAGAAAATGGAGACTTAAAACAAAATGACTTCTATTATGCTAAAGACAAAAGCTGGTGTTAACAGAGAAGCTACAGTTGTTTTTTGTTTTGTTTTGTTTTGTTTGTTTGTTTGAGACAGGGTCTCTCCGTTTGGCTCTCCTGGACTCACTTTGTGGACCAGGCTGGCCTCGAACCCTCAGTGATCCACCTGCCTCTGCTTCCCGAGTGCCGGGATTAAAGGCATGCGCAACCACACCCAGCTGAGGAGCTACACTTTTAAGCAGGTTACAACGGCCTTAAAGCTGTAGCAATGGCCTCCCGGAAAATGGTGGGTCTGTTTGCCAGGCCTCCAGGGAGGACTTTCCACTCGTATCATAAGGCCAGCCTAGAGTTGTTAATGGTGTTATTGAGAACAGAAGGCATGGGAATTCCCATGGGTGGAGAGGGTTAGAGGTGAAGCAGTCTTTAATCTATTGCTACGAGAGGGAGGTGCAGGAATGGCGGAGGCAAGGGGTAGGCGTCTCTGGGGGCAACTTCAGACCTGTGTGGTTTTGTTAGTCGCCCTTAATTTTTATAGCAGCCTCCGTCCCTCTGAGCTCCTTTTTATGGTGAGCACAGGGGTGGTCCATGGGCTGCAGGGAGCATGACTATGGTGGAGTTGGAGTGGTTCGTTTACTGCGTGAGCACTGCAGGGTGTCCCCCGATAGAGGTTCAACCCAGACAGGCTCATAGGAGAGCCAGTCGAGGCAGGGAGTGTTATATTTAACAGCAACCCTTAGATGGGGGCAGCCAGGAGAGTTTTTAAATTTTTTTTTTTTTTTACGATGGGTACATTCATTTATTTTATTGTAATTTGCTTTGGGATGACTAGAGAGGATAAGTTCCAGGGCTTCCAAAATATCTCTTTCAAGAAGATTGGTGGTGATGTTGGCCACAAGGGGGTGTTTCGGTGTGTGTGTAGACCCTTCAGGCTCCTTCCATTTGTAGGCTTGTTTGGTGAAAAAAGCATGGGAGCATGTGGGGCACATAAACTGTGTGTATGGGGAAACCAGCATGGAGCTAGAGAGAGGTCAAGGTGTGTCCAAACCCCTAAAATCTCAATCTTGAGACCAGCAGGAGTAAGGACCATTCCCTGTTCTGTGCCTTGCCGCTCCCGTTCTCACAACTCTTGAGGTAGCCTAGGACCTGGAATTCCTCTCCATGCAAATGAAGCATTGCCAGCATCTCAGCCCCAGCCAATGATGTACACTCACCCAAAAAACCCTACCTGCTTCCCCAAGGTTTAAATAACCCCTATTCTTCCAAAATAAAGAGAGCTGTATCTGGAAGAGCTGTGCTGCTGAAAGGGTGATCTCACCTCCTCCTCCTGGCACTTACTGCTGAGTCAGGATTCTGCAGACCTGCCTGCCCCATAAGCTGTATTCCTGCTTGCCTAGATGTCTCTAAGGGAAGAAGCAGATACCAGGCTCTGACTGACAGGAGCAGCCTCCTACACGCAGAAGCTGAGGTCCATGATTAGTTGCCACTCTTGTTGTCTTAAAATTGTCTTATCTGCTCCAGTGTCAATAAGGTAGGTATATGAATGGTTTGTCACCTATTTTCGCAGTTATTTTTGCCCGAGGGCCTTCTAAGATGCTAGAGACCCAGAAGACCTTTATTGCAGCAGTTTCCCCTCTTACTGTCAGAGCTGAGGGCTCTCCTGTTTTAAGTTTAAAGGCTCCAGTGGTTTGCCATCCTTGTCACTGGAGAAGAGTGACAGCCTCTCCTCCAGTGAAAGCCCCTATAGCACAGCGGACAGGCTGTTGTGGGGGGCGGTGCAATTTATGGTGAAGGGGACTCCCTTAGGGCACTTGCCCTTCCCAGTGCCTCTTTTCCCTGCAAGTAAAGCAAGCCCCCCCCCTTTTTTTTTGTTTTTTTGTTTTTTGTTTTTGTTTTATCACAGCTGCAAAGACCTGGGCAGTATCAGCAGCCTGATGGGATGCTGTCCTAATATCCACAATCCATCTATCATAGTGTTCATCTTTAAGGCATGGCAGGCAAGCCTAGGCTAATTTTATGTATGAGAATAAGATAAAAAGATACGGGCCACCAACTTTATGATTAATATAAGATACAAGATATAAGGCAATAATAAAATAATAAGGGACCAGGCAATAGATATTACTTTATAGAGGAGTTTATTAAATGAGCATGGGGGGGGGAAGAAAAGGGGGAAGGGGCACCCCAGAGAGAGAGAGAGAGAGAGAGAGAGAGAGAGAGAGAGAGAGAGAGAAGGATAGAGACAGAGAAAGAATAAGAGCAAGAGGTGTGTGTGGGGGGGTGGTGGTGTAGCGAGAGTAGAGAGGGAATAAGGGGGCAGAGAATAGAGAGAGAGGCCCCATGAAGAGGGTTTGTCCTTTTATATAGCACTGGGCAGGGCCACGCCCCCATGGCAGGTAAGCAATGACATCACAGGCAGGCGGACTGAAGCAGAATCCTAACACTTTCCCAAATGAGTTTTTTCTTTTTAAAAGAAGGACTCTGGCTGCAGAGTCAGGACTTTTTCTTTCTAAGCTCATTTTTGTCTAAGAATAAAGTCAGAGAGAGCCTCTGCTGGCTTTTAGTGGAGGAAAAGCAAGGAAGAGGTGGGGTTTTGTGAGCCAGAGGGTGGGGTAATCCTGTCCCAGGCTTGAAGCGCTCAGAGACAGACCTGATCAGAGGAGCACCTTGTTGGCTGAGTCGCCTGTTGAGCTCTCATGGAAAAGGCTCCCTGGCCAAAAAGCTCATCATACTCCCATGGGACATTGTCTTGGCCCTGATTCCACCTGACTTGTTGGAGTTTATCCCTGTGCAGGGCTTCCCATTGTAGGAGAGGCAGGTGGGCCAGAGAACAACAGATGTCTTGCCAACCCTGGGGTGTGCTTAGGGTGGCAATCTGACTTTGTAGAAGAGATCTGCTCCAGTGGACATGAATGCCATCTTCTTTAACTTCCTGTCTGAGCTCTTTTTAAATCTCTGGCCTGATAAGGATACCAATTAAGAGGTTTGCCTCTGGTAGGGTGAACAGTAAGTGGGAATACCTGCATCTCTGGACTCCCAGTGGAGTCCCAGAGATCACAAAGCTGCTTGGTAGTGGAGGAGGCGCTGCGGGGGAGCTGGCCTGCTTACCAGGAAGGGGAGGGTATGGGGCAGATTGGGTGTGAGGAAGTAATTGTTTTGCAAATCTAAAGCCACTAGGTTTGCATCCTGGCAGTCTTCAGAACATTCTTCAGAGTCATCTGATGGTGTGTGTGTGTGTGTGTGTGTGTGTGTGTGTGTGTGTGTGTGTGTGTGTGTGTGTGATCCTTGGTGGGCCCCAGCTTAAAGGGACCCATGCACTGACTAAGGGCAGCTATAATGGGCAGAAAATGGAGGGAGGAAGGGCTTCCCTTCCTGGGTTTCTCTGTGGCAGGAGAGACCCAAGTCTAAGTATCAGGGGTTTCCCTCTGCCATCCAGGGGCTACTTCAAGGACCTCTTCCCAAAAGGAGGTGGCTTTGCTCTTGGTAAGTTTCATGCCAGGAGTTTTGAGTATTGCTGTAGCCCTCTGATTTGGGATTCTTTTGGTATGGCAAGGTGTTCCCCACGATAAACAAGGAACAGAAGCTCCTTGGGCTGGAAGGAATGTTCTGGAGCTTTGCAGCATGGGGGCATTCCTTAGAGCCCTAAATGCAAGCCTTTCTGCAAAATTCAGCTGCCAGAAGCCACCAGAGAGTCAAGATTGGCCAGCCAGTCAATGTCCCCTCTGGGGAGATTGCTCACCTCCCTCCTGCATGTCTCTTTAAGCTACACATTTCGGATGCCAGCTGCCATTCAGTCTTCGCTTCCCTCCCCCCCCCCTTTTTTTTTTTTTGGCCCCTGATGGACTAAAGCCCAAGGGAGGAGCCTGAGGAGAAGGAGCAGGAGGCGGGAACAGCTGGGGGTGATGGAGACCTCAGCCAGTGGGTGTGCGTGATGGGGACAGATTCTTGGGAGACAGGCTTCCTTGAGCATTTCATTTAATTGGGGGGAAAGGGGCCTATTTAAACCTTTGGGGGAGTGGGTAGAGGTTTTTGCGGGTGAGTGTACATCATTGGCTAAGACTAAGGTACTGGGAATGGCATATTCGCATAAAGACGAATTCCAGGTGCTTGCTGGGCATGACCTTATAAGGAGAAAGGAAATTTAACCTGGCTTTGACTATGTGACCTCCTCTGGTATGGGCAAAGGTGTGTGTGTGTATGTGTGTGTGTGCAGGACATGTAGACCTGGGGGAGGGAAGGGAGGGTCCTTACTCTTATTGCTCTGAAGATGAGATTTCTGGGTTAGACATGACTTGACCCCACTCCTGCTCCAAACAGGCTCTTCCATGTTCCATGGTACCCCAGCCCCATAGTCCCCTAACAGAAATCTCTCCATAGGAGATGTAGTAGGTTCCATCGATCAGACAGAACCCTTGAGGCTGGGAGAGGGTAAAGCCAGGCTGTCTCTCAGCATCTCCAGGGACCAGTGGGGAGCTAGGACAGGCCACTTAGTGGGTATCATTCATTTCAGAATTGCTGGTCAGATGCTGTGGGCACCAGCCTTGCCCTCACTCGGGCTGGCTATAGCTTCGATCTTGAAAATCTCCCCAAAATGACCATGTTAAAGGCTTGGTCTCCAGCCCTGGCTCTTTTAGGAAGTAGTGAAACCTTTAGGAGGTGGGAAGGTAGACTTTAGGTCTTTGGAGAGCATACATTTGAGGGGAGTTTGGGGACCAAGTTTCTCTGTTTTTTCATGAACACCATGAAGTGAACAGACCTGTATCTCTCAGCCATGCTCTGCAATGCTGCCTCAGGCCCAAAACAATGGAGCCAACCACCATGGGTGGAAACTACAAACCAAAAGAACTCCTTTGAAGTTCATATTTCCAGTAGTTTGTTATAGCAGCTGAAAACTGACTGATACAAGAGCTCACCCTTGAGTCAGGTCTAGCTTCCATTAATCTGTGTTCCAGGCAGGTTAGGGGTCCAGGTCTGTGCTGGGTCTATGAGTGAGCCCAGGCTCTAGGCTAGTCTGCAGATCTTTCTAATGGGAGACAGATATTTCTCTCTCTCTCTCTCTCTCTCTCTCTCTCTCTCTCTCTCTCTCTCTCTCTCTCTCCACACACACACACACACACACACACACACACACACACACACACACACACATCATTTGAAGCCACCAGGCTGCTGGTGGAGCAAGCAGCCCTCTTAATGAGGAGCCATGCAGTTGTCTTAGTTTTCCTTGCTGTTGGGATTAGCTGGAAGAGTGTGGGGCCACGGCAAGCCCTTCAGCCTTTCTGAGCTCATACACAAGACAGGGATCAGCTTGCCTCCTTTCAGGTTGATGCAGGGACTAAAGAAGAACACGATCAATTAAACAGGGCTGGCGGGAACGCCTGCGGCACGGCAACCCCATTAGTTACCATTGAGTATAATTGCTTCCTCGGACTCTGTGGCTGGGTGCTGGCTTCCTGTGTACCTACAGAAAGCAGCAGAATGTCTGTCTGTCCACTGCTGCTTCTGTCAGTAAAAAAGAGGAGTGAGTGCCTCTAAGTCCCAGTCTTCAAGTGACGGGCAAGACAGGCATAGTCACTAGCTACCTGGCTAGTGAAGTTTCTGAATATACAGGGCTGAGGTCAAGCCTGGGCCCTGTAGGAACCACAGAGGCTTCAGCCTTACAGCCCCAAATAGGTCCAAGTTAGATACTAGTGAAGATGAGGTCTGATTTTGTTGGGAAACCAGACATGCCTTTCCCCAGTGGCAAAGGGACATGGCAGAGTTCTTGTTTAACACAGACACCTCGTGACTACCCTCAAAACATTTTTATGGGCTCTGTTTCCATTAAGTAACTTGGAGGGAGCTGGGTGTGGTGGCACATGGCTGTAACCCCAGCATCTGACTCAGGAGGATCGGGAGTTCAAGTTCATCCTTGGCAACATGGCCAGCCAGTTCTGCAGGGTTCTTGTTTGGAGGACACCAACCAGCACATAGAAGTATTTGAGCTCTTCCTGCCTTTGCCCCTTCCTTTGGTTCTCAGGGAGAAAGGGGAGATAAGAAAGCTTGTCTGTCATTCAGAGAAGCAGAAGGAAAGGTTGGGTTTAAAATTCCAAAGATCAAGGAAGCATGGGAGAGTCTGTAGTGGGGCTTGATGCTGAGCGCTCCGATTGGATCACTGTGTGGTCCAATGGGGGTGTGAACAGGGGATAGGAGAGCTGACCTCACTGGGCCTCCCGAGCATGGGTGGGTTGGGTTTGTAGACTTTGTCTATGAGCAACGAGGAACCATGGGAGATTTAACAGACAGAAGTTAACACAGCACTGTCCTTGTCAAACTTCCTTTTGTTGTTATTGTGGGGAAAGACCAAGGAGAGTCCTGGAGACAGGAAGGCCAAGCTGTTACAAAGCCTGGCAGGCCATGCTGAGGGCCTTGACTGAGGCAGCTTCGGAGGTGGAGGGGTTAGGAATTAGCTAGTTAGGAATTAGCCGGGGATGGGCCCGGTCATGCTTTCTGCTTCCACCTTTGCTCCTTTCAGGAGAGTCTTTCCCACAGCAGCCAGAGCCAACGTGTTTAACTGTAAGTCCAGATTATGCCAGCTCTCGGCTTCCCGTCTCAGGGTACAAGCCAAAATCCTCACCAAGGCCTACAAGGTCAACACAGCTATCCTGCCCAACCCCCATCACTCTGACCTCACCTGTTATTCAGCCAACCTCACTCCCGCCTCTCCAAAGGCTGCTCGCTCACTATGCCATTCTTAGAACATGGGAGCCCCACTTCTTCCCCCGCCCTACTAAAGTCCAGTGCATTTTCTGCTCCTTCTGCCGGTACCACAGGCTATCCTCAGCTAGCCAACAGGTGGTCATCGCCACCTCAGCTCTCTGCTCATGTCACCTGCCCTGGAGGGATTTCCAGAGCCGTCATATAAAGCAAATTATATAAGGTTCTGTTCAGTAGCCTCGCTTCCCTCACACTGCTGTTCATGGTTTGTACTTGTGGGGGTGTGAGATAGGAGGGCACATAGCTCAGGTTAGGCTAGACCTCGCCCCATAGCCAAGGATGGCCTTAAGTGTCTGATTTTTCTACTACCATCCCCCTTTTTCCAATCCTGGGGTTACAGGTGTGCGCCACACCGCCCCTCCCCCCATTTATGTAGTGCTGGGAGTTGAATCCCAGATTTTGTACATGCTAGGCAAGCACCATACCGAAGGAACTCCACCTCCAGCCCTAGTTTCTGTCCATGTTCTGTTTGTTCAAAATGCTTTCTTAATAACATGTTGGCACACAGGAGGCTCTTTCTTGGTCAGTATTTAGTTGAGTGGATGAACCGAGGTTGGGGATGCAGGAATCGGGCAGTTGTTCCCCGGGACTTACTTGCCACTGAAAGCTTACAGGGATTGAAGTGAGGATGAAGACAGCTGAGGGAAAAGGTGCGCGTGCCGGCTCGCTCTCTAGATCTAGGGAGCGCCCCTGTCACGGTTCAGAGACGTTTATTTTTCCAGAGCACAACACACCTACCTAGTCACTGACTACTGGAAATGAACGAGAACACCTCTGACATGTTTGTGAGGAAGAATGAGGTGGAAAGATCACCTGTTAAACTCTTAACAGACTCACAATTAAAGCCATGTGATGTCACAGGAATAGCAAATGGATCAAAGGAATAAAATCCAGTTGTAAAAATCCTTACGAGAGTATGGAAAGGGGCTGGGGAGGATGGCTCGCTTGGTAAAGAGGATCTAAGTTCAGACCCCCAGCACCCATGTAAAAATCCCTGCATGGTAGCACACACCTGTAATTCCAGAGCAGGGGTGGGGTGGGATGGGGTGGGGTGGAGGCTGGGACAGGAAGAGCCTGGGAGCTAACCTGCAACCTGGTCTCATTAAACCAGTGAGAGACCCTGTCTTAGAACAGACATACATACATAAACATACAACATAGGTCTCTGGTCTCCACATAGCTATGCACACACAAAAATTAATATAACACACACACACACACACACAGTGAGGTATGGAAGATTCCTACCATGGCCAAGAAGTTTAGGATACATGGTACGAGAACTACTCTGAGGGAGTGAGAGGAAGGACACCACTTCCTGCTGTTGCTTCAGCCAGCACTGGACATGCAGCAGGCACACGGTAAATGACAGGACGCACATCTTTAGTTATCAGAGCAAGGAAAAAGTAAAGCTCCTGCAAGCTGTGCTTTGCTTACCATATCAAAACGTGTGGAAACACTCAGTGTGGAGAGAGGGAGGAAGGGGGCCTTACTGCGTGCAGATGACTAGATGTGAACTGATGACAGCCGCCCTCTGTCACCTGTAGTCGCACAGGATCCACAGCACAGTAATCAGACATTAATCGGGCTCATTAAACAAATGAGCCAAGGTAGTCTTTCACCCAGAGTAAGCAAGGACGTAGGCCCACAGGTTAGGATCCAGGACAACTGTGGGCTTGAAATTCACATCATATTGGGAAACTGTCATGTGCTATTTGAGTCCATTGAGAAGCTGGGCTGTGGTGGCGCACGCCTTTAATCCCAGCACAGCACTTGGGAGGCAGAGGCAGGCGTATCACTGTGAGTTGGAAGCCAGCCTGGTCTACAAAGTGAGTCCAGGATAGTCAATGCTACACAGAGAAACTTTGTCTTGAAAAACAAAACAAAACAAACAAACAAACAAATAAAAAGAGAGAGAGAGAGAAGCTGATTCCAGAACTAGGGCTGCTCCCCTTTCTACCATTTCAGACCCCAGCTTGGCCTGCATTTTTGTCTGTGTGAGGATGTCAGATCCTCCTGAGCTGCCATGTATCCTCTGGAGGAGCAGCCAGTGTTCTTAACCACTGAGCCATCTCTCTAGTCCCCATCAAAGTGCTTTCTAAGACCCCTGCTTGTGGGTGGGCTGGCTGCCCCTCTAACTCTGTGACAGGCAGGCGAGAAGAACAAAATAGCGGAAGAGTCAGAACACTGGTCGCAGTATCTCCACCAGACATTTACCACTTTTTATCCCAGGATGTAAATCACCTGAGGCAGGAGCTAAGGCCCAGAAAGTTCACTCACAAACTGCAGTTGCTGCCTCAGCTTCCCCAGTCGGTTTCTGCCGGATGCTGTGGTTATCCGTCTGATGACATCATCTCTATCTGTTGCTATTTGTCCTTTTATGCGGAAGCCTCACACAAGGGAACTTTATTAGAAACTCCCGCTGGCTGCCCTGAAGAGGCTTCCCCAGTTGGTCCCTGCCAGACAGTGTGAGTGCCAAGTTGATTTCGGTTTTGCTTCTAACCATCCATCCATCTGCCACTGATTCTTTTACTTTTCCTTACTGTATGTTTAATAAACTCACTCACCCAAAACTGAAGATATGGCTATGGTAGATCATTCTACAGGCTGTACAAAACACGGCCATCAACAGTCACCCATAAACCTGTCAGTTTTATGTTTTTAAAAGTGAGAGTCTGAATAGGTTTATATAACCAAAAGGAGCAAGGCAGACTCCTTCCCTTCAAGTGAACGTGGGGGGGGGGGCAGCTGGGGGGGCGGCATCCAAGGAGTGTAGAAATCTCTATTGATGATGGAGAAAGGAGCAACCTTCTTAGAGGGAAACGAAGTGTTTGGTCTAAAATGCTGCCTTTTGTCTCAAGGAAAAATCAAGCTTGCCCCCTAGTGGCAGGAAGAAGAAAGAGGTGGAGAAAAAACGGTGGTGATGAGTGTGTGCCAACAGACTGAAGGGAACCTGGGAAGAGAGAGTACCAGGAAGTGGGCACCACCCATGGTGGTTGCTAGGAAACCACCATCCTACTCTCCCAACCCCCCACCACTACCACCACTCATGCAGACAGCAGGCACGCTAGGGCCGACATGGTCCATGCTTACCTTTGCGTAGTTCCTGACTTTAGAGAACTCTTGTCTTCCTTACCTCTGTGTTCCCAGCTATCATCTTTCCTGACCTCACTCAGGCCAGACTCCTTATCACACTGCAGCACTGGACTTCAGTATTAACAAACCTATCCCTTATGACTTAGTCTGCCATCCAACCAAGGTTGCGGGAGAAACATGAGGCCAGTCTGGCTTCACCATTGTCTAGCACAGGCCTGGCACCTGAACTGATCGTACAGCACATTAGAGCTCTGGCCTGTACTGGAGGCTAGCCAGCCAAATAGCAGCTGGTTCCAGGGTAAGCAGAGGGACTTTATTAGAGAGGCCAAAAAGACATATATTTACACGGGCCATGAGGGGATATTAAGTGAGGAAGGGGCAAGATAGGATTTTCCAGCTCAGACGAGTTCCACCTTGGCATTGGGGTACACCGCCACCACGTCGTACCCCTCTGGTGGCTTGACTCGCGCCTTGGCGTGGTTCTCGCAGTACAATCGTTCATCTAGGAAGAAGTATCCACGCTGCTTGAGATTCAGGCCACAGTCGCTACACATGAAGCACTCGGGATGGTAGAGCTTGTCCCTTGCCTTGACGATGGTTCCCCTGTCGTGGGGGAACAGAGGGACAGGTGACTGACAGATTCTAGGGCCCTGGAAAACAGAGGTGGGAGTCGTGGTGGTGCAGGCGAGTGGGGTGGGTACTCACACGATCCCGTGGCCACAGCGCGTGCACTCTGGTAGGCCCTGCAGGCCACTCAGTGGAGCACCCAGCTTGCTGGCTGCTGGCTTGAGGTTCCGGGGACCACCAGACCCAGGCCGCTCCCCTGAAATCCAGAGTGCAGGTGGTATGAATGGGGTAGGTGAGATAAGAACCCCAGTTTTAGCAGGATGTTGCTTCTGGACCCTGGACACCAGAAGAAGCCTTGAGGGGAAGCCACTAGGTGATGGAGTGGAAATCAGAAAGTGAAAGCTTGGCGAAGGCACAGAAAAGAGTTGGAGAGAGAGAGAGAGAGATGGAAGAAGTGTGGAGAGTGGGCTGGGGCACTGTAGGGAGAAGGGAGGGGGGAAGGGGGGAGGTGTTGGGACTCTTACCACCTTCACCAGCCTCTAGCATTCCTTGCAAGTAGCGGAACGACCCAGACTGCTTGGGCTCCGAGGCTGTTGGCTCTGCTGGCTCCCTTAACATCCTGTATACCTCTGAACCCAGGTCCACCCTGCAGTCCCGGTTCCGAGGGAGAACCCGGGCTGTGTCAGCACTGGCAAGGAGAGAGATGGAAGGCTTGTGTGGTAAGTCCAGCCTTGGCTCTGGCAGCCTTTATAAGTCAGATGATAACGATGTGAAGTTTCTAAGATCAAGCCTTAGGGGCTGGGATAAGAACGGCTAAGATTTGAAGGATTAAAATGGGCCTGGGTGTGGCTTCAAAGGCCTGGCCTCTGTCCTACCTGGGGGGTGGAGACACATGCAGAGCGCTCATCTGGGCTGGCAGGGTGACTTCATTGCTGCTGCCATTGTGAGGGACTGGAAGGCGAGGTGGCTGACCATAAGGAGATGCCAGGCCTGATCTGATGTCTTCCAGCCCAGTCCCAGAGACTGAGGACCGCCTGCTGGTGGCTGGACTGCCATCCTGTAAGAGTGAGGCTGGAGGCACTAGGAGGCCCTCTGGCCTTTGAGCATTCCTGTTAACTCTCCTCCTCCACCCTGCTATGCCAGTTGTCTAAGTCCACTGTTGAGCACTGCTCTGTCATCTCTAGGCTCCCGTAACAGCACTGGGAGCTCTCTGACCTCTGATGTTTCTATTGACATGTACTTTCCTTCACCCTGCTATGCCAGGCCTCTATGTTGGTTGGTTGGCTATGGTGCCCAGCCAGCAAATGGGTCCATGGCTGAAAATACAAAAGGGAACTCTTATCCTATAGTCAGAAAGGACCCTTAGTGCTTTCTTGAAGGCCGTTCAGAGGCAAGTCTAAGGTGCAGGGGTGCTACCACAAGGTCAGCTCCCCTGGGCCTGGATCCTATCCCCTGCTCTCCAGGAAAGCTACAAAAGACAGCTTTCTTGGGGCAGAGCAGACAAGGAGCAGAGACTGACCCCGACCACCCCAAGAGCAGCCTAGCATTCATGACCTGAGCTTGCCACTCAGCTTATTAAGGATAGGATAGGGGCTCTGTGGTGTGGGTCTGAACAGGGAGGGTCTGGGTGCCTGTGTCCATGCAGAGTCCAAAGCTGTGCTCACTCCACAGGTATACAAGCACACCCATGGCAATGTGAACAGGGGCACACATACTTTCACAAGTGCATTTAAGACACACATATAGGTAAGGACAATACACACACACCAGCCAATCTCCCTACGTACTCCTATTCATTTATGCAAGGTCACACACGCTGGGAGCCAGTGCTGATCATCCCTGGAAAGGCCTTGTGGTTAAACCTGAGCTGGCAGGCAAAGCAGCCTCATTTAGGGCCATGGGTGTGTCTCAACCTGGATACACACACACACACACACACACACACACACACACACACACACACATATATGTTATCATATGAATATATGCCTTTCTGCTCTGCAGTGTGGACAGAGAGCCTGGGTGAGGTCTCTTTCCTAGCAAGAAAGAGATCAGCTTGGGCTCTGGCAGCTTCTAGCACCAGAACAGTCAAGCTTGGCTCTGCCTTAATTCTTAAATCTTTGCAGGACACCCACCCCCCAAATTCCAACAAAAGCAAGAGGCCTCCTGGCCAAGTAGGGCCCCATCAATGCTGCTGTGGTGGCAACAGCAGCAGCAGCAGCAGCAGCAGCAGCAGCAGCAGCAGCAGCAGGACCCCAGTCCCCCATCAGGCCCAATGAAAGCCCCTAGAAACCTGAGCACTCTCACACATGTGTCTGCAGGGTAGACAGGGAGGCAGGCAGGGCTAGACGCTAATGGGGACCAGATGGGTTGTGGTTGGGTAGGGGTAGGACTGGGGAGGGGGTGGGGCTAGGCTCTGCAGGAGACTTCAATGGAAAAAGAGGAATGGGAGTCAGGAACCAGAGCCCAGGAGGATGGAGGTCCTCGCTGACCCCCCTGCCCCCCACAACCCAGCAGGGTGTGGGAGCTGACTGACTGCAGGGTCATTAGTGAGCTGCAGCCCCTCCCATGGCCACCCATGCAGCAGTTTTTCTAGGTCTGAACTCAGTGGTGACCTCAGTATGTATTTGAGTGACAGTTCTGTCACTAACTGGTACAGTTTTTTTTTTTTTTTTTCATCTCTCTGCAACTGTTTCTTCCCCTAACCTGGAGAATGGGATGGCACCCATACCACAGCTCCTCGGTAGAAGATAAGAGAACTGACTATGCACCAAGCGCTTAGTGTGGTGTCGGGCTGAATGACTGTTGGCGGGAAATCCTGCATGCCCGCCCTTTCCTCTGTGTCCTCTCTTTGGGTGGCAGTGTACCGCAGGCTTCCCGCCCTGAGCTACAGGTGTGCTTGCTAAAGTCTCAGAAGAATGTTAATGGCAAGACGTTGGCTACTCAATGTGAACAGAGGTGAACACTGCACCTAACGGAATAGGTGGCTCGGCCTTGGGCTCTCAGCAGTGTGGGTGTTCGCCCCCCCCCCACACTCCAGAAAGCTTTCCTTAGCGCTATGCTTCGCCCGCCCTAGGTGGCCCATGTGCCTTCTGTTACACATGGGCCTTGAGAAAAGAGGGTCTTCTGTGGCCTTGCAGAGAATGTGGTCCTAAGGCTGCAGTTCCCCTGTCCCATTCCACTTGGGGGTACGCGCCAAGGGTGCCCTGTGTTGCCCTAGGGCTAAGTGTGGCTTCCTTCTTGTCAGATGGTTCCAGCCAGCCCCACCCCCACACTCAGAGGGTGGGAGCAGTGTGGGGACAATGAGCCCTGTGTCTGTGCTCCTGGGGACACAGCCCTGCAGGGGCGGGGAGGGTGTTTTTTTGTCGCCACCCATGGAGCCTAGGACCTTTTAAGTACAAAAGGGGGGCAAACAGCTGGGGAGACTGCTCCATTGTTTGTGGAAATTCACTCCCCTTACAGTAAGGGCCATCAGTGGGAGAGACTGTGAGGGAAAAGAATGGGACCCGGGAGAAGCCCCTCTACCTCTCAGCCTCCCAACCCCTCAGGGAGGCCGTTCTGCACCCCAGCTTTCCAACCCCATAGGGAGCCTCTTGGCAGCCCCTGGTCTCTGGAACCCACTGGCCTTGAGCCTCTGGTGACTGCCCTGTCCTTTCAGCACTGGTGCCCTGAGAGGAGTTGGGTATCTCACAGGAACTGCCCATCTGCTCCTTGTTGCCTGGGTTTTCTGCCAAATCTGTCCTCCTCTCTCTGCCCGAAGGGCCTCAGATAAAGCAAAGCAAGCTCCTAAGATGGAGAAGATTCTCAGGACAAGGTGAAGTCTGGGACAAAGGACCTAAGAGC
Source organism: Acomys russatus (assembly GCF_903995435.1). Classification (NCBI taxonomy): domain Eukaryota; kingdom Metazoa; phylum Chordata; class Mammalia; order Rodentia; family Muridae; genus Acomys; species Acomys russatus. Next base: position 35,014,861 of record NC_067161.1, read on the forward strand.
CTCTTGGTAGCTATGCCTCGCCTCATCCTCTGCCTTCCCCAGCCCTACCTTCTCACTGCTCTGACCTCTGACCCCATGGCACACTCATCCCTGGGCTTGTAAGTGCTCACTGAGGACATGTCCTCTTCCCACGCCCTCCCGTCTAGGTCCTCGAGTTTGGGCTTGGATACCCTTCCTCTGGGGAGCCCCCTCTGCCTTCTTGTTGAAACCTTCTTCTCTGTTCTGGTCCTTTTCCTTCAATATGGAGAGAGCAGACAAAAGCAGACCCCAAAGCCACTCCTCACATGTTGGATGGTCTGGATCAAGCCACATCACAGATTAGCCCAGGATTGACCTTATCCAAAGATGTAGAGCAAGGTCTAGGTATGAGTCTGGTCACCCCTCTCCTGAGATCCTACAGTTGCCAGTTCCCTCACTCTCCTGAAGGCCGGCAACAGTTGCAACTTCTATGTGACACCAAGAGAGAACTCTCCAACTCCAGACAGAGTACATAAGGCTAGTGCAAGACAGGAGTGGCCATAGCCTAAGATCCCTCACAGCTTGAGGCTGCCATCTCCCCACCCCCATCTCTCTCCAAGCCTGTTGCCTTCTTTTTGATTGGGCACCTTTGGGTATGGGAGTAAACCTTAGCTCCTCGTGTGGAAACCCTGAGCCAAGACCTAGCCCAAGACTCGGCCTGTCACAGGCACCCTTGCCAAGAATGCAGGATAATTTGGCGTCAGGACAAGCCTACTGCAGGTGCTCACTCCCTCAGGAGCAAGGGGTAGAGGCAGGCATGTCCCAGAGAAGCCTTCTACTTTTGTATATCCTGGCCATCTGAATATGGGGGAAATCTGTAGGCTGTGCCTGGCTCCTGTGCCCTTTCACTCGAAGCCAGCTGGGCCAGGCGAGTAATGTCTGTACATACCTGCGACTCAGGATCAATGTGGATCCTATGTGCCTGTGCCTTGTCCTCAGGGGCGCTGGGCCAGTTCTTGTTCTCAGGCCTGCAGCAGGAATTGGGGTGGTGAGATAGATCTGCCTATCAGTCCCCCCACCCATGCCTGAGAACCAGGGAAGGTGGGGAGCTTAGGCTTGGGGCTCAGAGTAGGGAGAAGGGCCATGTCTCAACATGCCCCTCCCCTCCAGCATAGGGGTGTCTGCAGAAGCAAGGAGCTAAGAGCTCAGGTCTGTTGCCCTCCTGGGTCAGGGCTGTGTGTTCACTTCCCTGCCAGTGGCCTCTTGCCTTTCTTTGCAGGAGAGGCCTTGCAGCTCAGACACTCTTCTCCCTCACTGTGGCCTACAGAAACTCCACTCCAGGCGGCTCAGATCACAGCAAGGCAAGCCAGGCCTCACACTTGGATTAGCCGGGAGCCCGTCCTGTTCATCCTCTGACCTCCATAGCCTTTGGCCGGGGCCTGGGTGGCTCTTAGGGAGGTGAAATGAAGGCTGTGGGGGAGCACCTCCCATCCTGAGGCCTCCACCCACTCAGGCAGAGTCATCACTGATGTCTGCCCAGCCCAGATGGGAAACAGGCCATTAGGAAATTCCTGCTTCACCATAGAAACCAAAAGCCAAACACCACTCAGGAGGGAGAAAAACATCGTAAACCTGCCATAAGCAGGACAGACGGGCCTAAAGGCAATGGGCTGGGCCCTGCCACTCAGTAGCTCCATGAAAGGCAAGCCTGGGTTGGCAGGCGATGTATATAGCAAGGCTGGCTAGATAGTGGAAATAATGTCCCTAAACCAAGAGGCCTTCTGGGGCCTCTCAAAGGCTCACTCTTGCCTCCTCTCCTTGGTTGGTTGGTTCAGAGATTTTTTATTTATTATTTTGAGACAAGATCTCTCTTTATAGTCCTGGGTGTCCTGGAACTCACTATGTAGACCAGGTTGGCCTTGAACTTACAGCAATCCACCTACCTCTGCTTCCCAGTGCTGGGATTAAAAGTGTGTGCTGCCACATCCAGCTCAATGGCTCAGTGGTCTAACACTGTGTCCACACTGACTCTGTGCTCCTCGCCTCTATTCAGGCTGCACACAGTCTTCTGGAGGCAAGCCTTTCCTCACAGGCCTCTCTGTAGCCAGCCACTCAGCCAGGTTCCCGAGTGACTGATTCCTTTAAAATAGCTCCAGCCGTGTCCTTTGCCTACTCTGAACTCCAGTATGGCACACCAGGTATGCCTTTTACCTTCTAGTTTTCTAAGCACCTGCCCAAATGGCACAAGCCTGGGGTCTAAGGGTCAGAGGGCACAAAGTGCCCAGTGCTAGGAGAGAGTGAGCCACGGTGTCAGATAAAGATGGAGGGCTTAGTCATGTATTGAATCCACTTTTTTGGGGGGGGAGGTGCAAGTGACTCCAGTTGCCCGTCTTTAAACAAAAGAAGAAGCAAAGGTCAGGCTATGCGAAGGTCCCAAGTGATGGAAATAGAGACTACCTGTGGCAGAGCTGTAGTTGGTATGATCTATAGAACAGGCCCAATCGATGTGATCTGACTTGAAGTGTTGGATGCCTGGTTTTGGCTCCATGTAAAATAAGTCTCAAGGGAAACAAGGCCTTTCCTGAATATCCCAGGCTGTTGGGGGAAGTCAGCAGGGCACCAGAGGCAAGGAAGCTGGTAGAAGAATGCCAAGTCCCTCCCTCTAGCCAGGTCATGAGGGAGACCCTCTGCAGATCCCATTAAAGGGCTAGAGGAGCTATCTGGGGCTCAGGCATACGCCTTGAGGAATGGGCTGGACAGGGTGCAGGGACAGAGGCCTTGTAGATGGGCCCAGTAGGAAGAGAGTTGGGTTGAGGCTCTAGCGTAGGTGGCTCTGTCATCAAATCCCTGCCAAGTCTGGTGTGAGGGAGGATGGGAGATAGCGGAGGGGGAGAAAGCCCTGTGTTTTTATTCTGACTGAGTGAGCCTGGCACCTCCTCACAAGGCAGCCCCTGATGTGGGAGAAGTTTGGGGGCAGAGCTAAAGCTCACATTGGAAGGCAGATGGCCCTTCCACAGGGGCCACGTGCTCTCATCTGCTCCATGGCCACTGAGACTGTAATTCCCAAAATGCAACAGGGCAGTGGCCCCCTGGCTCCATCCATGCCTAGGTTGGAACAAATGAGCAGGGAAGGAAGGAAGGAAGGAAGGGGATCTCCACCCCGCTACCATCCCTGACATCATTCTCTCTGGGAATCTCCTGACTCAGGACCCTTTGAGCCTCCCCACGGCTCCGCCATCCCTAGGGCTGCCCTCATTCATGCTAGAGAACAAAGCCAGAGGTGAGTCAGGGCCCAGGAACCCAGCCAAGCTGCGAGGCTTCAGAGGCTACTTGCGGGCAAAGCTTTCCTTAACCAGCCATGCCTCAGCCTGGCAGAGAGGAAGGAATGGGCTCATGGAGCTCCTGGGGATACCTAAGATAGAACTGTCTAGATTAAGCTGGGGGGTCCCTGCTGTGTGCCAAATGGAGCACAGACTTTCAGTGGGGCTGCTCAGAGCCCAGGGCACATCTGAGATTCCTAACCCCAATAGGGACCTGGTCACAAACAGGGGCTACCTTATAAGCCTTCTGGTCACATGTAAAGCCTCTGAGCCAATGGATCGGTCAGGCATGAGTTAACTGGGTTGTGGTTTGGGGATGGTTTTTGCCCACACAGATCCACAGGGGGTCGTGGAAAGTCCCTGCTAGCAGCAGCAATTGTGGCAAATGTGAGCTAGCTGTGTCTCTAAGCCCAGGCAGGGAAGGCAGCCTGGGAGATCTCACTCAGCTTGAAGAAAGCCAACTGCTAGTGGGAACTGATTAAAGAACCAGGGCCTGAGCAAAGCAGAGGCCTGAACCTTCATCCCAGCACCTTCGTCCACACCCCCATCCCTATGATGGGATGCACAGAGTTACACGGTCCATGGAAGGAAAGCTTGTTCCAAATCCAGATTAAACCAGAGCAGAGTCATAGGCCCTGGTAAAGACAGCTGTAGAGGCAGAACAGCTGTGGGATCGGTCAGAAACGTTGGCAGCCACTAAAGGAAGGGGGGAGGAGGGAGGAAGGAAAGACAGAGAGGAGAGAGGAGAGAGAGAGCTCCTGTGCATTTACTCTCTATTGCTTGGTTATGTGGCTCTAAGTGCCCTCTACCTCACTAGTTTCATCTGTAAAATGGGGCTTTACATTTTAAGGTTAGTTTGAAAATGAGCTATTCATCAAACTGGTCTCTTGGATAAGGGGGAAGGATTTGGTGGGGTTTTGTTGTTGTTTTGAGATCTTACCACACAGCTCAGGTTAACCTTGAATTCTTGCTTCTCCTATCTCAGCCTTCCAGGTATGGGGACAACAGGTGTGTGCCACCCAGCATAAGATCTTATTTCTGCTGCCACAGGGCAACAAAGCACTCTGAGCCCTGAATTGTAAAGGCTGCTCCCAGCTCTAACCAGAGCTATTCAGGCACCCTGCCCCCCACCCCCAGCACCTTAGGTCGGTCCTGGATGAGGTGCTCAGAGTTGAGGCAGAAAGGCGGTGTCGGTTCAGGCTGGCCGGCACCCCACCCCCCCGCCACCCCCACCCCACCCCTTCGCCCATCTCCTTTCACCTCTCTGGCCCACGCTCACCTGCTTACAGAGAGTGTGAGGTGATCGTGGCAGCCTTTAATACGGTTCTGGGCCTCCAGGTGTGTCATGAGCTCTGTGCTCTCGCCGTTGATGGCTTGGATCAGGTCACCTGGGCACAGGGCAGCCAGGGCAGCTTTGCTCCCAGCATGAACCTGTGGTTAGAAGATCACGTGGTTGGCACAGTCTTTCTGTGACCTTCTACACTAGATTTCCATCAGCCTCAGAAGTCAGTGTGACTTACTTGTAAGTGGGCAAACCAAGAGCCTGGCTGAGGCTCCCTCGTGGCCTCTGATTTCAAAACTTCAGGCTCCAGCCCCTTCAGACTTTATTAGATGTAAGGATATATGAGGGGCTTCCTCTAGCCTGGGACAAGTGGATGCCACTTTATAGTCTGTATGGGTACACTAAGACATGCAAGGGACAGACACCCAGACACACAAGAACACATCTACTCAGATGCACACAGAGCATGGCCACGTCCTAAGTATTTCACTTGCCATACCCTACTCGAGCAGCCCTTGACCTTAGTTGAATCTCACCTCTCAGGCCCACCATACAACCATCTGTTCCCACATGCTATGGTTAACCCCATCTACACACCTGTAGGGTGCTCCAAAGCACCAGACAGCACACCCATCTTTACTTCCACACGCTGTGCCTTCCACCTGGTGCGTTCTCCTGACACATTAGCCTAGGCTACTAACTAGCCCTCTCTTCATTCAGGCTTCAGCACAGAGCCCAGTTCCTCTGACAGTAACCCCTTGAGCCTTGTGCCCACATTACCTGCACCCCTTGCTAATGCATTATTACGATTAAAGGAAGAAGTGTGTACATCTTGCCTCCTTAGGCAAGTTCAAAGCCATCCAGTTCCAACTACTAGCCTATACTCTGGGGTCCTAACTTCATCTGCAGGACCCCCTAGTGTCTTCTATTAACCCAAACAGACTCAAGCACCTTTGGTCATCTGATGGAGGTCATGCGAGGAGGGAGGGGAAGGACTCGGGATATCTAAATAAGAACCCTGGGCACGGAGGCGGCAGGGCACCCTGGAAACAAATAGAGAACAGACAGGGAGTCTTCATTCCTGCCCGGTATCAATAGCCGGCACCTCTCTGTGGTTTAAGAGTTGCTGATGACCTTGCTCCTATCAGTGGGGCTGGGGTGGGAACTCTTGGCAACCCAGGCAGGCTCAGCTCAACCAGTTCCCAATAGAGAGTGGACAAAGCCAGGTGCTGGCAGTTCCTTGGCTAGAAGCTGGATGTGGGCACTGCCCAAGCCGCCTTACCCTGAAATAGTGTGCCTCAAGAAATATTTTTTTCTCCTCCCAACCCCCCACGTGTGGTATGAGTATACTCCATGCGTGCGCGCCTGCATGCTCTCTTGCCTCCTGTGTGCGCGTGTATAGAAGCCAGGGGTTGGCATCCAGTGTCCTCCTCTGTTGCTTTCTGCCTTTGTTGTTTTGAGGCAGGGTCTTTTTGTTTCTTTGTTTGTGGGTTGTTGTTTTGTTTTTCAAGACAGGGTTTCTCTGTGTAGCTCTGGCTGTCCTGGAATTTGCTCTGTAGACCAGGCTGGCCTTGAACTCAGGGACCCGCCTGCCTCTGCCGTCTGAGTGCACTACCGGGCATTCTTGGTGAACCTGGAGTTCACCATTTCTGGCAAGACTCTCTGGCCTGTGAGCTTCTGGGATCTGTCTTGTCTGGCACCACCTACCCCAGTGCAGGTTACAGTCATGCTTTGCCATATCCAGATTTCCCATGAGCCCTTGGGATCCAAACTCAGATCCTTAGGCAAGCATTTTACCTACACAGCCATCTCTCTAGACTTGCGCCTGGCTTTTTTAGTGGGGGGTGGGGGGTGGGGGCTAGAGATTAAACTCGGTCCACGCGTTTACATGGCAAGCACTGTACTGCGTTATCTTCCCATCTCCCTCAAGGAACATTCTCTTATAAAGCGTGATGCCTTAGCCAACCAGTCCACCATAAATATTCACTCACTGGGCTTGGGCGCCAGGCACTTGCACAAGCCTGTCCTCTTGGGGCAGGTGCCCACTTGGCACCATCTGACCCCATTCTCCTGTGAAGCTTTTGCTCAGGGTTCCCTGCTCCTCGCGAAATACCTGATGCCTGCCAGCACTTTACCATGTCTGCACGGGGCAACCTCTCAGTCACTAGGTGAAGCCACAGCTATTCTCATGCCTACCTATAGATGGACAAAGAAAGCCTTGGAGCAGGGGCACACCTGGCCTAGCCCCCCAGTGGACAGCAGTCTTCTTCCTCAGGGCTTGCTGGCTACAAGATGACTCAGCCAGCACAAGGGATGTATTCAGGTCCCTGTAGGTGGAGGAAGTTCCTGGAAGCAGAGGTGGCTGGGATGTGGCCAGCTCCATTGAGCTTGGGGAGTTCTGGTCAAAGAGGGCTCGAAGCCAGGAAACGGTGACTCCCAACTGCCCTCAGCCTGCATTGTCTCCCGGGTTCTCAAGGCAAGCCCATTTCCTAGACTGGGCAACCGAGGTCCAAAGAAGACAAAGAAATGTTTAATTAATAAATGGCTGAGTCAGAATTCTAACCCAGGCCAGCTAGGTCCAAATCAAAGCATACACTGTTAACCACTGTGCTTTGCTGCAAAAAGAAAGAGCGCGTCCCAGGTGGGGATAACATTCCAGGTGGGAACCCAGCATTATAACGGCTTATCTAGGAGAGGCGGAAGGAGGCTTGTGTGACTTGTAGCATCATTAGTGAAGGGAACAAGGGAGTGACCAAGTCAGAGAAGTCACAGGGATCAGATTTTGTAGCATCTACAGGCCCTGGGGTGAGACACGGGCGTTTCTCATGGGGTTGGGAACCATGGAATATTCTATTCAAGGAAATCACTGGATGGGGTGGAATTTAGCCAGTAGTTCAGCTGTGTGGTACAAGATAACCAGACAGACCAAAGAAAGAAGGGAGCAGTAAGGTCAGAGCCTTACTGCTGGGCTCAGACTGAGCCAGTCGTCTCACCTGTTGCTTTTGAGCCCCTGCTGTGCCCACTGCAGAAGCCTGTGGTGGGTGGGAGCCACAGAGGGTCGTATTATCTCTCCAAAGAGGCCTGGATTCTGGCTCATATCCCACCTTCCCTGTGTACTTTAACTTCTCTGCTTCAGTGTCCCAGTCTACAGTGTGAGGCCAGGAGTGGCAAGGATTGTTATGGGGACTTCTGGGGACACTTATGGCACATAACATCTCTATAGAGGCTAGGCATACAGCAATGCTCCTTCCAGGGACTGGTTGCTGGGGAGGTGCAGATTCCAACACTGGATAGGGTGGGGCCTGGCACACTGCGATGCTTGGACAAGGCCAGTAGCCATTGGTTTGCCTATAAGGAAGAAGCCCTGTACATCGTTCTTGGGGATCCCAGAGGCTTTCTGGGCCACGACTGTAAGCTTGCAGCCCAGCTAAACATTGGCTACCCCACTGTCTGTATGAAGCTCTCCCTTTCTACTGGATTCTGGGTAAGGAAGACTCCGGAGACATAAGAGGAGCTCTGAAAGGGATACATGAACGGATCTAGATGCCCTTTAGTGAGGACACTGTAAGTGTTGCCCCTGAGGTACCTGCTAGGCAAGTTGTGACCTGTGCCTCCCATGCTCTGTAAATCCCCCAAATCCCACCCAAACCCAGGCTCAGTCACCCTGGCTCCTTATGTCTGAGCTACTGCCACATTACTTTGGGGGGATAAAGGGTATTTTTTTCTTTCCCAAACTGTCCGTCCATCAGGGGCTCACATCTCCTCCCACCAAGTCTCCCATCAGTGCCAACCAAGGCCGGGGCAGCCTCTGCTGACGTGTGGAGGCCTTTCCCTGTTGGACAGGCAGCCGCGTGGGCAACAGATGTCTTAGCTCTCAGCCGCCTGCGGCAGTCAGCCCTGGCCACTGAGCCTGTCAGCGCCCTCACACCCAGGGTGCCTGGCCTGCTGGCTGGCCTAACACTCTCACCAGTCCTCCTCTGCAGATACATGGTATGACCCACCAGGCAGACATAGATGCTCTGCCTGGCCCCCACCCCCACCACCCACCCCGCCCCAACCCTCTCCAACACACACACGGAGAAGGTATCTCTAGGGCTAACGGGGAGATGGAAGAGTCCCGGATGTGCTGAAGGCAGACCTCACTTGGCCCCAGGGACCTAGTGGTGAAGACAGATGTGGGAGGCCTCCTAGGACAGCTGGTCCTGCCTGTCACCAGGGCCCCCATATAGAGGATTCCACCGGTCCACACCCACCCAGTGTCTACTTCTTCTGTAACCACTGAAATCTCTAAATGCTTGGGCCAGAGTAGAAGAAGGTGGTTCTCAGGTCCCTGGACCCAAGTCCCCAAAGACTCAAAACAGCCTCTGTGGGGAGAAGGGATGTCCATATCCCATAACTGTCCCCTCCCTCCAAACTGGGAGCCACCAAGAACAGAGGCTGAGTTATCTTCTTTTTTGGCTCCAAGGCTGGGGATCCCCTGCCTCAGGCCTGGGGCTCCTTCCCTGTGCTATCTTCAGCCCAACCACCTCTCGAAGGCTGTGCCCACTCCTTTTCCTCCTTGGCCCAGGTCTAGGAGCAGGGTATGGTCCTGGGACCCTTGAAGAACTGGGCTGAGGCTGTCCTGGTGTCTGGCTTTGTGTTAGCTTGTAAGGAAGGGGATCACGCCTCATAGTCTCCCCCTGGCCTGGAAGCCAACAGTCCCTCTTGGTCACTTCCCCTCCAGTGACTGAGGTCAGAGAGGAGAAATTGAAGTTAAGAGTGGGGGAAGTGGGTGAGCTTCTCGGAACAGCAGATCCTCAGAGGACCTCCCAGACCTTTGATACAGACCTTTGATAGGGGAAATGGGCTTTCAGTTACTTTGCCCCAAAACTTCAGGCAGGGTTGGGTCTGAGGAGTTTCTGGGCCTCTGTAGAGCTGTCTAGACTCCTGGCCAATGTCTGAGGGTTCTTCCCTGGCCCACAGTGATTCTCTTAAAGAAACTCAGCTGCGGGAAACTGGTGTGTGAACTCTTGGGGAGTCTCTCCACCAAACGGGGCAGGCAGGCTGTGCGGGAAGCGGGGTGGTGCTACGCTGCCCAGCTGAAACTCCCCTCTACAGCATGCAGTTCACCTAGATCAACCCTTTGCTTTCAAGCTTTGGACATATCGAGGATCGGGGGTCCTGGGTCTACTACAAGGGCAAAGTCTCAGCCCCGGGGCCATCCCGCAGCCCCGCGGGGGTTGGACTCACCCGCGAGATGGTGAGGGGCGCGCTGAAGTCCCGGCCGCCCACCAGTCGGAAGCCCCAGGGAGAAGGGCCGCGCAGGGTCACCGAGTGGGGCATCGCGGGCCTGAGCTGCAGCCAGAGCTGGAGCCGGACACGGAGGAGTCGCCGCTGCCGTTGCCGCCGCCTGGCCGCTGCGCCCCGCCCCCGGGCTGCCCGCCTCCGAACCCCCCTCCGTCTGTGCCCGCGCCCCGCGCGCACACCGATTGGCCCCACAGACTCCCGACCCTCCCACTTTGGGGGCTCTGAGGATCCGCCCCTCACTTTCCCAGGCTAAACCCCACACACCCCCACCCGCTTATTGAAGCTCCCTAGAATAGGGTCCTCTTCGATGTCTGGGTCCCGCCTGGCTGTGGAGCCGAGCCGGCTGTGGAAGCTCAGACACTAGGCACCGGCCCTTTGAAGTCTCTTTTACGGGCCGGTGCTCTAGCTGGGGGAGGGATGCAGGGCTGCGGTGGCTCTGATGGGGGATGGGACCGCGCCTTCTTCCCAAACCACTTCCAGGTTCAGGAGGGCCGACCTGCCTCCCTACCTCTCCACAACCGAAGCCCTTTGAACACCAGCACAGATGGAACTTTGGGCCTGAGGAGCCCTGGATTAGGGACTTAGACCCAGGACAGCACCAGTCTATGGGTCTATTACCCGGCTGGGGGTGGATGTGGGTGGAGCAGAAACAGAAAGGTGCCCAAACTAGTTTGCAAAGGCCAAGCTGATTTCCTAGAGGAGTTGACCTCTGCCTGGCGTCTTTCTAGATGCAAGGTGCATGATATTTCCTGGTACCCCTCTGCTTTTTGGGCCTTCTCTCCCTTCGAGTCATCTTGTTGGCCAGGAGTGTTGTGTCTTTTAGCTTTCTGGAAAGGAAGAGCGGCTGGAGAAGGAAGTATTTGGAACTCTTCCCTCAGGGCCCTTCTCTCCCCACGGTCTTCACTTCCAACCCCTGCACTCCAGGGGATGTCCTTTTTCCTCCGGAAGTGCCATGGTTTGTCCAGACCACTCACTCTCTGGGTATCTGATCACATCAGCCCTCAACAGCTTCTCCAGACCCAGAGATGGCTCCGACTGTAGTCAGTATTCTTGGCAGCCCTGTGCTCCGTCTTAGCCGAAGGTAAGGGCCCTGTTAGGATGCTCACGGGGTGTGAGACGAGAGTGGACTGTTGGATCTCTAACACCTGGCAAAAAGAGGGACTGCTTGAAAGATTAAAAGTAAAACGTGTCCATCCAGGACTCCTTGAGAGGTACAAAGTAGGGGTGTCCCATCCAGGGATGTCTTCCTGGTAGGGAGGGTGCTGCTATCTTCTCAGCTGGGAGAGGAAAAGACAAGGATTATGTGTGTGGCACTGATGCATGTTTGAGTGTGTGGAGGAAGAGGAGGACACCCAGAGAGTAGACACTGGGCTCACAGTACTGTGTGGTAGAGGAGGTTTATGCTTGGCCTCATGCAAACATGGGCTCACATGGACGGACAGACATGGGAAGGGCCAACAGAATAGTAGGTCTCTGGTGGCTGTAGACCAGAAATTCCCAGCAATTAGATCCTACTAAATGGAGTAGAATGGGTTCAGCCACCATTAACCACTGTTTGTCCTGAGGGTTGACTATATATCACATGGGCCATGGTCAGAGACACCCTCATCTGGACTCTTAAGAGCCAGAGCAAATGTGACAGTGATGAACCTTACTGGGGGTGGGGTGGTGGAGGGAAAAAGAGCAGGAATCTTCAGGAATCTGTGGAAGTTCCCTCCCAGTGCACCTCAGAACCTCAGAGTGGATTCTGGGAACTTTCACCAGATGTTCTTGCTTCTCTCTGTTGATCTACACATCTCCAAGACCTGCCATCTTCCCATCCTGAAATCCCACTGTTACCTTCTCTTGGGAAGGGATGTGTCATAGTCTTCCTGGATATGACCTTGCTGGTTGGTATCTTCAGACGCTTCTCTCACAGGACTGGAGATGAGGCTGGAAGGGGGAGGATGGTTCTAGAATCTGCTATATAAACATTGTGCAGGGTCTGGGCAGCTTAGAAGGACACACAATAACCCAGGTCCATGGCTGTCATCATCCACATGGGATCTTGGTGACAGAGCACCAATGGCCCGCCTCTAAAGGCATCTTCCTATAAGAGAAAGGCCTGGTAAGGCTATACTCCTGGAGGGTGGGGCTAGTCCTTAGCAGCAGATATACTGTGTGGCTATTCCTGGGGTAACCTGAAGGTGGACCAGTCAACCAAATGTCAGGTCATATGGCTTCTCCAATATGTCTAAGACACCCTCCATGAAGACCTTGTAGTTTCCTTTCTGCCTTGAGGGCCTTGGTCCTGGAGGATTGCTGTGTTGCCGATCCCTGTCGAGGGGGTGTAGCAAGTTCGAAGGCAGCCGTGAAAGCGAGAGACTTTCTTAAGGTGGGGGTGGGGTGGGGTGGTGGCTGGTCATCTCTGCTCTAGTGGCCTTCATGTGTCCTCAGGCATATGGACTGCTCTTTCGTGCATTTCTCATGCATCCAACAAAAAAATGTATCGAGTGGCCTCCATGTGCCACGGCTTGGGGCTGCCAAGGTCTAGGGTTGAGGCACCCATGAGGGCAAGAACTGTGCCTATCTCACTTTCTCCAGCAATCAACAGAAAACTTGGCTATTAACATTTGCTATTAACAATGTCCTAACTGCCACGGGAGTCATTGTCTTAGTATAGACCTTGGCCATGATTCAGAAAGAGACAAGGAGGGTGTGAGGAGGCCTCAGGAGAATGAGGACTTCTGCTCCTGCTGCCTGAGTGACTGCAGTTACTGTCCTTGCCCTTCAAGGGACCCCCAAGTAGCTCAGGGCATGATGCCCAGGCTCTCTATGTGTTACCAGAGCTGTCCAAGGCCAGAGGAAACCACAGTGCCCTCTCCTTGATGGGTTGGTAGAGCTGGCAGGCTCTGTTAGGAACTGATGTGCTTGGGATATATGCCTTTGGCCCTGAGCCTAGGGTGAAGGGGAGGGCGGGGCACGAACAACTTCAGGCTGAGGGAGTGCTCAGCTCAGACTGTCCAGGGATGCACACAGCCATGGGTAGGGTGGGGTAAAGTTGGTGGGCCAGCTCATACTTAAAGTAACTTCTTGGGAGGCTACAGTGCTTGCTGGCCAGAGGGCTAAGAGGCTGAGCTACTATGGCCCAATGGTCACAGGTCTGTGTGTGGAGCCTGCTCTATTCATGTTCAGTTTTTTGGAGCCAGCTCTCTTCCCCCAGCTGCTAGCCTGGCTGGAAATCTGCATGTATATACCCCTGTATCCTTCCACCATTTTTCATATTGCCTGGCCCTTGACTCTGCCTATGTCTACCATATGGTGGCTTGTCCTCCCCTCTTATTATGTCCAATCCACAGTTCCTACCATGGCAGGATCCCAGAGAGCATCCAGAGGAGCTAACTGAAACAGTCCTATTTGTATGTCCTGTCTGGCAGTTCCAAGTCACATTACCTCTGGCCACCCAAGGACATGCTCTCGCAGCAGCCTGTGATTGAGGTGAGGTGCTGGTGAATCTGTATGCACATAGGACAGCAGGCCATGGGAAGGTTATTTGGACTTCCTGAGAGATTAGAGGTAGGCATTATAGTGACAGCCAAGTCAGGCCCCAGGCAGGGTCTGAGGACTCCAAAAAGGATATACATAGCCAGAGTCAAGGGGCAGGCAATATGAAAAATGGCGGGATGAAGTGGTCCATACAGCCTGTAAGGTGGGTTGGGGACTATGCCCAGCATATCTAGGGAGGACAAAACTCTATAAAGAGTGCAGCTCAGCTGGCCTTTAAACTATTTGGTTCCACAGAACACAGAAGAGGGTGTGGCTGTAGCCGTGGCCAAGGGACTTTCCCAGCTCCAGTTTTGTGCCATTCAATCCCTCAACAACAACTTAGAAAATGCTGGCTGCATGTCAGCCTAGACCCAGTCAGCCAGACGTAAGGGGCTGGGGTTTAGGGTGCTGGGTACCATCTTTAAGGCAGTTGAGATGCCGGAAGCTCTGTAGAGAGTTAGTCTCTCCCAGGGCTCAAATAGGAATGAAACTGATTTTGCCAACAGAGCCCTATTTGCTGGCCCCGAGCCAGGTTCCGGGGCAGATACAAAAGCAGAAACAAAGCTCTTCTGAAAGCAGATTCTGGGGGCAGTGTGAGGGGCCACCCCAAGCTGACAGTTTCAAGAGGTTGATCTGGAGTGTAGATGCTAAGTAGGCACCTTCTGACTAATGACACTTCTGCTGGTGAATAGCTGTGTCTCAGCTGTCATTGTCATCACCACCCATGCCTCCGTCACCCCTGTCAGACCTGCTCAGATTCTGTTTTCACAGAGGAAACCAGCCTGCTCTGGGACCCAACAAAGAGAGTCTCGGGTGGCAGGGCGGGGACAGGTGTACTCAGCTGAGTCCGAGAGGCCCTTGCCCTGAGGCCTGGGAGAAGAAGGCTGTTGGGGTGGCTAGAGACTCACACAGGGGTGGCAGGCAGACGGCAGATGGGAAAGGCAGAGGTGTCCCAGCCCTGACAGGGAGGTGACAAGACAGTCTGTCTGCCATGGTGGTGAAATCCAGTGATTGGGTGTTGTGCAACTGAGACCTTGCCTTAGGGTGACCTTCATCTTTGCAGTCACCCAATTGTCATTCAGGCTAAAAGATGCAGGCAGCCAGCCTGGGACTACCCAGCTTTCCCAGCTCCCAATGTTGTAATTCTCCCTGGAGCCCCCTGGATTAGCTACTTCTTGTTTTTGTTGTTAGGATAAAATACCAGGCCTCCCGCCCCTCCCCCAAAACAACCCCCCCCCCCAAAAAAAACCCCATTCAATAGGAAAGGGTTCTTTTCACTCATAGTCTGATACTATGGAGCACCATGGTATGGAAGATTCATACTCAGATGTAGGAGTGTGAGGTGAAAGACCATGTTGCTTCAGCAGGTAAGAAGCAGAGAGAGATGCTGAACACAGGCGCTCACTCACGGGCCCTACTCACCCTGAGTTTTTCCTTTCTCAGTTACATCTCTCTCAGAGGTGTGTCTCCCAGGTGGCTCCAAATCCAGTTAAGCCAACAATGAAATTTAATCATGATACTTTGTAACATCCCTAAACAAGGAACTCTTAGGGGTTTTGCTTCCCCTGGCAGCTGGAGAAATCTGTAGGTGCCGCTACACTGAACCCACCCCCACCCCCCATGAGGAGAAAATGCTTCCTTTCACAAATCAGCTCTTGAGAGGAGCACCTGATATGTGTGTCCATCCTACAGTCCTCATCGCCTTTGGGCACGGCCTTCTTTTCACCAATCCCAGATAAAAGCAAGGAGTAGTGACCCTTCCTTTCCCAGCTCAGTAAAGAGAGACACAGCCATGTGGTATAGGAAAGGCAATGCTCAAAGGGCAGAGAGAGAAATGAAATAGGGTCTGTGGCCATAGCAATACAGTTACCATGGCCCCCCTGCCTGACACATTGTTGGTCATGGTTGTGTGGGGTTTGGACTCCTAGCACAGCTGCACTGTAGCCTGTTCTAGGGACACATATACAGACACACTTGCCAGTGGCCTAGTCAGGGCCGTCTATTCTCAACCCCTGAGGATCCCTGCCTCTTCCCAACCTTTGTGGCTGACATCCGGGCTCCTTGATTGGGAGCTCTAGACTACGTCTCTATTTCTACCCCTCCAGTAAAATAAAAATGAGACATGTGAAAATAGTGTTTTCATGCTATTTAGGATTTGTCCATTTCATCAACAGATATTTTTGAGCCTTCCGTGTCAGGCACAGTTCTAGGCTGAACAATTAAGCCTTTGTAACACACACACACACACACACACACACACACACACACACACACACACAACTGTATTGCCTCACTTGGAAAAAACTGCAAAGATTAAAATTCCTGGCTCTACTTCTCAGGAAGGAGCCACACACCCCCATTGCCCATGAATGTCTCACTAGCGTATTTGAGGCCTCTGTTTCCTGCTGCTGAGGGGGTCATGAGGCCATGATGCTAATGAGTCAGAGGGTGAAAGAGGCATTGGCCTATCTCCAGCCCCCCAGCCCCATCTTTTCTTCTTTCTACGTTTTAAGCTTTCCGAGGCAGGATTTCTTTTTTTTTTTTTTTTTTTTTTTTTTTTTTTTTTTTTTTTTTCAGCCATTTCTTAAAAATATGGAACGCTTCACGAATTTGCGTGTCATCCTTGCGCAGGGGCCATGCTAATCTTCTCTGTATCGTTCCAATTTTAGTATATGTGCTGATTTCTTATTGCCTAGGCTGGCCCCAGCTCTATATGTAGCTGGGGATGACCTTTGGGTCTTGATTCTCCTGTGCCCATCCCCCACATGCTGAAATCACTGGTTCCATGTGGTGCTGGAGCTCAAATCCAGGGCTCTTAAGTGTCCTAGGCAAGCACGCTACCGACTGAGCCGCATCCCCAGCCGCCCACCCCATCCTTTCTGCCTCTGTGGGTGATGTTGCCCCCACCACAGGAACAGTTCCTTTGCTCTGGCCAGTCTTAGTAACACATTCTGCCTAATGGTACCCAGTAGCCAGTGGTGACTGAGTCATAGGCTGGTGAGAACTATTCAAGGCTGACCTCCCCTCTGGGTCTGGCCACTAGACACCCCAACTGTGACCATCTGCTGTGAGCCTGACCTCCCATGTTGCCTAGAGAATGGGGCAGAGCCATGCAGCTGGAGGCTAGCAGCTGCCAGCTGGCCCAGAGTCTGGGAATCCAGGTGCAAGAGGCTATGGGGATTAGAGCAAGAAAGGCCAGATCCAGGCCTATGAGGGTGAAGCTGGACTGAGGCTGCTGGAGGCCACTGGGAGACTGCAGTAGAGCAGGGCCCGTGAGTCGGCCTCATGTCTTAGGTGGCTGTTTTCTTGCCTCCTAAGAAGCTTCGCAACCCTTCCTCATTTCCTTTATTTTCCAAAAACAGAGGCTGTTGGTGTACCTAATATCTGGACTCAGCAGTGAGGTGTGGGAGACAGCTCTCATAGCCACCAACAAGGGCAGAGGAGTGTTCACGTTGACTTGAACCCCAACCTAGAGGATGCCTAGCCAGATCAAGTGCTTTCTGGGAACTCACTGTATTAATGGGAAAGTAGGCTTGGCTAAGGGGTAGAGGGGCCATGCTCACTTCTTCCACAGAGGAAGCCAGGTTATGCCAAGAAAATGTGAGAGTGTAAAGGAAGAACTCATGTGAGGGTTAAAGAAAGAAGAAAGTGCTTCAACTCAGGGAAAAGGAAGAGAGGGTGCTCAGTCTGGGCTTGACTAGCACTGAATGTCGGAAAGTGCCTGGCTCAGCGCTCTGGGATTCACAAGTTCTGAGAAGTGGCTGTGTCCAGGACTGAGACAAGTTGACTACAAAGAGCTGTGACATCAAGCTTCAGAGCATGAAGTATTGCTGGCCCAGTGAGGGAAAACAAGCATTCTCTTTCAGAGAAGCATGGCGTTCCAGAGCCAGAGAGAGATGGACTGCTTCCACAGGTCCCCCGTGAGGGTCTGTTGTCCTAACACCAGTCAGCCACTATAGGAAATGGCGGCCCAGCTGATTGTGGCATGTAGCCAGCAGGAACACTATTGCCATCATGGAAATTGTCTTTCTGGAATTAATAAAATTGTCTGGGCCTCAATAAATCTAATTATTCATTTATTAGACTGAGTTAGTTATTAATTTATTAGAAATGAGTTTTGTGATTATCTCAAAATATGTTTGATAAAAATTTGCCAGCTATCCACAAACCACAAAGAGTAAGGAAAATTCACATCTGGGGAGGGAGGGAGGGAGGAAGAGGGAGGAAGGGAGTACCAGAAGCGAAAATTCAGTGTTGGGCTTAGCAGACTAGAAAGTTCCATTAATATGGGTTCCAAACAATGTTCTTTCCATATTGGTCAGACTTTCTCTGGAGGTCATAACTAGGAAAATAAGATAAAAAGAAGAAATAAAAGATAAGTAAAGGAAACGAGTAGCAAAGAGTAGAGAGACATCCTTTGAAGATGTTACTGTTAGTCCATCTCCAATGTCCAGGAGAATCAGTTGAGAAGCTATTATGAAAAATGGGGTGTCCATAAGGATAGAGTAGAATGAGATAAATTCATGCATGTATGTAGATTACCAATGGCCTCTTTAAAGTGTTAAATCACAAACAACCTAAACTGTGATGAAAGTAGGGACCAGAAGGGTGGTTTGGCAGTTGAGAGCACTTGCTGCTCTTGCACTCTTTTTGTTTGTTTGTTTGTTTTTGTTTTTTGAGACAGGGTTTCTCTGTGTAGCCTTGACTATCCTGGACTCACTTTGTAGACCAAGCTGGCTTTGAACTCACAGCAATCTGCCTGCTTCTGCTTCCCAAGTGCTGGGACTAAAGGCATGCACCACCACTGCCCAGCTGCTCTTGCACTCTTGCAGAGGACTTAGGTCTGATTCCCAGAACAGGTGGCAGCTCAGAGCCACCTGTAAGTCCAGTTCCAGGGGACATAGCATACTCTGACCTCCAGGGGCTTCTCTATACATCTGGGGCACAGACATTCACTCAGATACACACACATAGAATAATGTATGTTAAAATTTTAAAACATAGCTTTAAATGTAATAAATTAAATTACTATTCACAATATCAGTGGAACGTAGAAATAGAAATGAATTAGACTAGATCATTAAAGACCTAGGAATGTTGGTATATGTAGATTAAAAAGAAAACAAAATATATTGAACATAGGCCATGTTCATCTCAATATTTAAAATCTTATTAATGGATTCCAAAGTTTATTTGGATGGGAGGGATTAGCAAGATGACTTTAAAGATCAATGGAAAGGGTAAATATGTGAGGAAACTCAAGTAAGACGTGTTCTATAGACTCCAAACTATATATGTAATACATCTAAAATAATTAAGTATAAATGTGAGTAGATCAGAGGAGTCCATACTATGTGATGAAACATGAAATAAACAGTGAAGTTCACTCAACAAATCATCTTAAAGGATTCACCTAATCAGCACATGTACTAAAATTAGAGTGATACAGATTGGCATTGCCTCTGTGCGAGGATGAACACAGATCTGTGAAGCCTTCTGACAGAGACACACCATAGACGGACACCACTGATTCTAGTTATTACATGAGATTCCCAGTGCCAGGGGTGGGACACCTCCCTAAGAATAGCTGGCCAGGGAGGTCCCTACAGCCTGCCCCCCCCCCCCCCCCGCAAGCAATGCAGATCATTGCTGCTGCTCTTGGTTGCCCACTTCATCTAGATGATAAGACTCTACAACTGAAACCATTGGGAAATCAAGCTTGAACTCAGATAAAATCTTTTTGTACTGTTGGTTAATTTCTGTAGTTCAGGAAGGTGCTATTCAGGAAGCTGGGAGGGAAAGAGCATCAACAGTCTTACCTAGATGTAGCTCTAGCGTGCTATACAACTGAACTGCCAGGCAAGATGAACCCACTCCTGTCAGAGTGGTGTTACCTTTACAGGAGTAACCAGCTACATTCCAGTTGGAGTCGAGACTCATTTGCATAGGAGGAAATACAGGCCTGGTATTGTCAGCTGGTCATAGACCCTAAGGGGGAAGCTGCAGCTGTTGTATTGATAAACTAGACGTGATATTCCTGTCGATCTACCCTCTAAATATTTGTTTATGTTCATAGATGAGTGCTGCTCTCAGCCTTGGTCAGAGGGAGCTCCTCTTGCAGTGGGTAGAAGTTACTGTAAAGACTCATCAGCGGTTAAACTTACTGAAGATAAGTGACTCACACCTAAGTGGAACATCTATATAAGTCCATCTATAGCCTGGGGAATACACCACAGAAAAGAAGGCAGAAAGAAAGAAAGTGCTGGAGGCTTGGAGGGATGCTCTAACGCTGTCTTCTAGATATAGAGTAGCCATTGCACCCATAGTCTCCCAGCTGCCGTGGTTACCTGCACAAAGCCTCCACAGGATTGTGCTGTCAACATCCGATCATGGCTAGAGGTTGGGCTCCAGATGCTCTGTCACTCCTGAAGGAGCAGTTGGTGATTGCCGGGGAAGGGGGAGAGCACGTGCTGTAGTGATGTTGCCACTGGCATGTGCTGCGTATGCTCCAGTGAAACACCCGTTACCCGTGCTCATGCAGGCAACCCTGGTTAAACTCACCGAGTCACGCACAGTAAACACACTAGTTGGCAAGAAAGAAGGAGTTCAGTGGGAATAGGAGGGGGCCAGGAGTCATCCACAGGGATGAATACGATCAAAGTACATCTATAGGTCAAAGAGCCCTTTGCTGTTATTTATACAGCAACAGAGCAACCAGAGTTGCAATCTTATATAGTATGTAGTTTCTGCAGTATAAAAATGAGCCTCACATGGATTCATGCTCCATGTATGTATGATATATATATGTATGATACGTCCGTGATATATGCTTATCTATATCTTTCTCTGACTCTATCTATCTATTGTGAGGCAACGCTGGATAAGGTTGAAATCTGACTTCTCTGGATAGCCGTTTTGCACTCAGTCCCCCTTTTCTCAGTGGGGTTCTCACTCCATCTGACCTGGGAACCACAGATTTTGTAAGGAGCATCACATAGCCCTCAAGGGAGATTACAGGCATGACCCTTTCTTGATAGTGAACTTGTTTAGCCAGCACAAGGAATGCCTGGAAATACCGCACCCTATGCTGAGGAGATCCTCACCGCCAGCAAGTGACCTTAACTTGTACCTAGAAGTCATACCCTCACACATAGGATAATTAAGTACTGTTTTCTCCTTCTTGTGATAGGACCTGTGTTACTTCCTCACTGTAGGTAGATTAAGTATCCTGGCACTCTTAGCCCTAGTGAATTAGACATATTCACCCTCAAAACTCCTCCCCACTGCCCAAGGTTTATAAATAAAGTCTGGATGGGGGCACTCACTCTCTCTTGCTTGCCAGTTCTCCACCATGACCATAGGAGACTATTCCATTTATTCCAGGAGGAACCACTGCTGGATGCCCAGTGGTCAGGCAGCAATCGCAGAACAGCCTTTGCAGCCCATGAGGGCTGCTCACCACTGCTGCTAGCTCAGGACTGACCCCCCAGTGAAGCACCGTAGGGCTTGCACCTCACTGAACCTACCTGCCAGGGGGTTTCAGACATCTGCCTGATTCCTCTGCTGTGCTTAGCACTGCATCTCAGACAAGGAGCTGCAACACTTTGGAGTCTTTACAGGCTTGTGGGGCTCCTGAGGCTTCACTGCCACCTGAGACTTGCAGTCTCATTCTAAAAGAGCTTTACTGTGACACCCATGGAAAACTTGTTTTCCACCTCCTCCCAAGAGACTGGGAACCTGGCTTAGTGCCTGGGCCACCCTGATCTGAGAGCTCTCTGCTGCCCCAGAGCAAGAAATAGGACCTTGGGACCTTGTCTGGCTGTTCCCAAAGGCAGTTCCACCATTGCTTCCTGACCACTGGGAGTCCAGCAGCGGTTCCTCCTGGAATAAATGGAGTCTCGGATAGTCATAGTGGAGAAATGGAGAGAGAGAGAGAGAGAGAGAGAGAGAGAGAGAGAGAGAGAGAGAGAGAGGAGAGAGAGAGGAGAGAGAGAGGAGAGAGAGAGAGAGAGAGAGAGAGAGAGAGAGAGAGAGAGAGAGAGAGAGAGTACCCACTCCCCAGATGCCAGCCAGCCTTTATTTATAAACCTTGAGCAGTGGGGAGGGGTTTTAAGGGTGAATGTGTCTGATTCACTAGGGCTAAGAGTGCCAGGATACTTAATCTACCTACACGAATGCAATAACACAGGGGTCCTATCACAAGAAGGAGAAAACAGTACTTAATTATCCTGTGTGTGAGGGTATGACTTCTAGGTACAAGTAAATGTCCTTTGCTAGAGGCTAGGATCTCCTCAGCATAGGGTGGGGTACTGCCAGGCATTTCTTGTGCTGGCTGAACAAGTTCCTTATTAGGAAAGGCTCGGGCCTGTAATATCCCTTGAGGGCTGTGTGATGCTCCTTACAAAGTCTGTGGTTACCAGATTAGGTGGAGTGAGAACCCCAGTGAGAAATGGGAGTCTGCCTTCGTACATCTAGCACAAAATATTGGTGGCCTGGGCTGCTCACCTCTAATAGATCAGGAAGCAGAGAGCTCCAATAAGAACCAGAAGTGGGCATCACGTTGAAGGCCTGCCCCCCAGTGACCTGCTTCTGCTAACTAGACCATAATCCCAAAGGTTCCACAGCCCCTCAAAGCAGTGTTACCAGCTGGGAGGCAAATACTTAAACATTTGAATGTGAGGACTTTTCACAGTTAAACCATACCAGTATATTTACATTATTACAGTATGAATGTTTTAGTAAACAGCTCAGGTTTTTACCCTCAACAAAGGGTTAACGAACTGGGTATGGTGGCTTCCAACTGTCATCCTCACACTCAGGATGCTGAGGCAGGGGGATCTCTCTGAGTTGAAGGCCAGTCTGGGTTACAGAGTAAGACCCTGTCTCAAAATACAAAACAAACAAATGAAAGCAAGTACAAACAAATAAAAAACCCACCACCATCAAACAACAACAACAACAACAACAAAAATGGGTGCTTGTGCTGGGCATGGTGACTCACACCTTTAATCCCAGCACTTGGGAGACAGAGGCAGGTGGATCTCTGTGAGTTCGAGGCCAGCCTGGTCTACAAATCAAGTCCAGGACAGCCAAGGCTACACAGAGAAACCCTGTCTCGAAAAACCAAAAAATAAAATAAAATTGAAAAATAAAAATAAAAAAGAAAGAAAGAAAAAAAGGGTGCTTGTAGAAAACATGGATTAGCTTTTTTTTTAAACAGTCTTTGGGTGAAAACCGTTTTTTTCCATCAGAATACTTTGTTTTCTTGTGACATATAGGTTAAGAAATCATATTCATACTGACTATTGGCAGTTGCCATTTCTGTTTTTAAGATTTACTTACTTTGTTGTTTCATGAACTCAGGTCCTCAGCTCACTTGCTCCTCTTTCTTCTTTCAGAAGCCCCAGTCCATGCATGTGGACCCTTCCACCTGAGTTGGCCTAACTTAGGAAATCCTTCCCAGGCATGTCAGAAACTTGTTCCCATGGAGAGTCTGAATCCAGTCAAGCTGGCAAGATTAACTATCAGATCACGTTTCTGTTTGCTTGTTGTATGTACCAGCAGCCAGTGTTCCTCTCTTTAGGGCCGAGTTTCCATCAGATACCATTTCCCTCTGGCCTTAAAAAAAAAAAAGACTCTACTGCTCATTGTTTTATTTTCTGTAGCAAATGCCTGTATTTCTCATCCCAGTTTTTGAAGGAAACTTCCTTGGACAGAGAACACTAGGCTGATTTTTTTTCTCATAGCACATCTACTATTGAATATATCATTCTGAGTACACAGAAGGAGGGAGAGGGAGGGAGAGAGAGAGAGAGATGGAGACAGAGAGAGAGACAGAGAGAGACAGAGACAGAGAGACAGAGACAGATAGACAGACACACACACAGACACACACACAGAGGGACAGAGAGGAATGAGAGAGGCAGAGACAGAAAGAGAGAGGTGGTGGGGTGAGGTGGGGGGAGGGGAAAGACAGACAGACAGACAGACAGACAGACACAGACAGACAGACACAGACACAGAACAAGCCTGAGGATAAGTGAATGCAGTTGATGTGTATGCATGTGGGCACATAGAGGCCAGGGTGTTCTTTTTATCACATTCTGCCTTATTTATTTGAGGCAGAGTCCCTCACTGAAACCTGGAGCTAGGCTATCAGCCACAGGCTCCAACGTGAGCCTGCTTTCCCCACCCTGACCCCGTTAGTTTACTGGCTTAAACACATCCACATCTAGCTTTTAAAATTTTTTTTATGTATATGGGTGTTTTGTCTGCATGTATATCTGTGTACCACATGAGTCCCTAGTGTTTGCAGAGGCCAGAAGAAGGCATTCGAGTAACAGGAACCGGAGGTATGGACAGTTGTAAGCCTCCAGGTTGGTGTTGTGAATTGAACCTACATCCTCTGGAAGTGCTTTTAACTACCGAGCCTTCTCTCCAGTCCTTCCACCTCTCACTGTACCTTGCAGCTCATCAGTGGCTAGGCTGGCCAGCCAGGGTGCTTTACTGATCTGCCTGCTCCCTGCTCCCAAAGCCGGGGTTATTGTCCTGTGCTGCCACACCTGGCTTCCTGGTGAGTTCTGGAGATGCACACACAGGTCCTCGTATTTGCACAGAAGACGCTTTCCCTACTAAGCTGTCTCTCCAGTCTCTGCTTCTTTAAGACAGGGTCTCCTGTAGCTAGCAGAGGCTGGCCTTGAGCTTCTGATCCTCCTGTGCTTTAACCCCTTGAGTGCTGAGACTGCGGGTACAGTACACGTCCGCGTCTGGCTCTCTGCCTCTATCTTTCATCCTTTTTCCTCTTGGTTATGCGTTGCATTTTCTGCTCCATCACATGCCTAATAGTGTTTGGTCAGATGATGAGAACTGTAGCTGTGCCATTGTCAGGAGTTCAGGCATCACTGTCACCTCTAAGGAAGAGTGCTTCATTAGACAGCAAGCTCACCAGGAGCTGCGTTTAGTTCTACTGCGTGTTTCAGCTTTAGCCTTTATTAAGGCAGGCCTAAGGTACTGTACCCCTGAAGAGGTAGCCTTTCTAAGGTTGTTTTCCTCTCCTGGGGGGAGCATATGTATGTGCATATTCATGTGTGTGCAGGTCTGTGTACATCTGTGTACACATGGAGGCCAGAGGCCAGCCTCAAGTGTCATTCCCCCAGTTCCATACACCTTCCCTTGTTAACAAATAATCTTTAAATTTTTAAATTATGTTTCTTCATGTTATTTTATGTGTGAGTGATTGACCTGCACATATGTTTGTGCATCACGTGCATGCAGCGCCTGTGGAGATCAGAAGACGGCATTGGATCACCTGGAGCTGGGGTTGGAAAGGGTTATGAACCATCGTGTGTGTGCTAAGAATTGAACCTGGATCCTCTGAAAGAGCAACCGGCAAACTTAACCAATGAGCCATCTCCAGCCTTGGATTTCTTGGTTCTCCACTGGCCTGCAGCTTGTCAAGTGGGCTAGCTTGGCTAGCCACTGAGCTCCAAGGACCCACCTGTGTTTGCCTCCCAAGCACACAGCATGTCTGGCCTTTATAATGTGGGTTCTGGGGACTGAATCCAGTTCCCTGTGCCTGAGAGAGAGGCAACTGAGCCCCCTCCCCAGCACTTTCTAAGGTTGTGATGGAACACTCGGAGTATTCACAGTTTAGGAACGAATTTCTTCTCCGGCTGATCAAAACAGGTGCCAGCACAGTGTGACCTCTGAAATCTTCCTTTAGTTTATACACTCACAGAGCATTGCACATGCGCGTGTGCAGCTTAGACAAGCGTCTCAAGTGGACCTTTGTGTCGCTTTGTGGGGCTCCTTCTTAGGGCAATGTCTGCTTGGATATTCTGCCAACATCTTTCAGTCACCTCAGCAGACACACTGTATTTCCACTCTCTACGACCACTCACTGAGATCATTGCTGTTTGGCTGCTTCCCTCTGGCATAGTTTGGTAATGGATTCAGGCAGCAACAAAATCAAAACCAACTGAACAACGCTCCCACTGCCAAAAACACTCCAAATCATAACCAAAACACGGATGAGCGCTGCGATTACTTTTGTCTGTTTCCCTAATATCCAATGTTTGCAGTCAGTTGCTATAAATATTTTATCTAGTTTTGGAGTTTTGTGGTGTGTGTGTGTGTGTGTGTGTGTGTGTGTGTGTGTGTGTGTGTGTGTAGCCTTTTTACCACTCTGTCTTGGTTGTAATTTACAAAAAACTTAAAACTATTAAAAAAAAGGAAAAGAAGCCAGGAAGTTAGGTCCTTTGGTTCTACATCTTGCCAGAACTTTCTAACTTGGCACCAGAAGTAGACTGAAGAAAACTTCCTATTGTGGCCATGATGGGTAAAACATGTCAGATCAGTCCTCTTGCCAAAAGCAATGGTGAAAGTTAGACAAAATATATAAAGCAGAGCTGAAGATGTAGCTCAGTTAGTATAATGCTTGGCTAGCATGAGTGAGGCCCCAGGTTTGATCCCAGCATGGCATAAAGTGGGCGTGGACTTAAAGGTGGAGGCAGGAAGACCGGAGGTTCAAGGATAAGCTCAGCTACACAGAGACCTATGGAGGCATTGGAGAACAACCTGTTCAGCTGAGGGCCAAGGGTCATGATCCTTGAGAAACAGTACACACTGAGCCCCACACTTTACACTGTGCCGCTAGAGAGGGTAAGGACCCAGCAGGAAGCACCAGTCTTAGCCAGTTTTGGCTACAGAGGTCAGAGTTGAAGGATGCCCCAAAGGCTGGGGCTTAAGGCCGGCCTCCCAGAAGGGAGGTAGTGGTAGACACGTTGCCCAACGATCATGGACAGATTCCTCTGGATTTGTGTTCCTGATTTTATTTTTATTTTTATTTTTTTCGAGACAGAGTTTCTCTGTGTAGCCTTGGCTGTCCTGGACTCATTTTGTAGACCAGGCTGGCCTTGAACTCACAGTGATTCACCTGCCTCCGCCTCCCAAATGCTAGGATTAAAGGCGTGCGCCACCACACCCTAGCTGAAATTTGTCAGGGAAACATGGGACTGTTTGTCATCAGACACAGATGCTATCAGACACAAATGCCATCAGACACAGTAACTATGTGGGTAAAAGTGAGCATTGACTATTTGAAGTGATTATTAGTCTCAACTCACAATAAAGCATTGTGGCTTTTGTAACACATGTCACTAGGTAATAAACTCGGATTATTATTCATAAACCCAGTCTGCTATTTGTCCCCACCCTCTCATCCCTGACTTTACTTATTCTGTGTCCTATGCTTGAGAACCCAAATCTTTCCTTGACCAGCAGCTTGGGGACTGCATGTCACTCCTCTACTTGATGTTACCCTCTGAGTCACTCCTTCCGTAGAAGTTCTTGGGCCCTTCAGTTCCCTCCTCCGTACCCCATCTTCTCCCACAAAAGCCAAAATGACAACATGTATTCTGGGTGTGTTGGTGTGTGGGTAGGTGTATGTGAGTGCAGGTGCTCATGGAGGCCAGAAGAGGGCATCAGATCCCTTGGAACGGGAATTCCAGGCAGTTGTGAGCTTTCTAGCATGGGAACTCTGTAAGGGCACTCTGTGTTTTCTACCACTGAGCATCTCCTCAGCCCCACCTGAACATAAGCTGGCTGTACCCAGTGGTGTTCATTGGTGGACCAAACGCATGTGAGGTTTAGAGGCCCCATGCTGAGTGAATGGATGATGGGCCTGCTGTTCCTCAGCATGACCAGGGCAGCTGGTCTTTTCTTTGGTTACTGAGCCAGCCCTTCAAGGATGGGTGCAGGCAGCTCCCTTCATATCCACTTTCTCCTTTCTGCCCATCTTTATTTGACAGTCCATTAGTTGGGATCAGTCAGAATTCACAGAGGTCGGAGACTGTTGATATTGTCCACATAGATCACTAACCAGTGCATACAATGGGGGATACTGAAAGGGGGAAGGACAAGCAGGAGCTGTTTGATGAGCACATACCTATTTTTCTGTTGCTGTGAAAAGACACCGTGACTGAGGCAACTTGTGAAAGAAATGTTTATTGGGGCTTACGGTTTCAGAGGGTGAGTTCATTAACCATCATGGTGAGGAGCATGACTGAAGGCAGGCATGGCACTGCAGCAGTAGCTGAGACCTTCCATCCTTATCTAAAAGTAGGAGAGAGAGAGAGAGAGAGAGAGAGAGAGAGAGACAGACAGACAGACAGACAGGCAGGCAGGCAGGCAGGCAGGCAGGCAGACACAGACAGAGACAGCAAGAGCGGGCAAGCACATGCTAACCGGGAAAGGTGCTGTCTTCTAAAACCTCAAAGCCCACCCCCAGTGACACACCTCCACCAATGAAGCTACAATCCTTCCCAAATGGTTCCGCCAACTGAGGACCAAGCATTCAAGTATACGACCCTGCGGGCACCATTCCTGTTCAGGCCACCACATGGTCCAACATAAGTGACGTCTGTTGTGTGTAATTTGCCATTAGCACGATGGAAATGTTCCATAAACTCGTAGCCCAGTCATAGAAAGAAGCAGCCCATAGCATCCTAGGAAGCCAGATAAGGATGGGGATGCAGCCCTATGTTTCCTGAGGAGCTCACCTCAGCAGGAACCAGGCTATTCTGGGTTTGTCCAGAGTTCTGCCAACGACTTTCTCACGTCCTTTCCTGACTTTTTCCATGATTAATTCTTGATTTTGGTCATAGGCTCCCACATCCCTGGATGTGAGGAAGCTTAGCTGGCTGCTGAGGATCCTAGTTTTCACAGGATGATCAGCGGTTTGGGACTTTCCCAATATCCCCTCTATGTTCTATACTGGAAGTCCCAGGCTGGAGTCACTCTCTAAGACCTGGAAAACACCTCTATCTATCTGCGCATGTGTTCATACTGATGTGGGAAGCAAGGACCTAGCTGAACCTTGTCAGGTTAGAGACCTGGGCATCCGAACAGTGCTGGGGGTGGGGCGGTGCTTTAAAAATTAGTTATTTCAGAAAAGTAAACAGCAAAAAAGCAAAACAAAGCAAAACAAAACAACCCCACAAAAAACCCAATTTAAAAAGTGGGACGTTAAAAAAAAAAAAAAAAAAAAAAGTCTTTAGCATCCTTAGCTATCAGGGAAATGCAAATTAAAACTACTTTGAGGTTTCATCTTACCCAGTCGAAATGACTAAGATTGAAAAAAATAAAAAAATAAATAAAAATACATGACAACAAATGTTGGTGTGGATGTGGGAAAGGGGTACATCCACCATGGAAACCAATGTGGCAGTTCCTCAAAGGGCTAGAAATAGACTGGCACACAGCACAGGTATATCACTCTTGAGTATATAACCAAGGGTCTCTCTCTATCTTACTACAGAGAGCCGTCCATTCCATTGTCATTCTATTCATGGTAAAAGTGGAAACAACCCAAATGTCCATCATTCTATGACTGGACAATGAAAATGTGTTACATTTACACAATGTTAAGAAAAATGAATATGTACATGAAAATGGAAACAATATAATACATTGTATTATGTACATGTGTAATCTGGAAACAATCCTTCTGAATGAGATAGCCTGACTCAGAAAGACAGATGATGCATGTTTTCTCTCCTAGGAGGATGTTAGCATTGACTTTTCAGATGTGTGTGTTCTGTTAGAAATACCCATAGAGGTCAGAAAGTTAGTAAGGACCTGTGGCAAGGGGTTTCAAGGGAGGAGAGATAGAACTCAGTGATATAGAGCGTTAATGGAATAGGAGGGGTTAGATTGGGTCTGGGGGCTGGGAGGACAGGGTAGAGGATTGTACACCAACCGGGCCCTTTGAGCAAGGCCAGTGATGACACTTTAACTGAGTGTCCCATAGTGGATGTCACACACCCTCTGGTGGCCATCTTTATTTTTGCAGATGGGGTAGTCTGAGCAAGGATGCCACTTCAGGGGAGGGCTCAAAGGCCCTTCCTTCCCAAGGTCTCACAGGCTAGGGCTCAAAGGCCCTTCCTTCCTAAGGTCCCACAGGCTACTACCTTGGGCACAAATAGCTACTAGTACTTTGAGATGGAGCATGAGGAAATGCTGTGTGGATGAGGAAAAGGGGTGAGCCTGGCCTGCAGCTGTTGGTGACTGTGGAGTGAGAGGGCCGCTTGTCCCAGACAGCTGCCATCAATCATAGTGTTCCATAGTGTAGCTGCTTTGAGAAAGCTGTCCTTCTGTTCTTGCCACTTGCATCATGCACTTTTCAGCCAGGAAGGGACTCTGTCCAAGCTGTCCCTATTCATGCATGGCGCTGTTTCCTGCAGATGAGGCAGGAATGGAGTTTGCTGGACTCAGGCCCTTTGATGCCTGCTTCAGGGTAAGGAACAAGTCAGACTCTGGCGTACTTTGCTTTTAAGATTTTTTTTATATATGTATGAGTGTTCTGCCTGCATGGATGTATGTGCACCATGTGTGTGCCTGGTGCCCACAGAGTTCAGAAGAGGGCACCGGATCCCCCGGAACTGGAGTTAGGAAATGGTTATGGGCTGTCATGGGGATGTTGGGAACTGAACTGGGTCCTCTGCGAGAGCAGCAGGTGCTCTTAACTGCTGAGCCACCTGTATACCAATCAGCACATTCTATTCCTGTTTAAAGATTCTGGTTCTAGGCCAGAGTCAAGGGAAGGGAGAGAGGGCAGGGGACAGAGGACAAACCTGTCCTTGTCATGTGAGAGGACAAAGCTAATTTGTACACACGTGTGAATTCCTCTGTGCTTACATAAGTACTTGTGGTGTGTGTGTGTGTGTGTGTGTGTGTGTGGTGTGTGTGCGTGTGTGCACACACATGTGAGAGGTTTATGTCAGTGTTTTTGACTAGTGAGAGTCTCCCATCTACTTTCTCTTTTCAGACACAGAAGAACAGGGATGGTTAAGCCTCTCAGAGTTTTATGCAACTATCTGAGTTGTAGGGAAAAAATGCAAAAAAATCACAAAAAGAGAAAATACAGATACTACATGTGAGTACAAATAACATTTTGACATGGAAATGAGTCTAGTGAAGCTCAGCCATGCTTTTACAAGGTTAAATACAAAATGTGCTTTTGTGTGAGATCTGAGCGTCCTGGAATGTCTGATGTGGTAGGAGGCCGTCAGAGACTCATCCCTTGGCCTCCTTGCAGTGACTCAGGGACTCAGACCAGTGCTCCTGGTGACTAAGCTCAGATGTGGGTGTGTCCTCAAGGGTTAGGAGTTGGTTGAGAGCTGTGACCAGAGCTGATCCCAGCAGGCAGTCCAGGCAGCAGAGAGGCTGCAGAAAGGGTTAGGGTGCTTGGATAGGTGGAAATAGGGCGTAGCCACACTGCAGTCCCAGGTTTCTGATTGTGTGGTAGTAGTTTGGGGTTAGGGTTAGCTACTGCTGTCGCATGTGGTGACCTTGTACAAATTACCCAGATGCCCTTTTCCCCTGTATTTCTATCTTTTGCTTGTGGTTGGGGTCTGGGCTAGAATTTTTTTCTTCCAGATTCTTGGTCTCTTATTCAGAGAATTAAAAATAAGGGCACATACACTTTGCAAAAGAAACAGAATGAAATCGCCTGGGGCGCAGATTATAGAGGCATACACTGTTAGGGGTGGCAGCAGGCCACATGAGTGAGAGAACTCAAGAGTTTCCTTGTATGGAGTTCAGGAGAAGAGGCTGGTTATTAGGGGCTGTAGTTGATAGATTAGATCATATAATCATTTTCCTACTGTATGTACCCTTTCCCACAACACATCTGATTTTAACCAAAGGCACACCTAATTATGCATAGCTAAAGGCATAAGATAGTGAATAGGGGATCCCCCCCCCAAGAGTTTAGTAGTGGACACAACTTATCTTACTGTGAATAAATCACAAACCAGCCCAGGCTGGATTGATCTGTCCTTCTGTATTTCATAGCAGAATATATTGGGAATACACTTGAATAGAAACTGTCTAAATTTGATTGTTATGAGGGGCAGGGCAACTTGTACTATTGTTCAAGAGATGAGCGGCTGAGTGCCTGATGTGGGGGTGGGGAAAGGGGGCAGGATGGCTCTGAGGCTTCCAGGTTCACTGTTTGGAGAGGGGTGTGCATGCATAATAAGCACAGGTGAAGGAGCTAGGCTGCCCAAGTGCAGGCTTATAAGAGGGAGCTGTGCACAGCTCCGAACCAGCATCACAGGGTCCTAAACTATGTGCTATGTTCAGCCTGCCTCCAGCCAATGGAGAAGTCGTGAATACACAAAGCCATCAAGTGGTGGGAATTGGGAGCCATGGCTGCTATACAACCCCAGTCACACAACTTGAATGGGCCAGAGTCATTCATGAGTAGAGTCGTCGCTGACATCAGTCTCGCCTCCAAAAGGATGTAGGGTGACTTACAGATAGGTTTCATTATAGTCAAGCGAAGTGCTTTCATTTAAAAATAGGAATGGAAAATGAGGCCCCAGAGAGGAAGGGTGGGGTGGGGAGAATCAGTACTGGACCGTCATTAGAGTGGGCGGCTACCCTGCCAAAGAGCCTTGCCCCGTCCAGGAAAGCAGACACTGTAATTAGGCTTCCAGGACAGCCACAGGGGACTGGTGTGCTTTCTGGTGCTAGGCGGCTTTGCAGTCTCTGTTCTTACTTGTCTGGGGAGTGTCATTAGTCACCCTTTAGCAAGTCCTACTCTAGGGGGTGGAGCTTAAATGGGACTCAGGACATTCAGTGGGTGAGGGGAGGGACTTAACTTCTCCTAGTTTGGCCATGGGTGAATCCTCCTATCTGGGCATTTTTCTTTCTAACTGTTGCCGTTCCCCAGGTGAGATCATCACAAGCTGTCACTTAGCCTACCCTGGTATTCCCCCTACTTAACTTCCATCTCTCCTCTTTCTCCGCACACCCCTCCCCTTCCCATAGAAGAAGACAGGATAGCCCACCCCCCTCCGCACACCCCCCCACCCTCACCTGCTCCCCTGCTCTTCCTTCACTTTGGGGTGACAGCTGCCTGTCCTCAGCGTTAGACCCAAATTTCTTCTGCAGCTTATGAGGTACCAGATGACCTCTCCTGACGTCTGTGCTTTTACCTTTTCTTACTGCTCTCTTCCCCAGGTCTACTGGTTTCCTGACCTAGCCTGAAAAATCACCAAACCCAAAAATCCTTTCGACCATATGTAAGTCAGACATCCAGTAGCTACCCTCAACCTCCACCTCTTCCTCACTCATTACTAATACCTAGGCCCAATATGGTGCCAGAGTTGAAGGCAGAGGAACAGGGCAGCTAGTATGCTGCCATAATAATCTTAAAAGCATGCGTTATATTACCTACATCAGAGTATCTGTGTGAGGCCAGCGAGACAGCTCAGCAGGTAAAGGTGCTTGCTGATAAGCCCGATGACCTGAGTCCAAAAACCCAGACCCAAATGGTAGAAAGCAGAGAGTCAGCTCCTGAAAATTATCCCCTGACCCTCACAAGTATGCTATGGTGTATGCATGCCCCTCCCCCACTAAAATAAAATTACAATAAAAGTGTTAAAAATTCTGTGTTGGTAAGCACCCTGTGGAGCTGACTCCTGGATCTCTGTGTTTGCACCACCATGCAGTCTTTGACAGGGTGGAGGCAGAGTGCAGGAGGAAGCTAAAATCTAAGGTCATTATTTATACTTTGGGGGCCTCCTGGAAATCTGCTGGGTAATTACAGCTCCTCAAAGTCCTGGGATAGCTAATGATAGCTTAGTTTGTGCTGGCTTTGCTGTTCCTGGTGGCAGCGGACCACGTGGGAGGTAGCTAAGAGATGGCTTACAGCCATCCCAGGGGATTTTCACCCACGAAGTAGTCCAGAGTTTAGGGTAGGGGAGACCTATAGGCACTTATCTGCTCTTTCCCAGGCCTGGCATAGCAGGCTCTTAAGGATCTGACAGGTAGCACAGTAGCTTCATTTCGAAGCTGTGGCCACCAGTAGGTGGCCTCACACTGGTTACATTGCCTGCCCTCTGCTTCTGGCCTTTAGCCAGAATGCTAGCCAGTTTGGAAATGCCTATTTTATTTCAGTTCCTAGGAAGAGGAATAGCCTTGGGTACATGCAGGGTTGGTCCCAGAGCCCAGTGGAAAGCTATACTGTGTGTGTGTGTGTGTGTGTGTATGGTATAGTATAAATATTGCTTGACCCAGGAGGGCATGACCTGGAAAATATCATCCAAGACCAAGAGTTTGTAAACTCCAACCAAACCTCCAGCTGGTGCAGCAGTTGCCAGGGCCTCAGCCACCTACAGCTAAGGAGGCTTCGGCGCTGGGACCACAGGCGAGTTGAGGCAAGAGAGGCTGAGGAGGCTCTGTTCAGAGGAAGGACTGTATTCCCCTCTCTCTTCCCACTCATCCATTCCTTTATCCGCCCGGCACAGAGGCTCTTGCTCTCCTTTGTGCTAACACTAGGTCCTTCCCTAGTGACGGGGGAGGAGGACAAGCCAAGGTGCCTGTGGTCAGGGATGTCTCCTAGGGACAGGGAAGTTCCTGGGAGATGGTGATTTCCTTCCCTGGCATAGAGACAGCGTTGGAGCAGAAGCAGTTTGGGTAGTATGGGCTGTGGTGTGATGTTTTATTTTATCCATGCCTATGGCTGGGCAGTTCTTGGAAGGGCTTCCCCTTGACGTTGCAGCATGACGTCATCTGCAAATCTACAAGCTGTCTCCCTTAAGAACTGCACAGTTGAGAACACACACACACACACACACACACACACACACACACACACACACTCACACACACACAAGCTTTCCTGTTTTAAGTAAGTTTCCAACTTTGTGTTGAGTTGCATTCATAGCTATGTTTGGCCTGGTGTAGCCCATTGGCCATGGGTTGGGCACATTTGCATCTGTCATCAGAACTTATGTATGGAGGGATCTGCGGTACATACTCATGGCAGTCAGCAATACAAAGTATGTCTGAAGCAAACCTATCAGGGTATGAGGTTTATAATAATTGTCTAATTCCTTTCAGTGTTTTGGACAACAGCTTAAATACTTTTATTAGTGCTGGGAATGCTCAGGGCCCCAGCTTAAGTTCAGGAGCACAGGTAAAAAAACATACAGTTGGTTGCATCACAAAGCAGGCAAGGCACTTTGTGTGTCTAGGGAGAGAGGAAGAAGTAGAGGGATTACCGAGTTAGTCGGCCATACAAAAAAGGGCGTGGCCAAACTCAAATTAGAAGCTAGAAAGAGATAATAAAGACCAGAACAGAGATTCATGCAATGAAGAAGCTATTCTGCCGCTGTGATAAAACACCACGACAAGGCAACATATAGAAAAAAGGGTTTATTTAGGCTTATGGCTCCATGGGAGACGAGTCCGTCATGGCAGGAGGCATGGCAGCCACTGCAGGAGCAGGAACTGGAAAGCGCAGTCTCAAGACACACACGAGCACATGCAGAGAGAGCCAGCTGGGAGCACGGTGAGGCTATTTATCTCACAGCCTGTTCTGGTGACATACTTCACCAGCAAGTCAGCCCCCAACCTCCACACACCTCCCCAAGCAGCACTCCCAACTGGGAACCAAGAATCCAGTGCCTGAGACTGTGAGGGAGAGTTCTCATTCAAACCACCACAGAGGCTAAAGAACACGGCAAAGGGTCTACAAAGCAAGGAGTTGGTTGGTTGAACAAGGTTAAGGAGGCCTTAGCTCTGTTACCTTCTTAACCAAAGGACAGAGGATGCAAATTAGTAAAATTAGAGATGAGAAAGGAGATATTAACATATAGTGAAATCCAGAGGATCACTGGGGAGCATTCTGGAAAGCTTTACATTAAAATGAACCGGGAAAATCTAGGAGAAACACGTCATAGGCACATATGACTTGCTGGGGAGATCAGTCTCTGGGGCCAACATGATAGATTTCCACTCGCGTAGGGTGTGTAGCCTTGGGTGTATCCCTAAGAGCGTTTCCAGGAAGGCTTGACTGAGGACCCTCTCTGGATGCGAACAGGATCATCTCACAGGCTGGGGGCCTGGAATGAGGAAAAACAAAAGGAAGAAGAAAGAGAGCTGCACACCAGCATCTCCATCCGCTTCCTGCCTGGACACCATGTGACCAGCCTCCTTGGAGAACACCGTGCCTTCCCTGTCATCAAAGTTTGTGTCTTCAAACTGTGAACCAAACCAAAACCTTCTTTTCTCCAGTTGCTTTTGTGAGGCATTTTATTAAGCAATGAGGAAAGGAACTAATGTATGTACCAACACTGAGCGAAGAGCATCTCAACAACCTAAACAGATAAATAAAGAGCAATACCATTAAAGCAATAATAAAAGGTATCCTAGCAAAGAAAAACCAAGGGCTGATGGCTTCACTAAATTCTGCCAGACTTTTAAAGAACGGATACCAATGCTACTCACGTTGTTCTATAAATTAGGAGCTTTCAAAACATTCTAAAAATTCATTATTGCCCTGGTATCAGAACTGGATAAAGATAAAACAACAACAAAAGAAAACTATTCACTACTTTTCTTCATGAACACAGATACAGAAGCTTCAATAAAGTATTTGCAAACTGAATTAAACAATGTATTGAAAAGAGCATATGCTGTGTAAGGGCGATTTAACATATGAAAAACAATAAATGTAACATAGTAACTGGGAGCTGTTGTAGAGCTAGAAGGCTTGAGAAATAGGTCGACAAGGTAGCTTTTGCTTGCTTGGTTGGCTGAGGATAGATGCGCGGTAGGTGGTAGGGCAGGATGAGAGTTAAGTTTCCATAACCACAGCTTGAAGTTATTTATAGGCCAATGGGAAAGATTCTATGGACAGGAGGAAGGTGACCACTCCGAAGAGAGAGGGGGTTGGGCACGGGGCGATCTGGGCAGACTGTACTTCCCTGCAAAGCAGACATGGTAAGGTTTGTGTTTGGTTTTAGCTGAGCTCTGCCTGGTGGCTGACACGGACACGGATAGTTGGCCGGGTGGTATTTTCTGAGTTGTTTCTGTGCGTCTGTCTTTCTCAGTTTGGGCTGTCCGCCTTGGCCCTTGCAGTTATAGGGAATCCACACCGGACTTCAAGGAGCAGACACACAGGCCGAGCATCTCCGTTCTGGGCTCTGCTCCCTGATGAGATTCTCAGACAACTTTCCCTCATTCACGAAGAGGCAAGCTCACAAGGCAGGCGTGGGAACCTGCTCGGCTGCCAGGGCATCCTTCAGTTCAGACCGAGGTCGGCTGCTTCCCTGCCTTCTTGGCTGGCTGTCTCTCAGACCAGGCAGGCTGAGGTGTCCAATCTCATTGGTCTGGGTATCAGCCATAGGTTGGCCCCAGGATGCTCCAGACTATGGCAACGCCTTCTCACATCACTAAAAGAGCCCTAGACAGGCCGGCCCGAGCTTTCCAGAGGAGCAGTTAGACTTTGGGGATGGGTCATCTGCACTGAGCGCACCTTTGTCTTCCTCAAGCCTGTCCCATCCCCGGACACTCAGTTCCAGTCCTCAGTGACGCCAGCCTTCTGTAATCTGCCGGTGGTGATGGATGTGTGGGTGGTAGGACCTCAGAGGACACGAGCAAGCGTGAGGCCCCGGGGTCGGGGAAGACTGGGGTGGGGCGTCGCTCCCCGTAGGGGTCCCACGCGGCGCAGGGAGGCGTGCCCGGCATACGTGCAGCGCGTGGCGGACAGCTCGGGCCTTCCCGGAGGCTCCAGTGGCTCGGAGCCAGGCCCGGGCGGGCCCTGGGGGCGGGAGGTGGGGACGTGGCGGAGGCTCAAGCGGGAGGAGCCTCTTACAAGGGAGGAGCCGAGAGCGCAGGCGACGCCGCGGGAGGTTCTGGAAACGCCGGCTGCTGCGCGTGTCCAGGTGAGCGCGGGTCTGCAGACTTGCCCGTGGCACAGGGCTCGGGTCCGGGTAGCCGGGCGAAGCGTTCTGCCCTGCGCGGAGCTTGGAGCTGGATCGTGGGTCACGCAGCTCCGCGCCCCGCTCCCAGTGTCCTTTTTTCTGCACCCGCCTAGGTTCCTGTCCCGCCCGCGTTCATTCCCAGGGTCAGGGCGGTGAGGTCAGCGGCGCCCTTCCTGCCGGTGTAGCTGAACCCTGTGGGTCCAGACACTTGGCGGGCCGGTCGGGTCAGGCTCCTGGGAAGGGGCTGCCTGACCCCAGGGTCACCCCAGATCTAACGCAGAGGCGCCCGCCTGGCCCCGGAGGCGCCTCTGCTTAGGGTGAGGAAGACCTCTGGCCCCAAGGCCTGGCAGGGACCAGTTGTGGGACCGTTATATCAGAAAGCCTCCTCCTATCCATCCGACATCCTGGTTGAACCTCTGGTGTTTTCCCTTAGTAGTTTCAGAGTCCCGTGGTGATTGGCTGACTGACTGAACAAACGGGGCTTTCTGTGTGCCTGGAGACTTGAAGGACAGAGGCAAGCAGACGGAAGAAGAGGCAGAAAGTTCAAGTCTAGAGCAGAAGCAAGGTAAGTACTGAGTTGGTCTGGAGCTTGGGCTGAGTGGATGTCTCGATGTTTCAGGCCAGGAGGCAGGAGCTCCTGTGATTAGGAGTGGTCACTTATGCACCTGGACTGAGGAAACAGCCTGAGTGGCCACAGACTTGGGCCAGTATCCTCTTTGTTGTACTATGTAGTGGAACCAAGGTGACGTTGACGGGGAAGGGACGCTCTAGGGAATAGCAGTCCAAAGGCCACGCCTACAAGGAGTGAGAAACCTGCATGCGCAAGAGTCTTCCACTGAAAGAACCCTTGCAGTAGGACGATGGGTCCCAGGTTTTCATTGGGAAGTTGAGCCACCGAGTGGTTGCTGGGATTTGAACTCAGGACCTCTGGAAGTGCAGACAGTGCTCTTATCTGCGGAGTCATCTCTCTAGCCAGGGTGCTCCTGTAGTTTGTATTCTACTGTGGCATTTACTCTGCTGTAGGAGAGAGCATTGAGTCACTCCCTACAGCAACTCTGCCGAGCTCTCAAAGAACTAAGGAGGGTCAATATGACAGTCTTTGGGATGAGACCTGCAGCCAACTCACTCCATCCTTGCGACACGGTTTCAGTGGCTGGGCCACACGGTGGATCCTCACTGTGGAAGAATGACACATTAAGGCTTTTGCTTCTTGATGCTGACAGTCTCGTTGGAAGGGCTTCCTGGTCCTCAGAGCAGGGTCTAGGTGCACTGCTTTGTAGTTCGTGGCATCCTCAAACATCCTGGACTTTGCAGAGATCTCTTGTCGGCCTCAGGATTTATAGGGTGTGTTTGTGTTGTTTTTGCTTTGTTTTGCAAGTTGTTGCTTGTTCTGAACTGATAATCACATCCGAGTCAAGCCATGGTTGAGTTCTCTGTTACACTGACCAGGATCTCCTCTGGCTTGTCCCTCAACCGCCCCTGAAGTGTCCCGGGGTGTGTTCTCTTGAGGCGGTTCTGTGCCTCAAGGCCCGGCCTCTCGGCTCCTTTCCGTGTACGGGATGTTTGACCTTTGAACTCTTTTACCCCTTGGGCCTTCTTGTTCTCACACAGCCAAGCTTGTCCACTTTGTGGCCCAGCCAGCAAAGCCACGTCGCGAGGATGGAGTGAATTGGCTGGAGGCCCTTATCCCGAAGATTCTGTCATACTGATCCTCCTTAGTTCTTTAAGAGCTCAGCAGGCAGATATGGTGACAATCCAACGGAAGCGCTGTGTGTGCCCGTCCGTGTTGTCACAGGCTCTGCAGTGAGGTAGTGCACAGAGTGGCTGACTTATCTATAGATTGGACACTGTCCGCAACGGATGGTGGGTCATTCCTTGAATTGTGTGTGCGCTTGGTATCTGGCTAGAGTGAGGAGGGAGGGGAGGAGGGGGAAGGCACTCTTTTTGCCCATAGGCAGCTCATAATCTTTCTGAGATTGCTGTTTAGCCTTGGGCCCAGGGAGGAGTCCTGCATGTGGATGCTTATCCGAGGGAGACTGAGGACGTCCAAAGCTCCGGGGGGGCTGAGTGGAGTGAAGGGATTGAGGGTTTCCTCATCTCCTGAGAAGCTTCCATTTTTGACTGCACCCTCCCACATCCTTGGGAGGGTTTAAGGCTGGACCAAAGGCCTTGGCTGACTTAAGGCCACGCTGGCTGATAGTGTGCTAAGGGCTCGGGGGTGTGTCCCTGGCTTCTGGGATCTGTCAAGAGCTTGATTTTATGCACATGGAGGTTGGCAGCAAAGTTGTAAAACAGGCACATGAAAAGACCAGCCGAGTTCTGGAACAAGAGCTCAGCTTTGAAAACACCACTCACATTTAGCCATTTAGACCTTTGAAGTGCCTGAGAGTGGGGCACCAGCCTATCCCAGAGCAAAAGGAGTTTTATGCTGGGGGTGTGGAATTGGGGGCAGACAGACAGTTTTTCTTCTCGGCGAGACCAGAGCAGGATGAAAAGGTCTGGACTGGGCTTCTTAGAGAAGCGGGTTTTTGTTTAGCTGGTGCCACTCCAGGCCAAGGATTATGTGTTTAGATAGTGATTTCCCTGGTTCTGATAGGATCTGTCTGAGCTTGGTCCAGGCCAGCCTCTGTTCCAAACCTCTTGGGAAGCGCTTGCTACAGATTGCCTGCTCTGTACCTGGCCCTCCTGGGAACCAGGACGTGCTGGACATCCCCGGGCCTGGTATTCACAGGAGCCTGAAGTGAGCAGGTCAAAAACCCAGAAGTGTAAGAGATTCTGGAGTATTCTGCTCCCTGCCTTTTGCCAGGGCTATTTCCTTGGTGGGCTTTAGGGCCTGTCAATGGTCAATTCCAGGGTCACCTCCGAGTGTTGTGTACCTCTTGACACCTCATTCCAGTCTCCCCTGGATTGACTATATCATTTCTTCTGGCATTCCTGAGACCCAGACATTGCTCACCGTCTGTGTTTCCTTGTTTCTTGTCTCTTGTCTCTTCACTGCTCCCCTGAGTGGTCCTTCCTCACTCCAAGAGCAACTAACTTGGGCTGAGCAACTAACTGCCCACTTCAGGTCCCTTCATGTTCCTGTGACTTTCTTGGTTTTGACCATCTACACGTCAACACCAGCTCGATGGTTTGCACCTTCCTGACAGCTGCCATTTAACTCAGCTCATCCGCAATCCCATCAAGTGTAGGTTCTGGTACGATCTCCGCTGTTCGAATGAGGGAATTGGGGACCAGGAAGTCTAGGACTTGTCCAAGGTCACAAAGCCAGGAAATGACAGCTGGAGCTAGGACTTGGCGCGGTGTCTTCAGGTGTACCTGCTCCTTGCGTGTCAGAGCTGGGCTGGCTGATAATGTGTGATATGTTCAGTAGAGATGACTACCCAACTTGAAGTCAGGGAACTGGGTCGTTATTTTTTTGTCCGTGTGCTCTGCTTTTTCTGGTGGGCTCCAACTGGGGACGCTGTGGGCTTTATTTGTGGTCTTTGAGACACCCATGATAACGTTTCCAGTGTGAGTACAGTGAGGCTTCCCATGTGCTATGATGTGACACAAGTTGCTGAGTGAGATCGGGCGGTGTCAGTGTCTCGCAGAGTGGGGCTTGGTTGGGGAGCTTAGCTTGCTGACATGTCATGTATAGGAAGCCCTCGGCAGCCTCGCTCATCTTTCTTACGTCTCATACAGAACTCAGCGCCTCCTTATTCCTGGTTTCACTCTCTGTGGTTTTCATCACCCACAGTCAACCACACTTTGAAATATTAATTGGAAAGTGATAGAAACAAACGACTGCAAGCTCTCCTGTGGTCTTGTGATGGAATCTGTGCTGTTCTCCGCCCAGTCTTCCCAGGGTATCACTCCTTTGTATAGTGTATCCATGCTGTATCCATGACCCATTGTTAGTCTCTCCATTCTTTGTAGCCATTTGCTTATCGGGTTGACTGTACAGAATTAACCGTGATTGGGCTCAAGTAAACCTATGAAATAGTGGCCCCAGCGTGCAAGAGTAGCAAGACTGGCAACAATAAATAGTTATAATTATTCTGTTTTGTTCTGTCAATAAAAATCTCTCATTGCGTCTAATTTATAAACGAAATGTTATTATAGGTATGTACTCAGCATATACAAGGTTTGATACTATCTGTGGTTTTAGGCATGCACTGGGGTTCTTGGAATGTATTCTCTGTGGACAAGGCAGGAGTATTGTATCTGAGGCAGAGATGACTATCGGGCTTACAAGGTTTTTGTGAGAATTAGATGGTAGAAATGAAAGATCTCTGGAAACATAAACCGTGGTTATCTTAGACCAGGTTCCCAGAAAACAGAGCCTGCGGCAGAGCTTAGGAGCTTAATACTTACTGGAGAGTGTTTTGCAGGGCAGCTGGGGTGAGGGGAAAGGAGAGAGGAGTGAGGAACAAGGAGGTGGTGCCTTAGCAAGCCGGCCCCTCTTTATGGAGATCTGCTAGCTCTGCAGCCATTTTGGGCCTACTTCT
Organism: Acomys russatus; assembly: GCF_903995435.1. Classification (NCBI taxonomy): domain Eukaryota; kingdom Metazoa; phylum Chordata; class Mammalia; order Rodentia; family Muridae; genus Acomys; species Acomys russatus. The sequence goes on from NC_067161.1 coordinate 35,056,499, forward strand.
GCCTGTGAGTGATTGCCTACAGAAGGGATTTGGAGGAAGTGCGGACTCCCGCTGGTATTTTATCCTTTACTAGCTAGGAGTTGACTCAGGGGAAGTTAACTTTCCCTCACTCTCCAGTGTGGTTCTTCTGGAGCTACTGGAGGTAATGGGAGGAGCCTGAGAGTCATCTTGGGTTAGCAAACAGTGTCTTCCACCTGCCTATGGTTTGGAGCCTAGGGCATCGGTCTGGGGGAGGCAGGGATGCCTTTTTTTTCTGGTGCTGGTTTGTTTGTTTCCTTGCTTTTGGTGAGTTAAGTTCAACTAGACCATTTGTTGAGGCCCTGATTGGAACCCAGCTCAGCGGTGGAATGCGGACCCTGACAGCTTTGCTCCTGCACTGCCCTGTTCCTGAAGCAGGAGGCGGTGGCTTTGACGGCACCCAGAGTTAATGCACTGAATAGACATGATGTAAGGACAGATACACTTTACCTGGGACATACGTTCTCAGCAGGCCCATTGAGCCCCGGGATTAAAGGCATGCGCCACCACGCCCGGCCTCTTTATGTGTATTCTTAAAATGGTCACTGAGAGATAGGACTCAGGAGGAGTCTTCTTGGGAGAGGAGAGAACATTTGGCTTTACTGAGCAGAGATCTTGCTTTCACAAGGTTCTTGGTGAAGGTGAATGTTTTTCACCTGAAGCCGTTGAGGGTTTGAGGTCTGGGGTGGTGCAGTGGTGCTGGAGAGGGTAACAGGGCTGGGCCACAGAGCTACAAGGGCCCTTTGGGCTAAAGTACATCTTGCTGGCAGTGGGAGGACGAAGGGAGGGTTTCAGCAAGCCTTGCTGGCTACTTAGTAGAACAGAGCTGGAGGGAAGCCAGTCCAGAAGTGGAGCAGTCAGAGCGGGTGGGGCCCGCGTGGCTGACAGGGGTGCTACAGGTAGACCAGGGCGACGGCTGAGGCATGATGTTTGGTAATGAGACGGGCTTCTGAGTCTGTGTGAGCATCCATGTGCTTCGGCGGTGGGACCACTTGGGACCTGTGCACCACAACTCCTTCTTGATTGAGTAGCTGGGTCCTGTCAGCTCTGTTAGTCTAGAGTTAGCCAGAGTACGGCAGGCAGAACCATTTTGGAAAGTGGGGGGAGGATGGAAGAGCGGTTTGTGTGTGTGAGTGTGTGTGTGTGTGTGTGTGTAGTTATTTCTCCATAAAGGCAGACAGCATTTTGCCCAGTGCCAGACAGCATCTATGTGCAAACTCATGTTCTGTCTCTAGGCTGTTAAATGGCAAGCTGTAGCGTTTGGGCAGCAGCTGGGAGCTTGGCAGAGGGTCTTCCCTGATGAGGTAAGGGGAGAAGCTGAGGACGTTGCTGCTTTGCAGCTGGAAACATCTTTTCATGGCTACTTGGCCAGGTTATAAACGCACTTTCCAAAGAGCAGGTTTGCTGCAGGATCTCTGGTTGTATGTCTTGGAATCACCGCGCTGAGAAACGGTGCCAGTTGCCTGGTGGTGGGTGAATTACTGTCGCTGGGACATTGGCAGGCTTTGCAAGACCTCCCCACAGGGGGCCAGACACCGGGACTGCCAAGGCCTCTTTGGAATTCGGTTGAGAAGGGCCTACTTTGTTTCCTTTACATATTAAACATATTACAAAAATGTATTTTTTTTTTTTTAAATTCTAGTAGAATTTCTTGTAGAAAAGAATGTGAAAACAAACATAAAAGAAAAATAGAATTACTTCGCCAAGAGCCAGTTAGGGTACGAGTCTTCTCTGTACAGATGTGTACATCATCTGTCCCTTTCAAAAAGGTGGGCGTACAGTGTGTATTATTGAGGGCTGTGGCCGTTACCATTCTGTGTGGATCTTTACCTGTTGATGTCCATACAGTGTTTATTATCTTATAGCCTGTATTAATCTACTGTACAAAGTGTAAACTATTTAGTTGTATTTTGTCTGGACAAATCTGATGACTATCCAATGAAGAATGCTTGGTTGGGTGCTTGCTTACAGGGCAGACATCAATCTAAACCGCGGGGTGCAGTTCATAAAACTCAGTAGCATTGTTACTTGGTGCTGCGTTTTCATAAAACGGGATCTGACCGTGACCACCTCCTGGCTTGTTCTTCATGGAATTCTGGGGGCTCCTGGGAAGGCTTCTCGCAGCACTGACTCTGGGCAGACTCATGCGCTCCCACTTCCTCTGTGCTGGGTAGTAGCTGTGAGACAGGAGTTGGCAGTTCCTGACATTGCAGAGTGGAGTTGCTCCTGGAGAAGCGCCTTCTCTCACCTGGCCCTAGTTAGATGACCTTTTACACAGAGCCGTTTGAGTTCAGGGGCTCTGGGGTCAGAAGAAATGAGCTGGCATCCCTGCTTAGACTGTGGCGTTGACGCAGCAGGCTGAGAGAGGCTTGCCTTGGGGTACCTAGTTCCCTGGGCCAGTAGGGTTTTCATACAGGTCTCCGTCCCAGAATGGGACCTTGAAGGTGCTTTGTACATCACTTTCTAAAGCCCATGTGTGGTTCTTTGAGGCTGAGTCTCAAGTCTTGGATCTGTGGCTGGGCTCATCTGAGCCAGGCAGCACACTCCAGAGACATGGCAGCTGCCACGCATGTAATAAGGAAACCTTGCTGCTTTCTCCCGACTGCTGTAAGGTGTGGGGGCATGGGTGGTATTTGAATGAAGGAACGAAGAGGTTTCCCCCTTCCTTGAGCATGCTGCCCAAGTTCTGACTAGGTATGAGCTGTGACTGGCCACAGAGCTGCAAGATGCATGGAGCCCCCACTTCATCCAGATGTGGACAGGTCTCCTGCCTGGGCCCTGCTCTCTTATCACCCCCACCCTGAGGGGCTGTTGGCTGGCCTCCCATATCAGAGATCCTCCTGACTCTGAGATTTTTCCTACAGATTTTTTTTGGGCATTTGTGTTGCCTCTATTTTCTTTGTTTTCTTTTAGTACATTTCCATCTGAGCCATCCAGACACTTAGCTGAGTTGGAACAAGAAGCGGAAGACTAGGCAGGGTTGCTGGGTGCTGGCCCTCCAGCACGTTCTGGGCTGTATGGTTGGATGAGGAGACATGTCTGAAGCCTCCACCGTGTACTTAGGCCAGCCGCCAGTGAAGTGCGCCCCAGGTTGCCGCTGCGTCCTCAGAGCTGTGCCTGTTTTCTAGGCGGGTGAGCAGGCAGTGTCCAGCCTCTTCCCTGTGTCAGTGGCCTAGCTCCGACGTTTTGGCTGTGTGCGGCCGATTCACCTTTGTATCCTGAGCTCCTAGCTTGGTGCCTGGAGTCTCCGGGTTGTAAATAAATATTTGTGAATGAGTAGGGAGTATGGCCATGAAAGGTGTCTGTCTGTCTAGATCCCCACCACAGGAAGAAGTATGTCTGCTCAGAAACCCCACCCTGTGGCAGATGCAGACTGGCAGAGGTCAGTTTTCCTCTTTTGTTGCCCATCTGCTATGTACCTCAGCTTGCTTGGTCCCCTTGGCCATACTTTCTCAGTTCTCTTTGTCACTGTCTGTTCTGTACTGTCACTTTCTTGGTATGGGACTCTCGTCCGTGTGAGCCACCCTCGGGAGGCTCCTGCCTGGGGCCCATTTTCACTTTCTGGGTGCCATGGTCTCCGCCACTGGATTGGGGTGAATGGAGCTTGCAGAATTGTTTCTCCTCTCCTGAGCTCTGATGATCTTGGCATGCTGGGCTCCTCCTTCATGCGGCTCTTGACACTATCCTGGCATATGTGTTAGAAAGTAAGAAACACAGTCAGGAAGTCAGGTGTGTACACACTTGTAATCTTAGCAACAGGAAGGCTGAGGAAGGAAGGAAGACTGAGAGTTCCAGTGAGACCTTATCTCCAAAATGGAAAACAAAATAAAGCAAAACCTAGGCAGGAGCTGGCTCTGTTTTCCGGCCCCTCCCCTGGTGATCCCGAATGCCTTGTTTAGTGACATGTTAGTGTGTGTTTATGTGTGTGCACAGTGTGTCTGGATGTGTCTTCTTGCATACATTGTTCCCATCCCAAAACACAGTCTTGATGTTGCCCAGGTGGCCTTGAACTTTGTTCTTCCTAACCCAGGGCTGAGTTTCCAGGCTTGGACAGACCACCCCGTGTCATTTCACTGTGTCCATCTGAATGCCTTGCAGATACTGCCCTTTCCAGTCATGAGGGTCCAGATGTTTGTGTGGCTGGTGTCCTGGTTTGGTGTCCCAAGCTGGGTGCAGGCAGAATTCTTCACGTCTATCGGTACGTGCCAACAGAACTCTAGCCGACCTAAGCAGCCTTCAGTTAAGTGCAAGGGATGTCGCTGCCTGAGGCTCCTTCAGGGCGGGATGGTTCAGTCACCGATTTTGACTGGTCCAGCTTACAGAGGTTTTCCCTCCCTGCTCACCACCCCCGCCTCCACTGCCACCACCTCCCGCATTCCCTGTACTTCCAGGAGATCCTGATGAACACATATGTTGGGAGGCAGCTTTCTGAACTGCACTCTCCTCTCTGGTAGTGCAGACCGCAAGTAGCTTTCAGGTTCTTTTCCGAGGGTGGTGTAAGGTGTTCCACAGACCAGCTTCTCTCCTCAACTGAAAGCTCAGAGCTGATTGTCGTGCAACGGGCCCTTAGATGGCCGTCCCCCTGTGGCCAGCCAGGTGATAATGGGAGAACGAGACTTAGAACTTCCCCTTCAGTGCCCTTGCTTTGTCCAGGCATCCCCTCGACGTTGGGTGTCACGGCCATGTGAGTGACGAGGCCCCTTTGACTACCAGTCTATGATTCCCACTGTCCCGGCATGCACTTGGCTGGGGGCATTACTACTGTGCTGCCCAGGCGGTCCCTCATCCACTCCTCACTGGGCCTTGCTTCTCTCCTGTAGGGCACATGACTGACCTGATTTATGCCGAGAAGGACCTTGTACAATCCCTGAAGGAGTACATCCTTGCGGAGGAAGCCAAGCTCTCCAAAATTAAGAGGTGTCCAATGTCCCAAGACCCCATGCTAAGTCATCCCTGCTGCTCCTCCTCCCGAGCCCTTCCAAGGCACTGAGGGGTGACCCCCGGGAAGCTGACCTTTAGCTAACTCATGCTAGTCCTCGGGAGTTGCTGAGTACAGGGGCTTAAGAAGCTACCATCTTTTCCTCTCTCTGTTTACCACTTTTTAATTTACACTGCGGTTCCCAGCCCTTACCTAGATTAAGGGCTAGACAAATCTAGGAAGTTACCCATATTCATGTTTTGTTATCTCCTGATGAAAGAGCCCTGGATCTCACCAGGGGAATTACCAGCCTGGGTGGGTGGGTGGCCGGGTGGGTGGGTGTGGCAGTCTCTTTTTCCTTTGGTTCTGCAGCTGGGCCAGCAAGATGGAAGCCCTGACCAGTAAGTCAGCTGCCGACCCTGAGGGCTACCTGGCGCATCCTGTGAATGCCTACAAGCTGGTGAAGCGCTTGAACACAGAATGGCCTGCGCTGGGGGATCTTGTCCTGCAGGACTCCGCCGCAGGTGAGGGGCAGGGAGCAGGGGTCAGTTGTGTCTGTCTGTATGCCTGTCTGCTTTTGCTGGAGCTATCCTGGCTGGTTTGTTTTCAAAATGTCGTAGCAATCACTTCCTGTCCTTTTATAATATTTCCTGGTAATGACATTTTCTTTTCTTTTCTTCTTTTTCTTTTTTTCTTTCTTTCTTTCTTTTTTTTTTTTTTTTTTTTTTTTTTTTTGTTTGTTTTTCGAGACAGGGTCTCTCTGTGTAGCCTTGGTTGTCCTGGACTCGCTTTGTAGACCAGGCTGGCCTCGAACTCACAACAATCCGCCTGCCTCTGCCTCCCAAGTGCTGGGATTAAAGGCGTGCGCCACCACGCCCGGGGGTAACAACATTTTTCTAATTATACTTTAGCAGTACATCTTTTTGTAACAAGCCCCAGGAACATAGAATATATCGCGCAAAAATCACAGTGCTTAATCCAATTGCTCCATGATAAACACCATTAAAATGATAATCTTGGGGGATGAAGAAATCGCACGGTGGCAAAGAGCACTGGCTGCTCTTTCAGAGGAAGCCCATTTGGTCCCTAGCACCTACATGGTGGCTCACAAACCATCTGTATTTACAGTTCCGGGTAATCTGCACCCCTCCTCTGACGCGTGCAGGCACCAGGCACGCACGGTGCAGAGCTACACTCAGGCAAACCACTCCCTCATTCATACACATAAAATAAACTTTAAAAATATTTGTAAAAACCCTGTAGTCTTGGGCGAGGGAGATGGCTCAGGGAGTAAAGCCATCGGCATGTGAGCGTGGATCCCCTAAAGCCATGAGAAGCCAGGCAAGTGTGTCTGGCATCGTCCCAGCCCTTGGGAGGCAGAGATGAGACTTTCCAGGGCAAGCTGGCTAGCTAGCCGAGCTGATCAGTGAGCTCGGGGATCAATTGCGAGGTCTTGCCTCAGTGAGTAGAGGGTGATTGAAGGAGACACATGACTTCAAACCTCCAGACACGTCCACCTGCATACATGGGCACCCACCCACGTGAGAACAAGCATACACACATTTATAAACACCACACACCAGAAAGAATTAATCTGCTTATGTGCACATATATGTTATAAAAAATGCAACTAGACATGGATTGAAGGGTAAAAACTAATTTGTTTCAAGGGACACATGAAATAAAAATGAGTCAAGTGGGCGGAAGCAATCTGGGGGACAGACGCGTCATCTAAATTCTTTCCTATGTGTGTCTTTTACAAACAAAGCTTATCTGTGTGAACTCAACATACATGTGTGCTCAGTCCTGCATTTCCTAGCTTTTGTTGATGCCGCCGAGTGTGCCTGTGCCATGATTGTAACGGCTGGCTACTTCGCTGTCCTAGTGACACTCTGTAAGCCCGGTCAAGTCATTGCACCTGGAGTTGTCTCCAAAATTTTCAGCCCTCTTTCACTTGCATTTTGGTGTCTGCCCCTGATTATTTTTGTGAAGTTAAATTCCTAGAAATGGTATTTAGGAGGCAGCGCATGGGATTGTTAAAAGCTTTTCCTGAGGTAGCGCTTTTGTGAACACGACCCTGTTATCAAGAGGAGGGGGTCTTGGTAATGGATGGGTGGGCTGGAGGTGGGCCACAGGATTCCCAGCCTCTGCCTGGGCCTTTTCACTGAGCTAGGAGTGCTGATTAACCTCAGACAAGCTGTCTCTCTGGCTGAGACTGCTTACGGCCACGTGACCAGCTGGGGTTGGGCTTGGCTAGGGGCTGGGTAGTCTCTGGGGAGGGTTTGGTGAGCTCAGCACCAGAGCTGTGCCTATGAGCTCACTGCCTCCAGAAGCCACTGCCTTTCCCAGTCCCCCCAACCCCCCCAACCCCCCTAACCCCCACCCCTTCCTGGGCTGGGCCTGCTGCTCAGAACAGCTCAGAACAGGCTGTTCCGCCTGCCTGCTGGGGTGGTAGGCGAGGAAGGCTGTGCAGTTGCAAATGATCTCGTCTGTCTGATCTTTTCCTGTCGTCCCTGTGTCTCGTAAGAACTCCACCCCCCACCCCACCCCCCCCCCACCACCACCCCAAATCCCGAGTCTTGCCATAAACACCTGGAATGCTGCGATTACCTGGAAACTAATGGGGAAGACCCAGAGAGCAAATAATTTCTTTTTATCTCTGATATTGGATGCTTGCCCCTGAAATAAGGGGGAATCCTGACTGTACAGTGTCTATTTCTAGGGGGTGTGTTTTGTTTTTTCCTGGGTACTGAAGTCCTCAGAGTTCCTGACATACAGCTGTGAAGGAGCAGCTCTCTGACACACTGGCTCGCTGTGAGGAGAGGAGGTGGCCACGGGGGCGGCTGCTCTTGGAAAGAGGCCAGAGACAGAATGTGTTGGCCTGCCCCGCCCAGTCCCCTGTTCTCTGGCTTGGCTTCTACTTGGAGCCCTGAAATAACAGGAGTTGTTTCCCTGACGTGGGACTAGGCCCCAGGGCCCTGGAAAAGCCACCTGGGGGTCACTTCAGTGATCAAATCTGTCTAGGCTCTGGGCTGTGACAAACTGAACAGCACAAGTAGGGCTAAGAAAGACGTTCTGCAGAGAGGGCCCAGGGACAACACCCTGAAGAAGGAAAACGCTGTTGTTTCTTGCTACTGTTTATTTTGGTGCCGCACCCCAAATGCCTGCCGGGCAGGTGTCCCACCCTGAGCCTCCAGCCTGCCAACAGCCTTTGAGGGGGGGGGACAGGGAAATCTCAGTAGCCAGAGAGACCCCAGGAGAATTCCTTCCCCTGGATCAAGCGTGACCTCTGCCCCCCACTGTCATTTGGAAGGTTTTGTCGCCAACCTCTCAGTGCAGCGGCAGTTCTTCCCCACCGACGAGGACGAGTCTGGAGCTGCCCGAGCCCTGATGAGACTTCAGGACACGTATAAACTGGACCCAGACACGATTTCCAGAGGGGAACTCCCAGGTAACTCGTTGACCTATGTCTCTTCAGTGTCTGGACAGGTCAGACTGGCCTGGGTGCAGTTTGCCGTTGGTGTTGACAGTCTCCCATGCTTCAGCCCCTGCCCCAGTGCCTCGATTCAGATATTAGGCAAGACCTCCCCTCTAGTGTGGTAGAGGCTGTGGCTCAGGAAATTCCCTGAACATCCCATTCCTAGAGAATTGCCCCTCTCTGGGCAGGCCTGCTTCCATCTCTAACCCTCTCTGTCAAAGGCTGAAGGGTAGGCTCATGGCTTGTGTCCCATGTCCCTTGGTTAGTCTGCCTTCTTTCATTCAGTCCTTACTTCTCTGGGCTCTCTCTTTGAATTCATATATAGTCAGCCCTGTCCCCCATGGCCCCCCAATCTCTTGTTTATGTACCCACTTTCCTTGCTCTTTCTCCTGACTTCACACAAAGGCTCTGTTTTTGCTCATCTCACACTTGTCCCCCCTAGATCTCATGCTCATTTCTTCTCTCCTGCTGAGGCTGATGGGTAGCGATCTATTTGCCCTCACTCCCTGGTCCCCACATTCTCCTGTACCCACAGTGCCTTTTTGCATCCTGTCTGTGATCCCGTTCTTCAAAGTCACCAGGAGCACTGGGCCAGAAGAGCCAGCTGGCAGATTACAGGCATAACGTGAACTTCACAGTAGCCTCTGGCATGGATGGCTTCTCTCTCTTGGGTGTTCTAGAGTCTGGGGTACTGATCTCTGGCTTTTCTCTTTTGACTTGTCTGGTCATTCATTCCTCTGTTTTTGTTTGCCTTTTAAATTAGCCGTTTTCCTGCTTACTGCCCACTGCTAATGACAATAAGATTTGCTGGCCTTAGGGGGTTATTTGTGACCAATAACACCCAAAGGATCCAGTTGGATCTCATTATAATTTAAACATCATACCACTTCTTGGGAGCCTGGGTGTGTGTGTGTGTGTGTGTGTGTGTGTGTGTGTGTGTTACAGCAGAGAGACCCAGGGTATGAAGGAACTGTCTTCCTCCTTAGATGTCTGGCTACTGGCTAGTCAAGGCCCAGGATCTTGATGTAGAGGACTTTGCTGAGCTGACAGGAGGAGCAGGAGGAGGAGGAGGAGGAGGAGGAGGAGGAGGAGGAGGAGAAGGGTCCTCTTTATTCCTGCTTTAGTCAGGGGTTGGACCAAGCCTAACCATGAGGCCAGAGTGAGAATGTAATTCTGGGAAGCATTTCACCTTGCAGCTCTGAGGCATGGTTGGTGGGAGACGGAAGCTGGGCACTGACCATGTCCTTCCACAGGACACAGGCCCCCACATGTCCTGAGTGGGCCCTCTGTTCACCCTGAGCCCCTTCCCCAGGTGAGCCCTGCTCTTTCCATCACTTGATGTGTTGCTGCGCATGGAGGCTATGCGGGTCTGTCTTCCTTGTCATGCCGTGTCTTCTGGGCTTCCAACCAGCATAGTGCCTGTCGACATCTCTACCGGGATACTCTACGGATCGCACAAACTCCATCTGTGCCACCTTGAAATTCCCATCTGGCTTTGAACTGTTTACCCTCTGTCTTTATCTTTTATCTTAGCAAGAAAGCACCCCTGTCCATTGGCAGCCTGAGCCATAATCTTAAAGTCTGTGGATTCTGTCCCTCTAATGCTCTCTGACCGTTTTCATATCTCCAGCTCACCCAGGATACTTTTCTATGTGCTGCCAAGCACACATTTTATCCACTTGAGTTCAATGCTTAGCTTTCAGGGGGTGACCCCAAAGTCTGCCTCTGAGTCCCCCCTGCCTCCTTGCTTCCTTGCCTAGTCTCTGCTGCAGCACCCTTCCCCATGCTGGGCACATCCCTGCCTTACCGCCCTTGAGCACTCAGCTTAGCTGAGCTTGAGCTTGCTTCTAGGGAGGAGGCTGATTTCTGAAAGCCATTCCTCACATTTTTGGCATTCACGGGATGCGCTGGTTATGACTGCTGGTCTTTAACAGCCTAAGGCGACGTCTTCACGAGTCAGTCATCTCAGTGATATTTTTGGCACCAGGCCTTTAAAACTGATGCTGGTGTCTCTGTTTAGGTAGATGTGGGTAGACAGTATATCAGTTTAGATAGGAGACTGAGTCTGAGGCAGCGGGTAACTTGTCCAGTGTCACACACAGACCTGGCCGGGTCTAGGTCTGGAGCACAGCTTGTTTATCTGTGCTACACAGCCTGTCATTATAGGTTCCTGGGGGCCAGAGAGTCAGGGGAGATCCTTGGGGACTTGTGGAGAAAGGGAAGAGGCCCATCGTGCACCTCAGGCAAAGAGAGGGGTACTCCAGCACTTCCAGCGTGCCAGGCATGTCGGCTATCCTGTGGTCTGCAGGGAGGTCCTAGCCCTCCTTGTTCTGTGGGGTCTGCCTGCTCATTATTCTCTGAGGAACAATAGATTTTGCCATCCCAAGCCTCTCTTAACCTCTACGTCTCCCTAGAGCTGTGGCTGTTTCTCAGGTTGAACACTGTCTTCATGGCCACTCTCCCCAGTTGATGTCCCATTAGGCAGGAGGCCCACTGAGCTGATGTTCCAACGGCCCGCCAGAACCAGACCGCAGCCCTTGGTTCCTTGTCCCTGCTGGTATCTGCCACCTGTTTGCATTCCCTGTATCTTCTTCCTCTCAGTCCCTTGTCAGGTTACTCCCACTCTGGTCCCTTGGTGTCTAGCGGCAAACCTCTGTTCTTTCCTTCTCCAGACTCTTCCGACATGTGACTGCCCTCATGTATGGCTTCCATGTCTCCTGGATTCTGTCCTTGAATCCATCTAGGTTTTCAACTCTTCAGACTTGTATGGCCTCTAAGTATCCTCTCCCATTTTCACCCACAGGACTTATACCCACTGACCTCAGGGCAGTGTCTTGGTGGGACCCCTGGACTCGCTATCACAAAGCCCCTCCCTGCCTGAGGGAAGGAGTCTTGAGGCTTAGACTATGAACTCTAATCTAAGCCACACCAACCTGTGTACTGTCCCTGTGTTGATGCTAGTTCTTGGAGTATGGCATGACATCTAGGTGGTGTTCTGTGATGTCCCTCTTTCGGTCGTCCAGGCTTTTTCCAACGTGAGCATCTGCCTTCTTGTCCCAGAGGTGTTCCTGAGCCCGACTGTTGCTTTTCCTGCTTCAGGAACTAAGTACCAGGCCGTGCTGAGTGTGGACGACTGCTTCGGGATGGGGCGCTTAGCTTACAACGAAGGAGACTATTACCACACTGTGCTGTGGATGGAGCAGGTGCTAAAGCAGCTTGACGCCGGGGAGGAGGCCACCATAAGCAAAGCCCTGGTGCTGGACTACCTGAGCTACGCTGTCTTCCAACTGGGTGACCTGCACCGTGCTGTGGAACTCACCCGCCGCCTGCTCTCTCTTGGTAAGGAGCTTAGGGGCTGGAGCTAAGCAAGGGAACGTGACCCTTCTGGCCGCCGTGTTTGATCATCTCTTGGAACTAAATCGGTTTGCCTGTCACCCGGCCAGTGGCGAGTGTCTTAGTGAGTTCAACGGCCTTTCCAACTTCTGACTCGCTCCTTACCCACGGTCGTCATTGTGTGAGGCCTTGTCCAGTTGCTGATGGGTGTTCAGAGGCCTGTGACATCCTTGTGTATATATGTATGTGTGTTGTTCGTGTGCATGCATGGGCATGTGTGTGCAGATGCACGTGCACATGTGTGCACATCATGGCGCTGTTAAAAATAAGGACCTAGTGTTGTGGTGCTTGCACTACTCCGCAGGGTGGATCATTCCCTGTGTTAATTATAGCTTGAGAAGCAAGCTGTACTTCCGGTTTGCCACAGGGACCGTTGTTCCAGCTATCAGTGGCCTGAGATCTAAAGTGGGACTGACCATGCCATTTGTACTTCGTATGTCTTGTGGTGTGGGGCAGAACAAGACCCAAAGCACTGTGTCTTTAAAGCCCGCTCGTTGTACCTTTCACTGATACATGGGAATGTTGCTGGCCAGAGGTTCACAGAGCAGCGAGGACTTGGCTTTGCCACTGCTTTCCAGGGGGCCTGAGTGTCAGGCCAGCTCGCATTTGAGTGTCCCGTAAGACCAGCGTGGGTAGAGGGTTTTGTAGATTCTGTCACGTGTGTTAGTAAGAGCCTTGGACAGGCCGGGTCTCCTGTGTGGTCTCATCTTAAGTCACTGAGCTACTCTGGGACTTGTCTGGGGAGTGATATAGAAACCGTGCCAGGCGTTGCTTCTTCAGATACTTCGACGTCCACCAGAGCTGTGACTCTTACCACTCAGTTAATTAATTAGGTTGTGGTGGTGGTGGTGGTGGGGGGGTGAGTGTGCAAGTGCAAGTGTACACAGGGAACAGCTCTAGGGAGTCAGTTCTCTCTTTTCACATCACATGGGTCCTGGGTATCAAACTCAGGTCGTCAAGCTTGGCAGCCAGCACTCTTACCTGCCGAACCACCTCACCTGCCTTGTAGCCCTCCCCCCCCCCCCTCACCCCCCCCCCCCAGTGTCTCAGCTTGTCACAGCTGTAGCCAGTGTGTGAGGTGGTTGCTAGTCCTGGCTACACTCCAGGAGCTAATCCCAGGGAGAAGGTAGAACTCAGAACTTGAGGGGCCTCCAGGAGGCTTGAGAAAGGAAGCCCTAGTTACTAGCTAAATGTGCTCTGCTTTGATGACATATCTCCCTCATCACTGGGCAAGATGAGGGAGCCTCTGGTGGATCTTCGGTTTGACTGACGTGCCCCTGGGTAGGTGCTGCAGCCCGCAGAGCGCGCAGCGTACCAATGGGCTGCTGGGAAAGAAACGGCCCACAGAACAGTTTCTGTAAATGACCTAACGGATATTTGTGGTTTCCTTGTCCTCACGTTTTTCGCTTTTTCTAGACCCAAGCCACGAGCGAGCTGGAGGGAATCTGAGGTACTTTGAGCGGTTGTTAGAGGAAGAGAGAGCAAAACCATTGTCAAATCAGACAGAAGCTGGACTAGAGGCCCAGGAGAGCTTCTACGACAGGCCCACAGACTACCTGCCCGAAAGGGATGTGTATGAGAGCCTGTGTCGTGGGGAGGGCGTCAAGCTGGTGAGACCTGGGAAGGGGCCGGAGGTCAGGCTGGGGTTCTGAGTGATGGCTCTGGGGCAGGCATCATGGGAAGTTTGATTGCCTATGTGCACTTTTCTCAGCATCTGCTGAGGCTGCTAGGTGGGTGATCTCTGATACATAGGACAGGCAATTGTCTCCTCGGATGCTCCAGGGAGAATTCCCGTCCTCCAGGACATTACTGTAGTCCACACTCACCCCATTGTGCCTACCTATCATTCAATTAATTGGTGTGAGGAAAAACGATGGGTGTGGCCATGCTCAGGTCCCCAGTGTGGTCATGGTGAAAATGACAGGCAAGACTCAGTGGTTAAAAAAAAAAAAAAAAAAAGGCAACACTGTGCTTGGTGTGTGTGCCCCTGGCATTTGAGAGCCCTAGGGTCTCACTGATCCTTGCAGCTCTGTATGAGGGAGGCGCTCATCTTTCTTGTGCCCCATGACTGGCTCCCAATAGTTGCCATGTGGAAAGTTTTCTCCCCATCCACAGTGCCTCAGACCAACTCACATCTCCATGAAAAAGGTCAGGCAGCGCCCTCTGCCACAGGAGCTGTGGAAATGAGGTGATCTTCAGAGAGAAGGGGAGCTGCGTGATTTGTGTGAGGTCACTTCCTACTTTGGTTTTCTTTGTTGGTGCAGCCGAGGACAGCCTTAGCCCGTGGAGGGTGAGGCCGGTGTGTGCAGACAGCTGGGCTGGGGCTGCGGGGGAAGGGCTCCCTCTGCTCAGGACCTGTGCTCTGTGCTCCCCAGACGCCCCGGAGGCAGAAGAAGCTTTTCTGTAGGTACCATCATGGAAACAGGGCGCCACAGCTTCTCATTGCCCCTTTCAAAGAGGAAGACGAGTGGGACAGCCCGCACATCGTCAGGTACTACGATGTGATGTCCGACGAAGAAATCGAGAGGATCAAGGAGATTGCGAAGCCCAAAGTAGGTATCGCTGCAGGTCTTGCCGGGGCACTGGGCCACTGTCCCTCCCGACGCCTCTGTGGGGCTGGGACTGCGGATGTGTAATATTACACCTGGTTTAGACAGTGCAAACAATCAAACTGCGGGCCTCATAGGTGTTAGGCCAGCACTCTTAGCTGAGCCACGTTTTTCAGCCCGATAGGCCAAACTATTTGGGTTTTGACATATCTCTCACAGCGAGAGCTAGTGTTTACTGAGCTTGGTATGACAGGACCCTGTCTCCAGCATTTCGTGCGTATAAACTGTTGTCTCTTGCAAAGATTCTGACTCCACCTTCATTTTTCCCTTGAGGGACTTGAGGAAGCTGACCTGTGTAGATCAGAACGGTAGAAGGGCTGACTTTCTTGGGTTATCTCAGTAGGACTGTCATCCGCAAGCAAGGAAGATGTTTTATCCTGCCTAATACTTATAGCTCCTTCCCCTTGACTGTCCTTTTGAGCTGCCTTGCACTTCTAGCGACCTTCTTGTCTTGTTTCTGAGTGTTGTGGAAATCCAACTGGTATTTGCCGCTGTGTATGCTGTCAACTGCCCGTGTTGTATATATGTTAGGTTGACACGGTTATTCTTTGATGACTCAGTCCCATTGAAACTCTTTTAGAGAGAACTGGCGGCTGCCATTGCCCCAGCTTTTTGCCATCACAGACGATTGAGAGGGAAGAGTTAGCTGGCTCCTATGTTGCTCTGTTTGTAGTAGAATTGTAGTTGCTGAGGGGGCCAGGAGCTTCTGTTCAAGGACAGGCCTGCGATAGGTCCCTGTGGTGGCCCGGAGCCTCGGAACAGCCTTGGTTTGAGGACCTAGCACACCAGGAGCCGGGTCTGTTGCTGGTATCGAAGATGTGTATGGACAACTGTAACCAGTTCCAGAGTCCTTCAGAGAAGAAAACACGTTTCCTGGGTCCTAGCCAAGGGAGGTATAGTGAAGCCAAGATCTCCAGAGATTCCTTACCTGCCTTAGTCCCAGCCACTGAGCATTTCCCTGTGTGCATGCGTGGACATGAGCAGCGGGGAACGGGGAAGGTGGCTGGTGTAGGGATAGCTGGCTTCTAAACAGGAGCCATGTGACAAGCCATACACACCGGCCATCGTGGCCTGACCTCTCCTTTCCAGACGCGCAGATGCTATTCCAGCTTTGAAGCGGGGCCAGTGAGCTTAGCCTGGCTCGTGGGGAATGCCTGGCAGCTGTCTGCGAGCCCCCAGTCTGCTTTCAAAATAGCGCCGTCTGTCCTCAGGGCACAGCACAGCTGCCCAAAGTCGTTTTTGGGCACCAGGCCAAGGCTGAGGCTCAGATGTTCGCACAGTCTAGTGGCAATGGCTGTCATCAGGCAGGCATGGCCAGCCAGTAGGCTCAGAAAAGGACCACAGATAGGAGCGCGGGGAAGCCATCTTTGCTGGGTATGCTGGCTACCATCTTAATATCAGTCTGTTATGAGGCAAAGTGACCAGGTAGATCATTTCACATCTCCTCTTCTCCATCCCTTCTGCCACTTCCTGTCCCAGGCCACTGCCATCTCCTGCCCTGATCCTTGTTCCACACTTGGCCAGTCGTCTTCCCGTTCTGGTCTCTCTGTCAACTCTCCATACGGTGGCACAGTAGCCTTACATTCCATTGTGAGTGCCCTTCCTTTGCATAAGGCTTCTTCCCCATTTCAGATTGTCCATGAGATGGCAGCAGACCCTGGTCTCTGCTTGCTTCCAGGCTGTTCTCACTGCGTCATGGAGCCTCATCCTGTGGCCAGTGCCCTCTCACCCATTGGCCTTTGCACCAGTGCTTCTTCCCTGCTGCGGTTCTATAGTACCCTAACCTGGACCAGGCAGGGGCCAGAGGAGGAGGAGCCAGGGGATCAGAGATGAAGAAGATAGCACGGGTGGGCTCAGGAGGTCTGGAATAAGCTATGTCTTATGCCACGCAAGCTTTTTTAAAAAGTTCAGCATCTTACATACTGTTTCTCGGGGATAAATGAGACAATGCCACTGAAAAGGGACAAAGTCATCAGGAAGCTAATCGAGCAGTGTTGCACCAGGAGAAGACAGGATATCGCAAGGGCAAGGGTATCAGAGAGGGGCACACAGCCTTGAGACTGGTAACCTTCACCCCTTAGGATGGGCAGGGTTTGGTTCTTAGGATCCAAAGCTGCAGCAGCTCCCCACGGCCCTGGTTCCAGGCCAATACTAGATCCACCAGAGGTCAGATGAGGAACGACATTCCTTCCATACACACAGGCCCCAGAGAGCGCCTTGGCTCCACCCTGCTCTCAGCAGGACCCCAGCCACTGCATCCCTTTGGCTGCACTCCCACAGGACATTAAGCGCACCCATGCTATGCTGCAATTACTTGGCTGGTTTTCTACTGTCTCCACTTGACCAAGTTATATGAAGGCAGAGGTCGTGTCTCGGTCACCCAGCATAGCACCTGACACATAGTAGGCACCAGTCGCATAGTTATTAAAAGTAAGAGTCTGCACTACTGTGCTTGATTCATCTGTACTTCTGCCTGAACATGTCTGTCATGCACCCTTGCTGCAAACAAGTTTATCCCTCCTGGCAGTACCGTTAAGGCCATATATGGAGACTGGGTGGGCTAAGGTAGAGAAAGGGTGTGTGTGTGTGTGTGTGTGTGTGTGTGTGTGCATGTGCTCGTGATTGGTGGCTTCTGCAAAGTAGTTCGCATGCCTCAGATTCCTGTTGGTTTCTCTGTTGACTCTGGGAGGGCCCCCATGGGACTGAAAACTGTCTCCCTGCTGAGCACTGTGAGCTCAGCAGGGCAGGAGGCACAGCAGACAGTGTTTGGATAGATTCTTGGCAGAAGGGTGGGAAAGCTTGACCAAGCCAAGAGAAGTTCCAGGTCAAGGCTCAGGGATGGCCCAGTCTGAGTGTGGTGGAATCTTCAAAGCCCAGACTGTGTTCAGGCATTGTGGTGTGGGTCTGTCAAGAAAGGCCATGTTTGGGGAGGCAAGGAAGAGGGGGTCACATGTATGGACTAAGCAGAATTCATAGGCATAACAGTGCTGGCAGCATAGACCTGGGTAGGAGAAGGGGTGGGTAGAAAGTGCAGCCCAGCCTCATAGCACAGAGGAGAGTGGAGACTAGACTGCGGCATTGTGGGACCATTCTCTGCAGTTGTTTCCCACTGACGTGGCTGGCCCTTCCGGCCTCAGTGTTCTCTGAGAAAACACCCAACACCAAGAAGGATAACTCTGTCCCCTCTTTCTGACTGCCAGCTCGCAAGAGCCACTGTTCGAGATCCTAAGACAGGTGTCCTCACTGTCGCCAGCTACAGAGTTTCCAAAAGGTGAGCAGAGGTAGTGGTGGGGTGGGCTGGCTGGGGAACAGCTGCTTAAGGATGCAGGCAGGTGCTGATGCAGCTTACCCTACCTGTGGCACCTCCTCTCTCTCTCTCTCTGTAGCATTTACCCTGTGTTGCCCGTTAGTGCAGGTCTTGACTGGAAAGGGATCATTGGACTTCCTCTAAGCCTGCTTATGCCTTTCGTCTTTGCACTCTTTTTTTTTTCCAGCTCCTGGCTAGAGGAGGACGATGACCCTGTTGTGGCCCGGGTCAACCACAGGATGCAGCACATCACAGGGTTGACAGTGGAGACTGCAGAGTTATTGCAGGTAGCCTGGGGCCGGAGGAGTTGGGAGGGGTTCCGTTGGGCTCCGTGGTTTCCTAAAGCGCTCAGGCTGTGTGAGAAGGCTCACCTGCTCCATCAGTTAACTCTCCTAATCAGAGTAACCGTCAGAAGCAAATTGACGGAGGAGAGGTCTGCTTCGGCGCCCACAGTTTCAATCCACTGTGGTGGGGAGGCTCGGCAGCAGGGGCTTGCAACACAGCTTGTTCACACCTTGCTGGACCAGAAACCAGGGGGCTTGGGCTGGCCAGAACCAACAGTCAGATGTAGTCTTCATGGCCTACAACTGTGGTCCACTTCTGCTAGCCGGGTCCCAAAGAGTCCAGCCTCCAAAAACAGTACTGACAACTGGGAGGCAAATGTCTACTCACATGAGCCTCCAGTGCACGTGTCCCAGCATCCATACAAAAAGCCGAGTGTCATCCCAGCACTGTGAGAGTAACAGGAGGCCTGCTGGATGACAGCTTAGCTCCAGGTTCTGTGTCTCGAGGGAATATGGTACAGCATGGTAGAGTGGACCCACAGCATCCTTCTCTGGCCTCTGCGTGCACACAGGCATGTGCACACACCAATATATATATACCACATACATACACTGCATGCATGCACACACAAAGCTAGGGGGTTGTTTTCAGGCCCAGGGAGGTGGTATCTATGGAGAGTTGGGGTGCTTTGGGGGCTGCTGAGACTGCTGACAAATTCAGCGCTGGAATCTCTCACCAGGTTGCAAACTATGGAATGGGAGGACAGTACGAACCACACTTTGATTTCTCTAGGGTAAGGCTCCAAGGGTGAGGAGGAGTTTTTGGAGGGCTCTTCCCTGGGCTGCTTTAAGATGGTTGGAGCTTCTAGAAACATTTCACCTTCCATGTCATCCCTCCTCCACCTACCAGGTGAAAGGGGAACACTGTACGTTGTTGGTGAAACGCCTGCAGAGCCCAGTGGAGCCTGGTTGTGTGCTGTTGATGTGGGAGTGTTTGGCTCAATAATAAAGCAGAAGACCTCTCTAGGTCCCTGGGAGAAATCTTTTGACCTCCTCCCACTCCCTGGGTTCTGGCTGGGAGTCCCTTTGTCACCCTG
Organism: Acomys russatus; assembly: GCF_903995435.1. Classification (NCBI taxonomy): domain Eukaryota; kingdom Metazoa; phylum Chordata; class Mammalia; order Rodentia; family Muridae; genus Acomys; species Acomys russatus. The sequence goes on from NC_067161.1 coordinate 35,075,603, forward strand.
TCTCGTGTCCTTGGCTGTTCAACAGAAGGCACGTTTATTACGGTCCCCTGACCTTTTTGGTCCCGGTCCTTGGGAGGCGGGTTGAGTTAGTTGCAAACTTGGGTAAAAGTTGTTGTCTGTTGCAGCGACCCTTTGACAGCGGCCTCAAAACGGAGGGAAATAGGTTAGCGACGTTTCTTAACTATGTAAGTACTGGGCTGGGCGTATTTGTTCACTCTCACTTAATTTTATAGAGCGATGAGCAAGATGCTTTCAAGCGTTTAGGGACTGGGAATCGTGTGGCCACGTTTCTAAACTACGTGAGTATGACACATGCACCTGAGGGGCCCTGTGGAGACCCCGGGGCCAGAGGGCTCCCGCAATCCCACTCCCATCAGGGCTCATTGCATCAGCTGTGGCGGACTACTTCTTCAGTGCCCTTCTTGGCCAGAGTACAGGAAGTTGGCTTTTGTTTTCATCTGTGTGTTGGCCCTTCTCCTACTCCCTGGTTCCTTTCCCCCGCCCAATAATAATAATAATAAATATATTTTTTGAGACAGGGTTTCTCTGTGTAGCCGTGGCTGTTCTAGACTCACTTTGTAGACCAGGCTGGCCTTGAACACACAGCAATATACCTGCCTCTGCCCCCTGAGTGCTGGGATTAAAGGCGTACGCCACCACGCCTGGCTAAAAATATTGTTTTTTAAAACTGGAGTAAAACATACATAACACAAAAACTACCGCCATCACAATTTCTCTGTGTGCTCCGGTGATATTTATTAAATCCATCCCTAGTGTGGACCATTTACCATCTGTTACCATAACTCCTCTCACCTCATAAAATGGAAGCTCTATTTCTATTAAACAGTATTTCCTGAGCGTCCACACCACCACCCTGCTTTCTGAGACCACAGAACCTCATCAAAGTGGAGCCCTGGAATTGCCTGGGCTCCTCACTGGCTGCTTCCTTCAGCCTGCTCTCCTTAACAAATGCCTGTGCTGTGGCCCACTCCGCTTCCTTTTTGGTGGACACAGTGCTGCTCTGAGCTTCGGGGATGAGAGCTGTGGTGGGTTCCATCCTAGTGCAGGGTGCACAGGAAGCCGGGAGGTGCTTTTAGAAGGAAACTGCCTCGGTTTCCCCAGAGGCTGAGTGGCCAGCTTCTCCCCTGCTGTCCTGCCCCATCCGTAGGCTGTCAGTTTACCTTTTCCCACCAGACTAGCCCACTTTAAGGATGCATAGTCAAGGAGCTTAGAAAGAAAGCTTAGTTCTTCCTCCTTCAGTTTTAATTAAGTACTGGAGGCCGTTCTCAATACACACACTGCTCCCAGGAGGCACCATGTGGTCTCCATTGTGACATCTGAGGTCTGACACGGGGACACACTCACTTGAAACATGGGAGAGATTGTTATGTGGTTACCATGGAGACAAACACCGAAGAATTTGCCCAGGCATGGGGTTCAGTAAAGGCCTCATTTAGGAAATAGCATGTCATGGAGACCTAAAAATTGAGTGGAAATTTGTGCAACATTTTTTTGGCATATATGGGGGCCTGGAAGAGAAAAGGCTTGAGGTGTTGGGAACAGACAAAGGCTAGTGTGTCTGGAGAGAGAGGCGAGTAGAACTGACTTGGAGACTCCCTGGGTTCGAACCCAGCAGCAGGGAAGCCCTGGGATGCTACGTCTTTCTCATCATGCGCCTGCTAAATGCCTAGCCTTTAGTCAGGCTGGTGTGTGCCATATGGGGAGATTTCTTAGCTCTAATTTTTATTACCTTATAGGCCATTTTTATTATAGCATAGAAACAACAACAACAACAAAAAACAAAAACAGCAAAACCCCCAAACCAAACTAAACAAAACCCATTTCAAGTAAAAGTGTAATTTAGTTTCAGTCTTACCACAGGAGAGGCAGAGTGCATTCTAGGAAGATGAACGTCTGATTAGAGCAGCTAAAACCAGAAAATGGCCACACAGGGAAAGGGTACTCCTGACCTTGGAAGCTGTAGAGAGTCCAGTGCAGTGTGTTGAGCACAGTGGCTTAGGCGAGGCCCAGGGTCTGGGTGAGGATTCAAGATGGGGTCAGGATAGGCATTTCTTCTTCCTTCCTTTTTTTTTTTTTTTTTAAATATCTATTTGTATGTATATTTGCTGCAAATATATGTGCATATCTATTGCATGTAGTACATGCCTGCGTGGTCCCACAGAGGTCAGAAGAGGGTTTTGGATGCTCTGGAACTGGAGTTACAGATAGTTGTGAGCCGCGATGATAAACCGGGTTGTGTGCAACAGCAGCCAAGTGCTCTTAACCGCCGAGCCATCTCTCTAGCCTAAGAGAGTCATTTTCTAAATAGACCCAGATTGTTGCCACCAAGGACAACCTGAATGTGGGTCTTCTGGGGGCATTTGCTCATGAACACCCGGGCATCGAGGCTGTCCTGATGAACACCACAGATGAACTGCGTGTGGGAAGTCGTTCCTGGCTGAAGTTAGCCATAGAGCAGAGCCTCCAGGCAATGCTACTCGCGGTTGAGCTAGGGTGGTCCGCACACCTTGCCGTGCCCTTTAAGGCTGTGTCGCTCTGCCATTCCTGGCTGGAGGGGCCAAGCTCTTTGCCTTATGTTCTCAGATGAGTGATGTCGAAGCTGGTGGTGCCACCGTCTTCCCCGACTTGGGAGCTGCGATTTGGCCCAAGAAGGTAAGTGTGACTATTCAGGGTCACACCCTGAGCAGGGCTCAGACTTTGTCCATGTCCCCCAGTGCCACTGACTCTCTATGTGACTGTCAGTGTGATGTGCCTGCACCCTGAATTCTGCTCCCTGCTTCTACCTAGGGAGAAGGGATGGGGAGGGAAGAGCGTACAGGGCAGCCAGGTTTCTAAGCTTCCTTCCATTTGAAGGATAAGTGCTTTTTGGGAAACTTCATCTCCAGAGTCCTAGAGCCCCATCTGCCAAACACAGGAAAGGAGGGACGTTTCTGCCAAGGGGTGGAGGGTTCTAGAATCACGGAGCAGGTCTTTGTGACTGGTCTTTAGGATGTGCTCTGACAGCTCTTCTCTTTCCCAGGGCACAGCTGTATTCTGGTACAACCTTCTTCGGAGTGGGGAAGGCGATTATCGAACGAGACATGCGGCCTGCCCTGTGCTCGTGGGCTGCAAGTGGGGTGAGTGGCTTGAGGGGTAGTGTTGGTGGTGCCTCAGCCCGGGATTTGATGGTCGGCCTTAGGCGCAGAGGTGGAAACAACCGCTGACGGCTGTCAGCTCTGTACCTCACAAAAGGTTTTCTCTGCTGCTTGTATGCCACCCAGCCAGCGCTGCCACAGCTGGCTGCCAACACTCAGAGATGCTCAGAGAGCTGAGGAGGCCTGGGCTGCACAAGCACCGTAGGTCCACCATGGCCTTCCAGAGTAGTGGCCTGTGGTGAGGGTTTTAGCGGAGCGTAGAAAGCTGGAAGCAGAGAGGAGAGAGGGTGTCTGGCTGAAGCAAGCAAGACACTTGTGGTAACAGAGTGGGAGGACTGGCTGTCCTTGTCACTTGAAGAAGGGGAGGCTTGAGATGAGACTGAAGCCAAGAGGTGAGGCTAGAGGCTGGAACCAGGCCACAGAGGATCACCTGGAACCTGGAAGCAGCTGTGGAGAGCTAGGAAAGGCATGGACTAGGATGCGACAGGAAGGGACCGCATGCAGTTATAACCCTTGGGGTTTGGGGGATAGTGATAGGCTCACAGAAAAGGTAAAATAAACAAATGAAAATGAGGTAGTTGCTGATTTGGGGAGGTAAAAATATACTGTAGGCCTAATCTACTAGATGTCGAAAGCATAGGGCTAATATGGCACACATAAGCACTACATGTTAATCTTAGCTCATGTTTTATCATGCCACTGTATATGCTGCTAACCATAAGTCTTCTAGCCAGTTTGTTAAGTACAGGTATTAAATTGTATTTAAAAATCTCTGACTTTAGTAGTGCATTACTAAAAAAAAAATTATGTGTGTGTGGTGTATATGTGTGTGTGTATGGTGTGTGTGTGTGTGGTATATGTGTGTGTGTATGGTGTGTGTGTGTATGTGTGTGTATGGTGTGTGTGTGTATGTGTGTGTATGGTGTGTGTGTGTGTATGTGTGTGTGTATGGTGTGTGTGTGTATGTGTGTGTATGGTGTATGTGTGTATGGTGTGTGTGGTGTGTATGTGTGTGTGTATGGTGTGTGTGTGTATGTGTGTGTATGTGTGTGTGTGTATGTGTGTGTATGGTGTGTGTGTGTGTGTGTGTATGGTGTGTGTGTATGTGTGTATGTTGTGTGTGTATGGTGTGTGTGTGTGTATGTGTGTGTGTTGGTGTGTGTGTGGTGTGTGGTGTGTGTGTGTATGTGTGTGTGTGTGTTGTGTGTGTGTGTGTGGTGTGTGTGTGTGTGTGGTGTGTGTGTGTGTGTGGTGTGTGTGTGTGTGGTGTGTGTGTGTGGTATATGTATGTGTGTGTGTTGTGTGTGTGTGTGTGTGGTGTGTGTGTTTAGATGTGGTGTGTGTGGTATGTGTGGTGTGTATGTTGTATGCATGTGCTGTGTGGTGTGTGTTTGTGTGAGCATGTGCATGTGGGTGTGTGTGTGGGTGCACAAGTGCCACGGCACACTTGTGAAGGTCAGAGGACAATCTGAAAGAATCGGTTCTCTCCTTCCATGATGTGGGTTCTGGGGTTTAGGCTCAGACTATGAGACTCATGATGTGAGCCATGTCATCCGTCTTGCATTACTTTCTTATTCCTTATGAGAGAATCCATGTTTGAGGAACTTTCATGCTCCATGCCTGTGACATGGCAATGGCAATGCCAGTGCTTTAGCTAGGGCACCCACAGCACTAAGATTCTTGTAGTTCACAGGGCCCAAGGCTCAGGGCCAAGCCCTGTACAGTGCTGACAGGTTCCCCATCCCTCACCTCACCTCTCAGTTTCAGCTTGTCACTGTCCCAGCTTCCTCAGATCCTTCACATAAGGCTCCTGCCTTTGAGGACTTGCTCCACCCACTTTCTGCATCCACCTAACCAGGGGTGGCAGCCAGGCGGCATGTCCACCTTCTCTCCAGGATGGCTATTAGGCCTCCTATCAGAACCGCTCTACCCTAACATCATGAGGTGCCCTTTGGCTTTGTTCCCATAGCAACAGGCATACGTGCACCAAATCACTGGAAGACTTTTGTACCATTATCTGTGTGCTCATGTGTTTTCAACAGCACATGAGCAGCTTGAGGCCCAAGGCCCTGTACACTGGAGTGCCCCAGAGCACAGGGCAGTGGTTGTCATGGAGGAAACATTGATTTTGGCTGCTGAGCTGATGGGGGCGGGGAGGGATCATCACTTACTTGCTCTCTGTTCACAGTCTCCAATAAGTGGTTCCATGAGCGAGGACAAGAGTTCTTGAGGCCCTGTGGGACAACAGAAGTCGATTGACGTCCTTTTCTGCTCTGCCCACTCCTTGGCTCCACAGCCCGAGGCATCTTCAAGTTCAGCGTGAGAGTCCTTTGGATGTCCCAGCTCCTGTCAGGCAGGTCATTGGAGGAGCCAGTGTTTGTCTGAATTTGAGAGAGTGTGTCCTGGGCCTAGTCCGGGGTGACCTAGGCCCCAGACTCTGGCCAGCCTATGCTTGCCCTGGCTCCAATGGTAGCATTGGCATTGGCTGCAGGGAGCCAGACTGTAGCACCCAGCACGGTGTCTCGTACCTCAGATGTTTCAATGAAACCAAAGTTCTGATGCTGTTTACATGTTTGTTTTTATGACATTTCTATTTGTCGTGGCTTTAACCAAAAAAAATAAAATGTCTCCCTGCCAGAAGCCTCAAATAGCCTCAAAGTGTTTTGGTTTTGTTGTTCTGTTTTCCAGGAACTGGGGCTGGCTCAGTTTAAAACACAGCCACACAAACACAGACCTGAGTTCTGACTTTCAGTACATATAGGGAGAGTTGGGCCTGGCCGTGGGCAGGCTTGTAATCCTGGTGTTAGGGAGGTGGAGACACACATCCCTGGGGCTCGCTCACCAGGCAGCCTAGCCAAATTGGTGTGCTCCAGGCTCAATGAGAGACCTTGTTTCAAAAAGGAAGGTGGAGGCCCCTAGAGGAAGATGCCTGACGTGGATGCCCGGGTCTCCACATGCATGTGCACACACGGACATGGACAGGCGTGAATGTGCACCACACAATCCAGGAGCCCCTACCAGTTCTCCCAATTTTCTGTGCATCACTGCCGTGCAGGCATCCTGCAGAGCAAGGCTCTCACCCTGAGTTCCAGACCTGGTTTTAACACCTGTGCCTATTCCAGGCTTCAGAGTAGGAACAGCAGGTGCTGAGTAATCTCACCTGTTCACGTAGAAAGAACACGTGCTCACAGCTGGGTGCTGTTAGTGTTTGATTTGGGACGTGGTACTGAGTTGCCCTCGCTCACAGACATGAAGATCGTTAAGGTATGTATGTGTTTGTGTGTGTGTGTGTGTGTGTGACCTTCTGCCTGCTGGAGTCTTTCTCTTGGCATTCGGGAGCCATGTGAGAGGCCCTCCAGGCTGACATCTCATCCCTGTCCCTGAAGCTCAGTGATAACCATGGACTGGTGGTTTGTGGTCGCCATTGATGTTTCCCTTCTGTGACCAGGTCACTGAGTACAGTTACTTCATTTCCACTGAGTTTTTAACTAACTGAATCAGAGTTTATATTTCTGTCTCTTTGGCTTCTTTCATCTGGTATTGTTTTAAAGGTTTATCTGTATTGTTGTGGAGTCTGTATTTTAACAGTTCATGTAGGGTCCTCTACAGAAAGAGAACAGGCAAGATGAATATATATATGCAAAGGAGACTTGTTAGGTTGGATTACAGGATGCAGGCTGGGTAGTTCAACAGTGGCCTGCTACACTCTGGAGAGACTGAGAGCCAGCCGTGGTTCAGTTTATGAGGTTTAGAGACTCTCTTGTCCCTATCTGGTGCTGACTGCCCGAGGGCTTCTGGAGAGTGACTGGTCTTCAGTCCACATTGGAAGATGGAAGAAACAGTGAAGAATGGCAGCAGCGGTAGCAGCAACTGGATAGATGCACTCACCAGCAAGACTCAAAGGCGGCCAAGGAAGAGCACGAGCGAGTGCTGCTGTTTTGGACTTATTTGCATCTGGGCTGCTGCAGGAAGGTGTTTGTACTGTGGGAGAGGGTCCTCCCACCTCTGTTAAACCCTGTGCACTCCCAGAGCCTCCCAGAGGTGTGTCTCCTAGTTGACCCTAGAGTATGGTGTTTGACATTGAAGATTAACCATCACAACGGGACTACATCATAACACGGTCAACACTCTACCAGTGGGCACTTGGGGTGGTTTTAGCATTTGTGTATTATGACGAAGGATGCGATAAGCATTTTTATACATGATTTCTGGTTTACACAAATAAATTTCTTTGGGATATTTACCTAGGAATGGAAATGTGCACTTATAATTGGTCAGTCTTCAGGGCTACCATATGATGTGTTGCAATGTGTTACACCCACCCTCACTAGGGGTAAATGAAAGTTCTTGCCCGACCCTTTGGCAGTGCCTGCTGTTCTGTGCTTGGTTTTTAACTAGCTGGATGTGGGCTGTGGACCAAACATTTATGCCTTCCCTCAATGCTGAAATCCTGACCCCAGTGGTGTTAGAAGGGGGAGGGTCTTTGAAAGCAATGAAGTCACAGGATAGGAGTCCTCTTGGAGAGATTCATGTCCTAGTTAGGGTTACTGTGGCTGTGGTGAAATATCACAACCAAAGCAAGCTGGAGAGGGAAGGGTTTATTTGGCTCACACTTCCACATCCCTGCTCATCGCTGAAGGAATCAGGACAGGAACTCAAGCAGGGCAGGAACGTGGAGACAGGAGCTGATGCAGAGGCCATGAAGGAGTGCTATCAACTGTTTTACTCCTCACAGCTTACTCATTCTGCTTTCTAATATAACCCAGGACTTCCTGCCCAGAGGTGGCTCCACCCACAACAGGCTGGGCCCTCCTCCCTCATCAATCACTAAGAAAATTCTCTGCAGACTTGCCCACAGCTTCATCTTATGGAGGCCTTTTCTCAATTGAAGTTCTCTCCTCACTGACAGCTTGTGTCAAGTTGGCATTAGACCAGCTAGAACACACTTTTTTGTTGTTTTCTGTTGTTATTGTTTTCTGTTTTGTTTTTGTTTTTTTTTTTTTTTGACCAAGCCTTGACTTTTATTACTTGAAAAAGCTACATATTTATTTTGCTTTCGGACTCTGTGCTTGTGCCTTCAACACTTTGACAACGATTTTCTGCTCCTCAATAAGGAAGCCCGCTTGATCCTGTCTCGGATACACTTGGCACACATGGAGCCACTGTAGGCCCTGCTGATGTGCTTCTTTGTCTTGGACAGTCTTATCAGGACTTTAGGCCTCACAGCGCAAACCCCTTGCAGTCGGCCTCGGCACACACCGCGTGCGGATTTAGGAGCTTTCCCAACCTTCTTGGTGTACAGGTAAACAATTCTGTTGCTGGGGATTCAAGACAGCCTAGTTTTGTTAGAGGCTGTATTGTAGGAGAGCCTACAACGGTATATCAAACGCTGGATCATTTTGCGTGCTTCTAAGCACTGTCCCCGGAAGAGCTTGTTTTCTGTTTTTTAATGAAGGATATTCCAAAGCGCTCTCTTTCTTCCTGTCTTGTAAAGAGATAGGAAGGACAATTGGCCATGAACAGGAAGCACACATTCATGAGACAGCCCGCTAACACCTTGGTCTTGTTATTGCTTCACTTTTGAAATAAGAGAAATAAATAGATCATTTTGTCCGATGTGTAGTATTTTATTTTGGTAGCCTCCCTGAGTGAGATGGTACCTGTTGATGCTTATTGGCGATGCTGAACACCCTTTCATGTTTACTGGTCATTGGGTTTCTTCAAGTCTTTCTCACTGATTCATAGATATTTTAAATTTGTTCATTACCTTTTCCAAATGCCTGTTTCGTGGTGTGTCTTTTCTCATTTTTAGTTCTGATAAAATAAAGGCTCTCTCCCCTTCTTGTTGCTTTTCTGTAGGGAACCCCTCCGTCCTTGTCAAGAGCTTTTTAACATTTTAATTATTTAAGTTTTCGTGGTTTTGCTGTGATGTAGTATAGGATTTCCTTCCCTGTTTGGGGCATTTCAGAGAGCCCTGAATTTGCTAGTTGCAGGCTTTGATGCGTTCTAGAAATTTTTCAGACATTACATCTTTTAAGCATCGTTTCTCCCTTCCCCTTTCTTTCTGAGACTCCAGTAAATCTGGTTGATGAAAACATTTGCTTAGTCACATGTGTCCTACCCTTCCCTTCTGTGTCTTCCAGCCTCCCACCCACAGATGCTCGGGGTTACATACTTCAGTCATCTGTTTTGTGTCTCTTTTTCACCTCCTTTCCTCCCCTTCACCCTCCCTAGTACTGGGGACCAAACCCAGAGCCTACTACTGAGCTCACCCCAACTTATTCCTTTAAAAAAATTATTTTATTCATGTGTATTGGTGGCCAGAGGAGAATATCAGATCTGGAGCTGGGGTTGCAGGAAGTTGTGAGCCACCTGAAATGGGTGCTGGACTCCAGTTCCCTTAACCACTGCGCCATCCCTCCAGGCTCTTCATTTCTTTTTTAATGGGTCTAGTTTTCTGGGGGAGGGGGAATTATTCTTTTATTTCCTCCATGTTTTTCTTGGATTGATGAAAACAGTTACTTGAAGGTTCTTGTCTGATAACTCCATGGTTGTCATTATCTGTGGCTCTCTCCTTCTTAGCCGCCTGCCCCCCCACCCCCCCCACCCCCCGTTTTCTGGTTGTTTGATCTACTCTTGGCATTTTATTGAATTCTGAACGCTGCCTGTGACAAATTCCAAAGGCCCCGGGTGGTGATGGTTTCCTGCACAGGGGCTCACACTTTATTGGGCAGAAGAGACCTTGATCCAGTCAAAGCCTGCACTGACTTGATTAAGGCTGACTTGCAGTGTTTGGTGACCATGTGTGCCTTCCGTGCCCCAAGCTACCGCCCTCCAAGGGTCTGCCAGATGCCCTGTCCCCATCAGCAGTCCCCCAGGTCTGTGTCTAGACTGCCCCCTAATGTCATCCTTCTTTTCAGAGAACTTGAAAATTGGAATCTGAGCCCGAGATTTCCGGCTTACCACCCTAACCTTCTAGCCTGTGCAATGTCAGAATTCAGAAACTGTCCCCGTAGGTGGCCAGGGTGGATGCTTGAGGAAGTCCTTTCCTCCCCTTAGTGTCCTACTAAGTCCTCGAACATCCTTCCATGCTGCCCAGAGCGCTTTTGCTTTGCTCTGGCCCCCATTCTCACCACAGATCTACAACCTGCAAATGACTTAACGATGAAAGAAACCATAGGCTGCTGGTTTCTAACATGAGCTTCATCCTCCACGCTCTTGTTACCCAAACCATTTATGCTTTAGCAGTCCCATGTTTCCCAGGAGATTTTGAGATGTTTTAGTCAGATTGTATTATTCTTTTTGGCTTCTTTTTTCCTTTTACAATATTTTCCCTTTTATTATTTTTATTTTATGTGTACAGGTGTTTTTTTTTTTTTGCCTGCATGTCTGTCTGTGCACCATGTGCACGCAGTGCCTGTAGAGGCCACAGACATCAGAACCCCCTCAACCCCACCAAAAACTGGAATTACAGGTGGTACATAGGTGTTGGTTGTCAAATCTAGGTCTTAGGAAGAGCATCCAGTACTGCTGAGCCATCCTTCGCCCCAGCTTCCAGGCTGTGTTTTGTTTTGTTTGAGAGGATGGTAGGAGGCTAAAAGTTGATTCCATCTTGTCTGGAAATAGAAGCCTACCTTTTAAAACTTTTTAAAACTCCTTTTCATGTGAAATAAACACAAATATGGAAAGCCTTGTCTTTGATATCCTACTTTGTTATGACAAGATGTTGAGCGTAAATTAAGCCCAGTGTCAGCCATTAAGGAGTCTGCCGTGCACTGGTGTCTGCTTATGAGTACTAAGCAAGGGTGGGGGGGTAGGGGGTAGAGGGTGGGGAGTGGGGAGGCATTCCTGCCTTGAGCTGTGTCCTGCTCTCAGCAGTCCTTATTAACCAACTTGGCTGGCTGAGGGTTTCATTGTGTGTGTGGTTCTGTACTGGGGATGTTAGCGCCTGTCAGTTCATTCAGAACAAGCAGTGAACCTGAGTTAGGACAGTTAGGTAAAGTCCCTGAGGTCACATGGGGGTCCTGACTGGTAAGCAGAAAGCCTGGAAATCAAACCCTGAACTTGAAGATTCTCATAGTCTTTGCTCTAAAAAATACGGCACTTTTATCTAACAGTTATTAAAGGTCTGTTGGGTAATCAAAGATGGAGAAAACATTGTCTTTTTCCTTAAATAATTAAGAGCAGTGGAAGAAACACATAAATAGGTGTGGGAAGTTGGAGGTATGATAACGAGACTCCAACATTGCACGAGTGCCTGAGAGTGTGTGTGTGTGTGTGTGTGTGTGTGTGTGTGTGTGTATGTGTGTATGTGTGTGACAGAATGGAGGTCAGAGTGAGGAATGACTTCTACTGGGAAATTGGCATTAGTGTGGACAGCATTAGAGCTGAATCTTGGAGCACAAATAGCTTTTGCTTTCTCTTTTGGACCACTTCCAAATATATACACATGGCTTAAAAATAGTGAAGGATAGCCAGGGGTGGTGTGAATGCCTGTTGTCTCAGGTGTGGGGTGAGTGCCTGTTGTCTCAGGTGTGGGGTGAGTGCCTGTTGTCTCAGGTGTGGGGTGAATGCTGTTGTCTCAGGTGTGGTGTGAATGCCTGTTGTCTCAGGTGTGGGGTGAGTGCCTGTTGTCTCAGGTGTGGGGTGAATGCTGTTGTCTCAGGTGTGGTGTGAATGCCTGTTGTCTCAGGTGTGGTGTGAATGCCTGTTGTCTCAGGTGTGGTGTGAATGCCTGTTGTCTCAGGTGTGGGGTGAGTACCTGTTGTCTCAGGTGTGGTGTGAATGCCTGTTGTCTCAGGTGTGGGATGAATGCTGTTGTCTCAGGTGTGATGTGAATGCCTGTTGTCTCAGGTGTGGTGTGAATGCCTGTTGTCTCAGGTGTGGGGTGAGTACCTGTTGTCTCAGGTGTGGGGTGAGTGCCTGTTGTCTCAGGTGTGGTGTGAGTGCCTGTTGTCTCAGGTGTGGTGTGAATGCTGTTGTCTCAGGTGTAGTGTGAATGCCTGTTGTCTCAGGTGTGGGATGAATGCCTGTTGTCTCAGGTGTGGTGGTGAATGCCTGTCAGAATGCCTGTCGTCTCAGGTGTGGGGTGAGTGCCTGTCGTCTCAGTACTTAGAAGCAAAAGCAGGTCACCGTGAGTTTGAGGTCAGCTTAGTCTATATGGTAAGTTCCAGGCCAGTTAAGGCTGCATAGTGAGACCCCTGTCTCAAACAAAAAACAAAACAAAAGAAAAAAAAGCAGTGTATTAGGGGCTGGAGAGAGGGCTTAGCAGTTAAGAGCACTTGCTGCTCTTGCAGAGGACCCAAGCATTGTTCTCAGTGCCCACACCTGTTGTGCAGCTTACAATTGCCCACAACTGTAGTTCTAAGGGATCCAATACTGTCTTCTCATCCATACAGACACCCAAATACATATATACATACTTACTCATAAATAAAGAATAAAAATATTTATAATTTGAGCTATCCCCCTACTTCATCCAATTTCCTCCTAGCAGCTAGTCCTTTAATTCTGTAGACTATAAATCTCATGCCTCTTGTATGCTCCCCTCCCCCCACTTTCTTTGCATGAGAAATGCTCATGGAGCTTCATTGCACTCCTCTTTCCTTTGCCACTTTTTGATAGTCTGGTATTTACAGCCCTTGCGATTGCCTGGCAACATAAATCTCCCTTTTGTTTGGCAAAACTAAGATGCTATCTCTGGCATTCTATTGTATGCAGTGACGAGCTGGGTTGGCATTTGATCAAACAGTTGATCACTATGGTTTAGTCCATTTGACACATGCTGTTATTGGTGGGTGTTATTGGTTAGTTGTCACGTGCTCTTTCATCTCTCAGTTTTTTAGTGAGTTTTTCTTTGTCTTAATGTCCATGATAAATTGCCTTGTCAAGCTGAAAACTGTCAACTTGACACAACCTAGAACCAGCTCAGTGAGGGGCTGTCTAGATTGCGTCAGCTTGTGGGCATGCTTTGGGGGCGAGTATTTCAGTTTATAGATGCAGGATGGCCCTGCCCACTGTGGATGGCACCATTCCCTAGGCAGGGGCCACGGGCTGTAGAAGGATAGAGACACTTGAGCTGAGCACAGGCACGCCTGTGAGCATGTGTTCATTCCCTCTTTGTTCCTGACCACCAGCTTTGTTTGTTTGCTTGTTTTGGTTTTGATTTTTTTTTTTCTTCGAAACAGGGCTTCTCTGTGTAGTCCTGGTTGTCCTGGAACTCGATCTGCAGATGAGGCTGGCCTCAAACCCAGAAATCCTCCTGCCTCTGCCTCCTGAGTATTGGGATTAAAAAAGCACGTACCATCATGTCTGGCCCCCTAAGTTCCTTTTTCTCGGGATGTTTTATCCTAGCAACAGAACTGAAATGAAAACAAACCCAAGTGCCATGTTTCTTAGTCTAGTTGAACTCAGTCTTACAATGTTGAAGTTAGTTGCCTTGCTTTCTTAATAAAATGATAACATATATGAGCATTCTAGGACCACCAAAACAAAATGTCACTTACAGATGGAGTGGATGGATAACACAAATCTGTTCTTTTCTTTTTTTAAAGATTTATTTATTATGCATACAGTGCTCTGTCTGCATGTACATCTGCAGGCCAGAAGAGGGCATCAGATCATATTGTAGGTGGTTGTGAGTCACAATGTGGTTGTTGGGAATTGAACTCAGGACCTTTGGAAGAGCAGTCAGTGCTCTTAACCTCTGAGCCATCTCTCCAGCCCACAAATCTGTTCTTGACAGCTCTCAAGACTGAAAGTCCAAGAAATTGCATGTTGAATTTCTTCTGAGGCCTCCTACTTGGCCTGCTTAAGGTCACCCCGTTGTCTGTTGTCTGTGCTCTAGACTACTTGTGCCCTCTTTAACCTTGTCATATCTTGAAGGCTCTGGCTCCAAATATATAGTCAGTCACACACTGGGTTAGGACCTCACTGTGTGAGTTTGGCAGAATGAATAATGTTTCTAGGAAGGAAAATTCCTTAGCTCCAAAACACGATTGAGTGTTGGAATGGCCGGATCTGGTGAGGTGCTGCCCCAGGTGCTGCTGTTTCTCGGGCCCTAGTCTGAGGCAGGTGGGACAGCAGAAGAGCCTGGAAGTATCCAAGGGAGACAGATGGAGGGTGATCTACCTCTCCCTGGGGCACTGGAAAGTGTTTAACAATTAATCTCTACAAAAAGAACTGCTAGTGTCAATAGTGGGGTTCTTGAAGTGCAGACTGTAAACATTCCTCCTGATGCTTATTTTAATGGAATTAAAGACAGGGCTGGGTACAATTTGACTCCAATTATCACGTGTTGGACACCTCCTTCCTGACTTGGCTGCCTTATGCAAAAATGGACGGTTGCTGCCATGTGTTAGATCTCCAAGAACACCTTACGGAAAGGACGCAATGATCATCGCAGCTACTGTCTCGATTCTGAAAGTACAGAGCTGTTTTGAACTACCAGACTTTCTGTCACAAACCTTGATGAACTCTAAATAACCCTGCAGCATTTCCATGTTGGCCAGAGGGAGAATACTTCCTTTTGTGGTCTGGCAGAAGGACCAGACTAAGAGGCAAGGTTGTGATTGGTCCAAACCACAAGCTTCAGTGGCTGTTATTGGTGCTAAGAGGATGTTGTGTTAGTCCTAATATGGTTGTGATCGATCCAAATACCCCTTCTTGGGCCATATGAACAGGCCACTTGGGTTAAGTCCGCAACACTCTCTTCTGCTGATACTTGTATGTGTAATATCAGACCCAAGAATAGGCTTTTTTTGAGTGGCCTTTTTCTACCTACTTTTATTCGTGCAAGTAGAAAGGATAACACACAAACAAGAAGTAGCAGAGGCAATGCTAACTGTCAAGTCTCAGGGGCAAGGGTCTTGGATCCTGGGCAGGCAGCTATAGTGCAGGGATCAAGGATGCGTGAGGTGTTCACATCAATGTAACACTAGAGGGCGCCACTTGCCGCTGATTGTGCCTGCCTGCTGCTTCAGCCCTCCAATAGAAGCTGCCAAAGACCCCCACCCGCACCTTCACCCCCACTGCCCCAGCTGGAAAAGCTTCTTGCCTTCTTGTGTGGTTTCTAAACAGGCAGAGCAAAAGACCCTCAAGCCAGCTGACTGCTGACCCAAGGATGTCTTGAGCACCCTTCCTCCGGGCTGGTGCATGTTGAAGACTTTTCTTAACTTTTTTTTTTTTTTTTTTTCCACATAAAACTGTGCACAAACGTTTATTGAGGGAGGGGGCGTCAGTCCTTCTTGGCCGCGGCCTTCCTCGTGGCTGCCAGCACGTTGCTAAGCTCCTCCTGCTTCCTCTTGGCCTGGATGTACGTGCCCACCCGCTTCTTGATGAACTTGAGCGCGCTCTTGTCCTTGGCTACCTTGAGCAGCTCCATGGCATGCCGCTCATAGGGCGCGAAGCCGCACACCTCCCTGATCATGTCCTGCACGAACTTGGTGTGCTTGGTGAGGCGCCCGCGACGCCGGCTGTGCCTCGGCTTGCTGACGTTCTTCGTCACTTTGTGGCCCTTGTTGAGGCCCACGGCCATGGGGTAGCGCAGGGCCATGGCTGCTGCTCTCCGATGGCGGCCGCGACAGGAAGCGTTCTTAACTTTTAAATAGATTCTTCTTCTAAATTCTAGTAAAACTTTGCTTGTAGTGTTGTTATTATAAAACATTGAGGTCAGAAGTAGGGAAGAGCCAAGGGCATTGTCAAATCCCCAGTCTGAGGCTTTAAGGACTTTCCATACACTCCAAAGTGGCTGGGCAGTGTCCCCGGAAGTCTGTCTTCTTGGTCCCTCATCTTACTCACTTCTCCCATTAGCTAGTCTCTCATCAAACATGTGTAGCCAACAGAATCTCACAAAAGTACCAGCCTAACTCTCTTCAATTGTGTCTGAGGGTGGAGTAGGGGATGGGCCAGAGAGTAATACTAGGTACCATGCTTGATTGTTTTTTTTTTCCCCCACCGTATTCCTAGAGCAAGGTCTCTCAGTCTAGCTCAGAGTTCATGGACGTGGCTGTTCTCACTAGCCAGCATGCTTGGCAACCAAATTTGGGTCTTCAGGCTTTTATGGCAACCAGGGACCTCAAGACTAAACCATAGATGGATCTGTCTCTCACCATATGCCTTCTGAGCTCACAGCTGTTGCTTTCCCCCCTCCTCTCTCCTCTCTCTCCCTCTCTCTCTCTCTCTCTCTCTCTCTCTCTCTCTCTCTCTCTCCTCCTCTCTCCCTCCTCCCTCTCTCTCTCTCTCTCTCTCTCTCTCTCTCTCTCTCTCTCTCTCTTTCTCTGTCCCTCCCATCCCTTCCCCTTTCTCTCCCTCTTTCTTTTATACATGTTTTCACTATGTAGCTCTGGCTAGCTTGGAACCCACTGTCTCCCTATGTAGACCAGGCTGGTCTGGAACGCATAGAGATCTGTCTGCTTCTGGTGCTGGCATTAAATGCTTCTGTCATCACACCCAGCCACAGTGATCTTGGTTTTCATTTCATCAGTGAAACCTTGTGGCATATTTATTGCTCTCTCACTTCCCCTTCTTAGAAATGTTACAAAGCCTTTTCTTACCTCAGTCCCTAAAACAGTCTGATAAAATGTTCTGGGTCCTCCTAGTGGCAGAGCCTGGCAGACTTTATGTATGTACGTATATATATATATACATATTCACTTTCTATCCTGATCATAGCCCCCGCCCTCCTCTCCTCATGGTCCCCGCCTTCCACCTTCTTCCCCCATCACCCCTTTCATTGTCCTCAGAAAAGGAGAGCACCCCCCACACACACCTACCCCAGCACACCAAGCTGCATCAGAACTGAGCTCATCCTCATCCATTGAGGTTAGGCAAGGCAGCCCAGTTAGGGCGAAGTGATTGAAAACAGGCAACAGAGTCTGTCATAGACAGCACCACTCAACTTACTAGGGGACCCACATGAAGATCAAACTACCCATCGGTTACATATGTGTAATGGTCTTTGGTTGTTGCGTAAGCCCCCATGGGTCTAGGTTAGTTGACTGTGTTGTTCTTGCAGCATTCTTGTCCCCTTGGCGGGTCCTTCTTTCCTTCCCTCCCACTGTTCCACAGGACTCCCCGAGCTCCACCTAATGCTTGGCTGTGAGTCTCAGCATCTGACTCCATCAGCTGCGTCCAGGAGAATGCATCATGTATTATGTATTATATGCCAATGTGTCATTTATTCGTTTAGATTTTACTTTTATCATATTTAAATTTTGTACATATGTGTGGGGTGGGGAGGTATGTATTCCTGAGTGCAGATGTCCATGGAAACCCAAAGATGGCATCTGATCCCCTAGAGATGGAGTTGTGAGCCACCTAACGTGGGTGCTGGGAACTGAACTAGGGTCTTTTGTAAGGACAGTGCATACTGGCAATCACTGAACCATCTCCCCAGCTCCTGCTGCTCCAATTTATACAAGATACTTGAGGGCCTTCAGGTTGTGGTATGGGATGTGTGTTCTGAAATCTGCCCTACTACATGCACAGACTCAAAGGACAGTTGTACTTCCTTTAAATGGTTCCTGTTTCTGGCTTTCCTATCTTTGTGAGTGGAAAAAGAATCACTATTTTTCCCCCGAGTCACAATCTTGAGTAGATGGTCTCTTTGCTGATCTTGTTAACTGTTCACGTGAACTTTCTCTTACTGTTTTTTCTCCCTACCCTATTGGGAAGTTATTGGTTTGTTTCTACCTCGCTGCCAATATTTAGGTAGTTAGGCATATGGAGTCTAGCCTGGGAACGGTGGCATGTGCTTGCCATCCCAGGAGGTTGGTTATCTTCCCTTGAAGTCACCAGAATTCAACTATGGAGGTTTTAGCTTTACAACGTCCCCTTTTGTCCAGGGATGTGTGGTGATCAGCCCTGGTTGTCAGCGTGACAGTCCTGAAGCGGAGAGAGCCCCGACTGAAGAAGATGTGCCTCATCAGGTCGACAGTGGGCACGCCTGTGGGGGCATACCTCGCTCGCTAACTGATATAAGAGGTCAGTCCACTGTGGGTGGTGCTATCCCTAGGCAGGTGAACTAGAGCTGTATGAAAATGGTACCTGAGCTGACCATGAGCCTGTGAGCAAGCTAGGAAATGTACTCCGCTGTGGTTTCTGCTCCAGGTTCCTGCCTCCACTTCCTGCTTTGGCATCCTTCAATGATGAACTGTAAGAGGAAATAGCCCCTTTTCCTCCGCATGTTGCTTCTGATCATGGTATTTAGCACAGCAACAGAAAGCAAAAAGATAGACTTAAGCTCCTGTCCAGATACCCGAGTATGAGCCTTGCTTGCTCGAAACCGGACAACGTGCTGCGGTGTCTGCCCCGCCCCTTTCCCTCCTGCCCCTGACAGCAGTGGTTTCTCAGCTGGAGGAACTGAGTGACATTTGATTACTATCTGGAGATCATTTTCATTGTCTTCATTGAGGGGGACACTGCTGAAATGCACAGGCGGAGGCCAGGGGTGCTCCAGGGTGTCCAATACACTCACATGCCCACACCATCCCTAAAGTGAGCAGTGTCAGAGTTGAGACTCCACTGTAGACGTAGTTACTTACGTCCATGACCACCTTGTCTAGCCCAGTAGCTGCTAGCCACAAAGCCATTTCGGCTAGAATTGGGTAGGTTACGGTTCAGTTCCTCGGTTACAGTAACTACCTCTCAAGGGTGAGCGGTCACTCTGGGCACTGAATTAAACTGCCTTCATAGCAGTGTGTTTTGTTACGGTTGCCATGGTTCAAATATGGCTCTTCTCTCCCCATCCCCCAACACACGCTACAGTTTGATCCCCTCCCCCCATGAGGCCTTAAGAAGGTGGAAGTGAGTGTGTGTGTGTGTGTGTGTGTGTGTGTGTGTGTGTGTGTGTGTATGTAAGGGTGCAGTGACTAGGATTGGACGTTGTAAAGCTAAAACCTCCGTAGTTGAATTCTGGTGACTTCAAGAGAAAGATCAGCAGCCTCCTGGGACGGCAAGCACACGCCGCCGTCCCCAGGCTAGACTCCTTTGCTCTGCATAAAGTGGAAAAGCCTCTCCTGGTAGAATCCTTTTTGGCTAGAGCTCTGAATGCAACCAAGGAAAAGAGACTTAAGGCGGCGTAGTAATAATAAGCACAGGCCACCCAGTGCTTGGAGAGCAGTTGGGTTTTCTGAAGAACAGGGAAAGTCAAGTTAGGGCGGGAGTAGACCAATCAGAGCAGGACGAACCAGCAGATGGGCACGTGAGGCTATGGAAACAGAGCTCTCTTCTCCTCGCCCTTGTGAGAAAGACAGGAGAGAGAGAACGAAGGTGAAAGGAAGCAGCTCTCTTTAGAGACCATGGCATCGTCCAGGGAGAGGTTACTGTGACTGTACATGAAGAGGCTGCGGTGGAAGCAGCGAGAAGTGATTGGGCCTGGCCTACATTTAGAAGATAAAGACGACAGGATATGGCAACGCGTTGCGTGTGTGCCGTAAAGGAAAAAAAGAACAGCGGGAGATGAGTCAACTGCCTTTTTGTTTAAGGGGCTCACCAGCATGTTAATTACTAAGGTGAGGGTCAAATATTGACAACGAATATGTTCGAAATGCTAGGTACGCTGGGCTTAGGAAATAGCTAAACTCTCAAGCCACCACGGAGCAAGGCTGAGGTTGTAGCCGGGTGATGGAGTGCTTCCCCCAGCATGCGCATGCGCAGGGCTTTATGCTTGCACAGCACAGGAGGAAGTAAAAAGCCCCAACTCTGTTCCAGGGCCCCAGTCTGTAACATGCTACTGTGGGGGTGAGGTGACAGACACGAACTCTGCCTGCAGGGTGTGCTCCAGAGGGTAGAGACAAGACTGAGAGGGCCCAGAAAAGTCTTCCAGTGTAAGAAGGGCGCATGCTACTATTGTGTGACCCTGCGCAATGAGTGGGGTGTGGGATTTTGGGAGATTCTCCCTAATCTTTGAAAAAAACGCCTTGCCTTATTATTACTTAAAAAGTTTAAATTACATTTACTTATTCATTTATATTAATTTATTGTGTGCATGAGTGTGTGTGCATGCATGTGTGTGCATGTGTGTGTGAGTATGTGTAGGAATGTGGCTGCACGCAGCCATGGCGATCCGAGGACACCTTGCCTCACTAGCTCTCTCCTTCCACGGTGTGGTCTCCAGGAATCAAATCAAGTTACTAGGCTTAGCGGCAGACCTCCTTACCTGCTGGGCCCTCTATCACTCTTAACTGGTTTGACTGTGTGTTTTTTGTTATTTCAACTTTGATCACCGGGACCCAACCCAGAGGGACAGAAATCACACTGATATAAACTCGAACCCTGTTTCTGTTGCTCCACAGGGTTCCAATAGCGGAGTTTGGAAGTATCTGCTTTGGTTTAAGCTGAGGTAGCTATGGCCCAGTGGTTCACGCCTGAGCTTCACCGTCAGCTTGCTTGGTCCTCATGCTTGACTTTAAGATCTGAGGAGGTTACTACGCTCTCAGGGTTCCCCCCCCCCCCCCCCCCCGCCGCTTTATAAAGTCGTGGTGAGTTCTCTCATCTCCCTGGAATTGTTGTATGCGTTTATACATATTTGTCATTCACGGCAGGGTCTGGATTGTGGTGACTCCTCAATTAATGTAGCTGCTCTCATATTTAAAATGTAGAGAGCAAGAGGGACGCCAAGGGCAGAATTTGGGAAATATGGGACTTCTAAAAACAATCAGATACTTTGCATTTATGAGACAACAATGACTAGTTAGCTACAGTGGATAGAAGGCTGTGTGCCAGGCGGGTCACATCTATTTTAATCCCTGTTACACTAACCACATTACACAGTAAGAAATAGAACTTAGGAAGTTGAACTAATTTGCTTAAGATATTGCAGATTATAAATGGAAAAATCTCTTATTTTAGAGCTACGGCAAGATACCACAAGAATACAAACCTGCATTTCTTCTTTGAAGTGGGTTTTGATGAGTATCACAGATGCAAATAGAGCCAGAGGTGACCTTAGCGATCACTATGTCTGATACATTATCCTACTGATAAAGAGCCTTTTCCTGTGACAGGTAAGTGGTGGCTTCGTGTCTCCTGTGTGCTTGTGGACAGCTTTTTAGGTAATATGCTTTAAGCTGGGCAGTGGTGGTGCACTCCTTTAATCCCAGCATTCAGAAGGTAGGTGGATCTCTGTGAGTTCGAGGCCAGCCTAGTCTACAGAGTGAGAGTCCAGGACAGCCAGACTTACACAGAGAAACTCCCTCTCAAAAACCAAACAAACTAACTAACTAAATATATACTATGCTCTCTTGCATTCTTGTTTATTCTCCCAGTGAGATTGGAAACTCAGATTTGGAAGACACACCTGCTTCTTTGATTTCGGTCCAAATGTAACTAGAGACATCCAAGTCATTTGTTAAATCCAGGCTTGTTTCTTGTCTGTTCTAGCCTGTTTTCTTGAAAATCTCTGGCAGTTTTAAAAAATTTTATTTTTAGCCAGGCAGGATGGCACACACCTGTAATCCCAACACTCAGGGAGGCAGAGGCAGGTAGGTCTCTGTGAGTTTGAGGCAAGCCTCGTCTACAAGAAGATTCCAGGACAGCCAAGGCTACACAGAGAAACCCTGTCTTGAAAAACAAAAACAAAAAATTTTATTTGTGTGTGTGTGTGTGTGTGTGTGTGTGTGTAGGAGCCCATCAGATCCCCTGGACCTGGAGTTACAGGTGCTTCTGAGCTGCCAGATACGGGTGATGGGAACTAGCCTAGGTCCTCTGGAATAGCAGCAAGCATGCCTAACTACTGAGCCATCTCTCCAGCCCCCACTCTGCTGTTTTTGATGATCATCACTGTGAGGACCAAAGGCTCCAGTTAAGACATCAGAGCTGTCCTTGGTATGACCTCCGTGCTCAGGCTGTTTGCTTCATCTTCAGAACAGGCGATTTACAACGTGCTTATGTTCTGCCTACGTCTTCTGGTGGAGCCTGTGACAACACCGGCTCCATTAAGCATTTACAGAGTCTATGGTTATTTAGTTTCTGTTGCATGTGTCTGCATGTGTGTACATGTGTGTATTAGTTCCCTTACATTAGTCACCGCAGCAGACTAATGAGTGTTCCTAGATGCCTTGTAGATGCCGGCCTCTGAAACCATGAATGGACCTCACAGTACCACGGGGTTGATGGCTCGCTTCAGACTCCTGAGCTGTGCGTGGCCTGAAGTTTCCACATCTGTTGGTACTGGTCAGGCTGGGTAGTATTTTTCACAAATGATTTTTAGCTCCTGTCCTTGTTAATTTTAATTGTCAGTTTGACACAACCTGGAATCCCTTGGGAAGAATGTTCTTTTTTTTTTTTTTTTTTTTTAAACAAACTAACATTGAAGGACAAAACAAAAAATAACTTTTTAAAGCTTCATACTTTAAGGACTAAAATTTCATAAAGCCACCTCCACTATACTTAAACACCAGTGTGGCATATGTTCATTTTACTAATCTTAAAAAAGGAGCAGCAGTTATCTTTTAACTAATTACAAAAAACAAAAACAAACAAACAAAACAAAACAAAAAAAAACTATGCAACTCTTTTTAGTTCTAGAAAGAATGAAGCCATTTTTGTTATACAAATTAAAATGCGAAATGAACGTGTAAGTCTTTACTGAATTACTTAGCCACTAGTGCCTGTATAATGGGCTCCCTTCACCAACCTTTCATTTCAATATTCTAAAAACACTGTGCTTATATAAGACCAGAAGTTCAGCTAAAATCCAACCTAAATGTGTATCCAATAGAAATGCCAAAGGTCTTAAATAGAGGGAAAACCCCCAAAGTTTCTTAGGCAGCAAGACTACCTTCACAATACGTTTGTTTGTTTTGTTTTGTTTTGTTTTTTTTCGAGACAGGGTTTCTCTGTGTAGCCGTGGCTGTCCTAGACTCGCTTTGTGGACCAGGCTGGCCTCAAACTCACAGCAATTCACCTGCCTCTGCCTCCCTAGTGCTGGCTACAATATAGTTTTTTGAAAAACTATTTCTATTTAATTTTTCATTTATGTGCATTGGTGTGAGGGTATCAGATCTTGGAGTTACAGACAGTTGTGAGCTGCCATGTGATTGCTGGGGAATTGAACCCGGGACCTTTGGAAGAACAGACAGTGCTCTTAACCACTGAGCCAACTCTTCAGCCCCATTATGGTTTTAATATGGGTACTACCCTTCCATTTTTTTTCTTGTTCCCAGACTCCTGAAGTTTGACGTAGCAGCCCTCTGCAGGTGTTCATTTGGAGCTAGCTGTGGCAGGTAACTCGGCTGTGCCCCTTTCTGTCTCAAAGGGAACAGTGCGTACATAGAATTCACAAAATGGGATTGTGAGCTCAAAGGTTGCCTTTTTTCTCTATACATAATCACTGGGTTTCCTTATAGTTAGGCATGGTAGCAAGGCTGGCCCTGACCATATGGTCCTCCAGCACTGGGTGATGGGTATGAAAAGGGCCAAAGTTACTTTGCGGTCCCCAGTGGGCATGAACGTGTCCGAATGTGGAAGGCGCAGCCTGCTGTAGAAGAGATGGACAACTGATGGCAGATAACTGTGGCTTTTGTGTTGTCACAGTCAGAAAGATGAAGGGCAGTCTCTACAGAACCCAAGGCAAAAGGCACCATCCTTGCATTTTCAGTTGTCACAGACCTTATGTGGAAAAGCATATATATAGAAACAAGTCCTGACAGCTGGTGCCACCAAAGCATCTGAGCTCTTGGCTAGCATGTCATCACCACTGTGCGGTACATCCTAGGGGCCAGGGGCTGCATGAGTATTGCAGGCAACCTTAGCTCTTTTGGCCATACCTTCAACTTGGTGAGTACAAGCCAACTTCTCTTTAGACCTGAGGCAAAGAGATGGACCATATTGCTTCCTCGTCAAACAGGCTCTTAAACAGGCATTGGCAGAGTTTTAATGAGGATTTACCTAGGTCAGGTTAGCCTGTAGGCATGCCTTTGAGGGCTGTCTTGATGGGGAAATGCCCAGTTTATTCAGGGTAGCACCATTCCCTTAGCTTGGGGGCCTAGAATGTGTAAGAGAGGAGAAAGCTAGCTGAGTATAAGCGGCAAGCGGGCAGGCGGCATGGGTGCATTTGTCCTCAGAGTGGGTCTACCCTCCATCGGGATGAGAAAGTCTCGTTCACACATTTCCCCCGTGTTTTGCAGACAGTGTGAATGGACTAGACACGGAGACTTCTTTGGAGGCCATAAAAAGACTGGAGTTTAGTGATACAAAGATTCCCCGCCTAGGGGCAAACAATCATAGTGTGTCTTTTTCTGTAAGGTGTTAAGTATGTTCATGGCCTCCAAACTGTTATGCATTTCTTGTGGAATGCTACTGGTCACAGGAAGAGCATGCTCCATGCCTAGAAGAGCGTGCTCCATGCCTAGAAGAGCGTGCTCCATGCCTAGAGTCCGGCTTGCAGGTTTCTTACTCCTGTAAACTTTTGAGCTTGTTCTTGTGTGTTGACAAGACTTTGCTTCTCAGGGTTTCTATGCCACTTGTGACACATGACATAGCTAGCTTTGAGGTGAGGGGTAAGATGCAGCCTCCTTCCTGAAGATCAAATACGCTGTGCAAGTTGCAATCTTTTTTTTTTTGTTTTGTTTTTATTTTTTCCAGACAGGGTTTCTCTGTGTCACCTTGGCTGTCCTGGAACTTGCTCTGTAGACCAGGCTGGCCTTGAACTCAGTGATCCACCTGCCTCTGCCTCCCGAGTGCTGGTTTTAAGGGCGTGCGCCGCCACCGCCCGGCACAAGTTGTAATCTTGAACAACTCTATGGGAGTTCTTATCTTTCCGTAACTTTGAAGCCAGAGACTAGAACCATGTGAACATCAGAACCTATGAGCCTTAACACCCTGGGGTGCAGGAAGAGGCTCTCCTCAACCACGAAGCCTGCCTTTGCTTGGAGCTCTCGTATCAGTAAAGCAAGTTTGTACCAGTGCTGACTAACTTCACCTCTGTCTTCTTCCATGCACATACATGTATTGATTTCTGTGGGAAACCAGCTGAAAGTGTGTGTCCTGTTAGGTGAAGGAAAACTCTGGAATGAAAAGTGACCTTTTCATCCACAGGCTGAGTAGGACTGGCCTCCTATTACCCCCCCCCGTACACACACACACACATCGACATCAACACAAGCCTAAGTGTAAAGATAAAACTTCTGAGGCACAAGTTGAAGCCTTGTCTGAGGTGACACACGTGAAATCCAGGCCATGACTCTGCTCTGTGGTCCCGGTGCCAGGACTTGGCAAACCACTGCTCTTTGTCAGCTGGGTTCCTGCCGGCTGAGTTCACAATTGTAAGACCCAAAAAGAAGTCACCTTGTTAGCAAAGGCAGTGGTCAGCAGAGTGAACTCCAGACAGCAGAGGCATTATGGAGAGACTGTAAGGAGGTAACACGGTTCCTTCAAAAAGGCACCGAGATCTGGCCGAGAAGCAAATATGCTTTCTGAAACACTGATTCTTGAACTTGAGAGTTCACTGGATAGGCATGCGCGAGAGGCATCAGGCCATCACTCTGCCTCCCTCCTCTGCTCGCTGTGGCTCTGAGTCAGGCCTTGGCAAGCCACACTTCCCCTTTGTCAGGTGGTTTCCTGTCAGCTTCTGCCAACTAGGAGCAGTAGAGGCAGACCAGAGCACAGCAGGAGGGAGACACTGCTCCTTCCTGTGTGGCTGGCTGTTCCTGTCCCTGTCAGTCCAACAGCAGTTCTGAAACCCTCACAGTGGGAATTGTTTGGACTTTTCCATTTTTCTCCCAGTCCTTAAGAAGCATCTTTATTTTAGAAACATGTTTATTGCTTGTACATAGATATCAGTGAATTGGTGTTCTTTCTGTGTGTGTGTGTGTGTGTGTGTGTGTGTGTGTGTGCACATGTATGCATACATGTGTACACTCTTATGTCTACATGCATGTGTGTGCACCTGTATATAAACATACATGTTTGCACACACATGTATGTGTGTGTCCCTGTGCATGTGCACACATATGCCTGTGTGTGCGTGTAGGCCAGAGGTCAATCTTAGGCACCATCCTCAGGAGTGGTCCACCTTTCTTTTGAAGACAGGGTCTCTCAGTGACCTGTAGGTCACCAAGTTAGCTAGGCCAATGAGTCTGTCTCTGCCTGCCTGGCTCTGGGATTAGAAGTGCATGCCTCCATGCCTGGCATTTTCACGACTTCTGGGGGGAGGGGTATCCTAACTCTCTTGGTGCTCCATATTGAGAAACTTGAGTAGGGGACCCCCAGTGTCCCCCCTTTGAGTCCTAGGCATGGTTGAGTAGCATCACACTTCTCTGAGGTCTTGGTTATAGCTCTGTTGGACTCATAGGTTTTGACTAAGGTTCTAGGTTTAACACGCACAGCTCTTCCCTTTGTCCCCTAGATGCAGGGCTGGAAACTACTTCTGGCATTCCTGTCCGCACACTCCTTTCTACCAGCTCCTCTCTCTGTGGTGAATTCTCTTTGACTTCACAGTGTGGACCCTCTTCCTTTCTCATGTGTGGTGTCGTCTGGCTTTTGTTTTGTGACTGGACTCTGACACCAAACAAGGCACAGGTAATGGGAGAATGGATGACCTCAGAGATCAGCTGGGGCATTCCGCCAGAGTGCAGCGCAGGGAAACCGGAAGTGGAAAACAAGAATAGAGTAACAACAGGCCCCCAAGGAATTCCTCTTTGACCAGAATGTTTCAGAGCAACACTTTTTTTTTTTTTTTTTAGTAGAAATAATTATCAGAGAACTGAACGCATCCCATGAGGCGCAAATCTCTCAGCAAAGGCAGGGGAATGAGTGGTCCAGGCCTCTGAGGAAACCTGTGCAGTCCTTAGTGGACCACCAAGTTAACCTGAGTGGTGGTGTCAGTTGCCACACAAGACAGAGAATGCATGCTTTACAGACGCAGTCTGGTAAAGTCACAGAATAGACACCGCCTTCACCACCAAGTCACTGGAGCAGGACACCAGGGAGTTTGTGACTATTGGTTCCTGTATCATCTGGCTTAAAATGTCCAGCTGTCAACCAGAAATGCAAGACATGCTCAGAAACAGGAAGTATGGCTGTGAGGGGGAAAAATCTGGAAGCCCAGGCTCTGAAATTACTAAACAAAGACACCAAAACAGCTATTAATAATTATTTCCAATGAACTAGTGAGAGCTGTGTTGAAAGAACAGAAGGATGTGAGTGTCTTCTGAGCAAGTGGAGAAATAAATAGAATTTTAAAAAATGTATATACAAGTAGTCAAATGGAAATACTGGAGTTAAAATTTTAACTGAAATATAAATTTTGCTGAGAAGGTTAACATTCGGATTTAAATTGGAAAAAGAAAAAAAAAAAACACAGTCTTTTCCTCAATCTGAGGTGAAGAAAAGGAGGAAGGGAAATGAGAAGAGCCAGGTCAACCTGTAGGAAAACATGACATGCACCAAGCTACACACAAAGGAAGTCCAGATGAAGAAAAGAAAGAAAAAGGGAAGGCGGACTCCATGAAGAGCTGGGTCTGGTACTGTCCACCTATCATTTAGTCATTTAGAAGACAGAGACAAAAGGAACTGCAGCTGACTCTAGAGATTGAGATCCTTTCTCAACGAGCTAAACACCCACACACACTCTACACACACACACACACACACACACACACACACACACACACACACACACACACACACACCAGCGCGTGCACACACACACACACCATCCACAATCTAGAGTCTATTTAAGTGTTGCTGGTGTGTGGATATATTTACAGCTGACCCTTGGGATAGGGTATACTATCCCATCTGGGTCTCATCCCGGAAGGAAAAGGGACCCTGTCTCTCAGAAACAATCAGTTGCCTGTAGCTCTTTATCTATGGGTGGGGCCTTATGAACCTTCCCTCATCCATGTGTTGGCTTGTGCTGTTATTACTTATCTGTTTAGGAAACCATCCTGTTGGGATTTCATGGGTCCAGTTTTTCTGTCATGTCTAGAACACTCTGTCTAGCAGTAGGCATCCTGGTCCTCTGGATCTTACAGTTCTCTGGGTCTATATGTTCTCTGAGCTTTAGGTAGAGGGGTTGATTTGTAAATGTATCTATTGGGGTTGGACATACACAGCCACTTATTCTCTGAATTTTTATATAATGGTCTCCATATGTTGCAAAAATAAGCTTCTTTGATGGGGAGGGAAGGGGAAAGCAACATTTGTCTGTGGATATAAAGTTGAGGATTTAGAAATCAGTTAGAAATTACATTCATTTTAGAAAATGCCAGTGGCAGGTTCTCCTGTAGAGCCTGTGACCTCTCTCACAGGTAGTTGACTAAGTTTGCAGTACCAAGTATGACTTATCTCCTATTGAGTGGTCCAGTTAGACAGCAGCTGGTTACTCACAAGATAGAAGTGCCACTATTGCATTGCTGAAGATAGCTTGCTAGGCCAGTCATGTTGTGGTTCCTAGGTTTCACAGCCGGGTAGGGTGGCTGGTTACTTTTCTCCCTTAGCAGCTTGCAAGGCACCTTCTGATACCGTGGGAGCTAGTCGTCAGGGAGGAGGCTTTCAAGTTAGTACCAGATCACCCCTCCAAACCCTGTGCTCGTGTGTGTGTGTGTGTGTGTGTGTGTGTGTGTGTGTGTGTGTGTGTGTGGTGTGTCTTCAACAACAATCTTACCTTGAAGTTCCAGGAGGCAACCCACTGTTTACAAAATAATCTTTAAAGATGTATTCTGCTGCCGTTGCTGCTTCTTCACTTTCATTTTTGGCAGTATGGTTTCTTGTGTTTTTCTGTTACTAAAAGCTCATTGTTTTTGACTTAAAAATTTTTTTTTTAATGAGCTGAGTGTGATCCTGTGCTCCCGGCACTCAGGGAGGCAGAGGCAGGTGAATTGCTGTGAGTTCGAGGCTAACCTGGTCTACAAAGTGAGTCTAGGACAGCCAAGGCTACACAGGGAAACCTTGTCTCGAAAACAAACAAACAAACAAACAACCCCCCCCCAAAAACACCAAAATTAAATGATGTGTACTTCTATGTGTGTTTGCGTGTGTATGCACATGTGTGTGCAGTCCCTTTAGAGGCCAGAAGAGGGCATTAGACTTTCTGGCACTGGAGTTAAAGGTAGGGTTGTGAGCCACCCAGTGTGGGTGCTGGGAATCAAACTCAGGTCCTCTATAACAGCAGCATGCATGTCTCATCTAGGGAGCCGTAGACCTTTAGCTCTCTAGATATTTGTTTTAATAGCATCATAGTTTTCAGTTATGCATCTGAGTCATAAGTCAATGAAATCATGTTGCCGGGCATTTAAAGTACCTGGTGAACAGCTTCAGAACAAAACTTCTGAGAGATCCATTTTTCAATCCTCTGCCTTTTTTTTTTTTTTTTTTTTATGGAGTTAAAGCCATGAAAATGGAATTGCTATGTTCTAGACTAGTAAGGTTGTCCTTCCGAAGTACACAAGAGGGTCTGTGCCTGCTCAATTGCCATTGTGAACGTAAAGCCTCGTGGTTATAAACACTAGCTTAGGGTCACCCATGCCTGGGTCTATGTCCTGACTCTATTCTTACCGTTGTATGACTCAGGGAAGTCACAGGGCTCCTCTGGGCTTTATTTATACACTATCAGGGAGTAGGAGCAGAAAGGTGTCATTACTGGCCACCCACCTCGGATTTTTGAGGGCAGGGTCTCTCATTGGCTCAGAACTGGGTGAGCAGGCCAGGTTGGCTGGCCAGCAACCGATTGTCTCTGCCTTCCCAATGCGGGGACTAGACGCAACACTATCCTACTACTATACCTTTCAGTGTGTGTGTGTGTGTGTGTGTGTGTGTGTGTGTGTGTGAGAGAGAGAGAGAGAGAGAGAGAGAGAGAGAGAGAGAGAGAGAGAGAGAGATGTGCACGTGTGTCCCGATACCCCCAGAGGCTAGAGGCATTGGAACTCCATGCAGCTGGAGTTACAGGCAGTTGTGAGCTCCTCTGCAGGGGCAGCATGTACACTAAAGCACTGAGCCGTCTCTCCAGGTGCAGTGCTCAGCTCTCTCTACATGAATTCTGAGGTGTCTAATTCGGATCCTTGGGCTTGTGTGTCAAACATTCTACTAATTGAGCTATCATCACCCCCTTGTTAAGCACACCCAAAGTTCACCTATGTTGTACCAATATACAACTCCGTTTCTTCTTATGTACGGCTAACATTCCTTTGCGAATCTTCCACTTCCTTTTATGAGATTGTGACGGATGAGGGGGACCCCTTCACTCTCTGGGGCACTGGGTGGTTAGTTAAGCACTGTGGAAAGTGACAATTTCTTTATGTCCTTATTGTGAGCATTCCTTTTGACTTTCAAGATGGGAGATGGGGCAATATGATTCCCTGAGCAGCAGTGGGACCCTTCCTTCCTGTCCTGGCTGCCTTGTGGGAAAGAACTGTCAGCTGAGCAGCCAGCTGCTAGCTGTCTTGGATACCCTGGAAGTCTTCAGAGATGATGCATCTGGCTCTTGCAGGTGCAGCTGCAGCCAAGGATGTTCGAAACAGTTTATCAGAGGGTTTTGCTGTCACATGCCTCAGTGAACTCTACATGACCCTGCAGCTATTCCCCGCCCTCCCCCGCACCCCCAGGTTAGCCTGGGAACACTTAACCTGAGGGCTACCACAACCCTCCTTCTTCCCTCCCCACTACACGAAGGTATGCTGTGATTGGTCCACACACCTCTTCTTGGGTTATGTAAGCTGGCTGCTTAGAGAGCAGACTATAGACACTTTCCTGCACTGCCTTCCCCAGGCCCCACAAAGGCTCCCCTATGCTGTCTTTTCTTACCTATTTTTAGAAGTCTAGATTGGGGCAACAGCGGAGGGGTGACAATGGGAGGTGCCATCAAGCAGAAAGACTCGGAGGCTAGAGCTGAGGGTATGGCTCAATAGTAGAACACTTGGCCAGCACACATGCAGCCCCAGGTTCAATCCCTACTGCCAAGAATAAATAACAACTTAAAATAATTGCCGAGCCACTTGGCTGCTGGACAGCTGAAAAGGGGGCCGTGCAAACCCCACACCTAGGCCTGCTCAGAAGATACGATGTTAGATGCTGCCAAGGGCCTGAGGGGTCAGTCTACCCTCCTAAGCCTGTTTAAGGCCTGTGTGTGCCTGGAACACTAGAGGACAGGTCCCTGCTGTTGCTCCCACCTGCCGCTTAGTTTGCAGAAAGTCAAACTAAGGAAGGTGGAGCAGTTGATTGTATCTGCTGCCTGTAGCCCTGATGATGAGATCACAAACCCATGGATGAGATATGATGATCCGATGAGGTTGAGTTTGGTGTGACGTGACATTAAGTGTCATTTCATCATTGTTACTGTTTTACTAATTTCTCTTTGAGAATTTCATGCATGTGTATGAAGAAATACGATCCCACCCACCCACCACCCACCCACCCACCACCACCACCCACCCACCCACCCACCCACCACCCACTCACCACCCACCCACCCACCCACCCACCCACCCACCCACCCACCACCCACTCACCACCTACCCACCCACCCACCACCCACCCACCCATCCACCCCCCACTCACCACCCACCCACCCATCCACCCCCCACCCACCACCCACCCCCGTTTCAAACACAATTTCTAAAAAGCAGATGGAGCTCCCTGACAGACAGTGTCTTGCCCTCCCTTTCAAACAAATGTTCAGCCACAGAGCAGACACCCAGGCCAGGGGAATGATGGAACAACCTAATTAAAATTTCCTGAATTTTATTAAATTTGAGGAACTTACCAGGGCCTGTTGCATGCTAGATGTTCCCCCAAGGCATACAAGTGAGACTTTTAGAGTTTGTGTTCAGAATGGCAGAAGTTCTCATTGGACATGGGGATGGTAGGTTAGGCAATGCATTATGGGAAATAAGTTGGAGGGCCCGAGAACCATGTTCAGGGAAAAGTATTCAAATGCTGGATGGGCCACATTTCATGTAACTACCCTGTGTTTTCTTTTCATTAAAAACCAACTAAACCAACTAAGCCATCCTAGAGCCTTGTTTTATATTTGGGGTGATTTCACACAGTTTTGACTTCGTTGCTTCCCTGAGTCAGTGTCCTTTGCCTTGACCTTGGCTGGCCTAAAAGTATCCTCCATATCCTTCATGACTTCGGAAACTCCCTTGAACATTTTGGTAAGTCCCTTGGACGAGGAGCTGGACATCTGGGTGGTGATTCTGGTTGGTTCATTTCCCCCCTTGTATGACCTTGACTTAAGCTCTTTGATTGCAGTGGGATCCAGCATGCTTTTGCCTCCTGTGTGCTGAGGGTCTGAGGCGATGACTCATGGTGAGGTCACCTGGGACTCTAGCATACATCCTAGTTATGATTGGCACCTGTTAACCTGTAAGAGAAGCACATTAGGAACCAGGTGTAATCACGTAACGCTGTTTGGTGAGGAAAGGCAGGGCCCTCGGCTGCCTCCTTTATCTCGAGCCTTTAGACTGAAGGGGCAGTGAGGCTTGGTCTCTCAGTCCTTTGTATTAGTTTTCTTGTGTCTTTGATCAAGTACTTGAAAAGAAGCAATTTAAGGGAAGAAGGGTTTATTTGGACTCACAGTTTGAAGGGACACAGTCCATCACGGCGTGACAGTAGGCAGCTTCATGGTGACAGGAGTATGCAGTGGGGACTCCTAATCTTAGAGCGGAGATTGGACAGGAAGTTGAGGCAGGCTATAAGAGGTCAGGGCCCATTCTTTCTGGTCACTCACTACCCCCAGTGAGAATTCCACAACCTTCCAAAACAGTGCTACCAGACAGGAACCCAGTGTTCAAACCTGAGCCCAATCAAGGGACATGTTTCACATTTCGCATTCAAACCTCAATGGGCATATTCTGGACAGTGTCCAAATTCCATACAGGTTTGTGAGATTGGTTGGATAGAGTAGACTCTTATACCTTTCCTAAGCCATGCCCTGCTTCTCAGCTTTCCTCCACCCAGGCTCTGTCACGAAGATCATCAGTTGAATCTGCCATACTTTATGAGGCTGATAGATGAATAAATGGCAAATACAGGGCACCAGATATTCACCAGTGTCCCTGAGAAGTCTTCAGATTGTCTGAACCACTTGGAGTCCACGAGGGCATCTGCGGCAGAGAAGGCACCAGGCCCATTGTTGTAGTCTGAATCAACATTTATATGCTGGAATCTAATGCTGGAATTTAACCCCAAAGTGGTGATGTTAGGAGGTATGTTCTTTAGGGGGGAATGGAGAACTCCTGAATGGAATTAGTATCCTTAAAAGATGGGCCCATGAGCCGGGCGTGGTGGCACATGCCTTTAATCCCAGCACTCAGATGGCAGAGGCAGGTGGATCTCTGTGAGTTTGAGGTCAGCCTGGTCTACAAAGTGAGTCCAAGACAGCCAGAGCTACACAGAGAAACCCTGTCTTGAAAAACAAAAACAAAAAAACCAAACAAAGAAAAAGATGGGCCCATGGAAGAAATGAAGAACAGGGGAGCGTGTGCACTTCTCCCTTGCTGGGAACACTGCGAACTTGGCTTTCCAGCCCCTCAGAGATGTTGTTTATAACCCATGCGTTCTCTGAAACTTTGTCCTGGTTAGTTTTTGTCTTCTTAACAAATTAGAATCACCAGGGAAGAGGGAATCACCTCCATCAGATTGGCCTGCGGACGTGCCTGTGGGGCATTTTCTTGATTAATGATTGACGTGGGAGAGTTCAGCCTACAGTGCGTGTCCGGGTTTTATAAGAGAGCGAGGCACAGGGAGCAAGTCAGTGGGCAGCGTTATTCCCAGGTCTCTGCTTCAGTTTCTGCTTCCACGATCTCGACTTGAGCTCCTGCCCTGACTTCCCACCATGATGGACCCGAAAGCCGAGTAAAACCCTGTGTCTCCAGGTTACTTTTGGTCAGTGTTTTATCACAGCAACAGAAAGCAAACCGGGACACTTTGCTAGCATGCTCTGGACTGGACTGACAAAGACTTGTAAAGACGGAGATGGGCCTGAGGGGGCTGAACACCTCGAGAGGCTGCGGATCACCTGGCAATACGAGTGCTTGGAGGCCTGGGCACGGAAAGGTAAGATTTGAATAATGAAATAGTGCCTGAGTGCACACCGGTCTTCTTTAGTGCTACAGTTATATTTCACACTTGCCATTTTAAGAATAATTTTATGTTTTACAATTACGTGTGCATACGTGTGTGTGCACATGAGTACAGATGTCTGGTATAGGTGGTGGAAACCAAACCCGGGTCTTCTGCAAGAGGAGAAAATGCTCTCAGCTGCTGAGCCATGATGATCGGTGAGGTGCCTGGCATTGTAGTTGTCCTCTCAGCATCTTCACTGCGTGCCTATGGAGACAAGTTTTAAAATTTTTCATTTCTGGGAGTGGAGCACAGCACTTCGCACATGCTAGGTCAGTGCCCCATCGCTGAGATACACCCTTGTTCTTTTAGTAATTGGGACTGGTCGACTTCCTCAGGCTGTACTATATAACCTGCTAGGTAGCCCCAGCAGGCTTTGAACTTGTGATTCTCCTGCTGTAGCCTGCTTAGAAGCAGGGATTCCAGGTGTCGCCCGCTGTGCTCTGCCACCATCATATTCTACTTAGAGTGTGTGTGTGTGTGTGTGTTGTGGTGTGTGTGTGTGTTGTGGTGTGTGTGTGTTGTGTATAATGTATAGTGTGTGGTGTATGGTGTGTGGTCTGTGGGGGGTGTTGGGGGGTGTGGTCTGTGTGTGTGTTCAGGTGTGAGTGCAGGTGTGCACATGCCATGATGTGTAGAGGTCAGAGGACAACCTCTGATGTTGGTCCTCACCTTCCACTGTGTTTGAGTCCGCGTCTCTCATAGTTGCTTCTGTGTACACCAGGTTCTCTAGCTCCAAGCTTCAGAGAGGCTTCTGTCCCCACCCCCCCATCTCTGGGTAGTAGCGGCGGGACTATAGATGCCTGCTGCCGCACTGGGCTTTGGGAGAGTTCCTGGGATACAAGCTCAGGTCCTTGTGCTTGGGCAGCAAGTACTTTACCCAGCGAGCCACTTTTCCAGCCCCTACTTGGATTAATTCTGTGGGTTTTAGAGTTTGTTTGCATGCTGTCTTTGGAAAGTTCCTTTTTGTCTATATTTGGGGATGAGTAGCTACAGTTTGTAGCCAAGGTGTTCTTGCCTCAGTCACAGTTATGGCTGGTGAAAAATGACTAATATATGGTTCTACCCTGGAAGAATGTAGTCTGCTAAAGGAAAACTTAAAATGCACAGCAGTTACTTAGAATGTAATAGTGGTGTATGCCAAGCTTGGTGACAATGCAGAAAAAAGTCCCTACCGGAAAAAGAGGAGCGGATCCTCAAGGAAAGAGTTTTGCATATTTCAGGCGAGGTTTAGTTTGATGCCAAGCTGTTTGCAAATCTACAGTAAGGAATTGCACATGTACTTTTGAAGATTATAAATGCAGTAATTACACTTGCTATGTTAGTAGAGCACACTTTTTTGTTTTTGTTTTTGTTTTTCGAGACAGGGTTTCTCTGTGTAACCTTGACTGTCCTGGACTCGCTTTGTAGGCCAGGCTGGCCTCAAACTCACAGCAATCTGCTTCCCTCTGCCTCCCAAGTGCTGGGATTAAAAGCGTGTGCCACCACCGCCTGGCTTAACCTGAAAACACATTTATTGGCTCCTTTGCACTGTGAAAATGGGACTTCTATAAATTTTTTAATTTATTATAATTTATTCAGATTACTGCTATCCCCTCGCTTGTGCTTATATCTTCCCACTCCTGCCCTCCCTCCCTCTTCTGCCCTATTCCCCCTCCCCTAGACCTCTGACAGGAGGGGACCTCCTTCCCCACCACAGCCTATCAGGTCTCATCCAGATAGCTTGTTTCCCCTTCCTCTGTGTGCCTGCTTGGCTTCTCCACCAAGAGGAAGTTATCAAATCAGGGAGCACCAAAGTTCATGTCAGAGGCAGTCCCTGCTCTCCCCACAATGGTGGAGAATGAGCTGTCCATTGGCTAGATCTGAACAGGAGAGTCTAGCAGGGAGTCCCAGCATCTGTTCCAATCCCCCATGGGTGGAGTCTCTCAGAGGACGTCTATATCGAGCTCCTATCCACTTATAAGTGAGAATATACCAT
The DNA here is from genome assembly GCF_903995435.1 of Acomys russatus. Lineage (NCBI taxonomy): Eukaryota > Metazoa > Chordata > Mammalia > Rodentia > Muridae > Acomys > Acomys russatus. Next base: position 35,111,801 of record NC_067161.1, read on the forward strand.
GCATGTCTTTCTGTGTCTGGGTTGCCTCATTCAGGGTGATCATTTCTAGTTCTATCCATTTGCCTGCAAATTTCAAGATTTCCTTGTTTTTAATAGCTGAGTAGTATTTCATTGTGTAAATGTACCATAGTTTCTTTATCCACTCTTTGGTTGAGGGGCATCTAGGTTGTTTCCAGATTCTGGCTATTATGAATAAGGCTGCTATGAACATAGTTGAGCAAATGTCCTTGTTGTATGGTGGAGCATCTTTCGGGTATATGCCCAGGAGTGATATAGCTGGGTCTTGAGGTAGCATTTTCTGAGAAAGTGCCAGATTGATTTACAAAGTGGTTGTACAAGTTTGCACTCTCATCAGCAATGAAGGAGTGTTCCCCTTTCTCCACATCCTTGCCAATATGTGCTGTCACTTGAGATTTTGATTTTAGCCCTTCTGACAGGTGTAAGATGGAATCTCAAAGTTGTTTTGATTTACATTTCCCTGATGACTAAGGAGACTGAGCATTTCTTTAAGTGTTTCTCAGTCATTCAATGTTCTTCTGCTGAGAATTCTCAGTTTAGTTCTGAGCCCCATTTCATAATTGGGTTATTTGGTTTGGTAATGTTAAATTTCTTGAGTTCTTTACATACTTTGGATATTAGCCCTTTGTTGGATGTAGGGTTGGTCAAAATCTTTTCCCAGTCTGTAGGCTGTTGTTTTGTCCTGTTGACAGTGTCCTTTGCCTTACAGAAGCTTTTCAGTTTCATGATGTCCTATTTATTAATTGTTGATCTTAGAGCCTGAGCTTTGGTGTTCTGTTCAGGAAGAAGTTGTCTCCTGTGCCAATGAGTTCAAGGCTCTTCCCCACTTTCTCTTCTAATAGATTTAGTGTGTCTGGTTTTATGTTGAGTTCTTTAATCCAGTTAGATTTTAGTTTTATGCAGGGTGATAGATAAGGATCTATTTGCATTTTTCTATATGTAGCCATCCAGTTAGACCAGTACCATTTGTTGAAGATGCTATCTTTTTTCCATTGTATGGATTTGGCTTCTTTGTCAAAAATCAAGAGTCCAGAGGTATGTGGATTTATTTCTGGGTCTTCAATTTGATTCCATTGGTCAACCATCCTGTCTCTATGCCAGTACCATGCTGTTTTTTATTACTGTTGCCTAATAGTGGTAATCTTCCTTCCATTTCGATTTTGTGGAATAGTTTGAAGAGTATCAGTATTAGTTCTTTGAAGGTCTGGTAGAATTCTGCACTGAAACAATCTGGCCCTGTTATTTATTTATTTATTTATTTTTTGGTGGGGGGTTGGAAGACTTTTGATGACTGCTTTTATTTCATCAAAAGAAATAGGACTGTTTAATTTATTTACCTGTTCTTGGTTCAACTTTGGCAAGTGGAATCTATCAAGAAAACGGTTCATTTCATTTAGATTTTCCAATTTTGTGGCATATAGGCTTTTGAAGTAAGACCTAATGATTCTTTGGATTTCTTCAGTGTCTGTTGTTATGTCTCCCATTTCATTTATGATTTTGTTGATTTAAGTAGTGTCTTTGCCTTTTAGTTAGTTCGACTAAGGGTTTTTCTATCTTGTTGATTTTCTCAAACAACCAGCTATTGGTTTCACTGATTCTTTGAATTGTTCTCTTTGTTTCTATTTTATTGCTATCAGCCCTGAGTTTGCTTATTTCTAGTCATTTTCTTTTCTTGGGTGTTTCTGCTTCCTTTTTTTTCTAGGGCTTCCAGATGTGTCCTTAAGTTGCCTGCATGAAATGTTTCCACTTTCTTTATGAAGGTACTTAGTGCTATGAACTTTCCTCTTAGCACTGCTTTTAATGTGTCCCACACATTTGGGTATGTTGCACCCTAATTTCCATTGAATTTTAGGAAGTCACTAATTTTTTTATTTCTTCCCTGACTCAATTGTCATTAAGTAGAGAGTTGTTCAGTTTCCATGTGTGTATTGGCTTTTTGTTATTTCTGTTGTTGTTGAGGTCCAGCTTTAGTCCATGGTGGTCTGATAGGATGCAAGGTATTATTACAATCTTCTTGTATCTGTTGAGGCTTGCTTTGTGACCTACTATATGGTCAATTTTGGAGAAGGTTTCATGAGGTGCTAAGAAGAAGGTATAATATTTTGTGTTTGTGTGAAAAGTTCTGTAGATATCTGTTAGGTTCTTTTGATTCATGACATCTGTTAGTGTCATTATTTCTCAGTTTAGCTTCTGTTTCATTGACCTATCTTTTGGTGAAGGGGGGTGTTGAAGTCTCCCACTATTAATGGGCAGCGATCAATGTGTGGTTTAAACTTTATTAATGTCTCTTTTACAAATGTAGCTGCCCATGTATTTAAGGCATAGATGTTCAGAATTGTGATGTCATCTTGGTTGAGTTTTCCTTTGATGAGTATGGAGTGTCCTTCCTCATCTCTTTTACTTAATTTTGGCTGAAAGTCTATTTCATTAGCTATTAGAATGGCTATTCCAGCTTGCTTCTTGTGTCCATTTGCTTGGAAGACCTTTTTCCAGCCTTTTACCCTGAGAGCATACATTTTGAAAACAAAAATGAATGTTTGGGGTTTTATTTATGTGAAATTTTAGTACATAATTCATCAAATTTTTGATACATGGTCTTTCTATGTAGTCCAGACTGGGCCCAAACACATGATCCCACTGTCTCAATATTCCAAGTGCAATTGTAGGTGTCCAGTTTAGCATTCATGGTTTTCTTTTCTTTGTTGTTTGTTTCTTTTTTTCTAAGACATGGATTCTCTGTGTAGCCTTGGCTGTCCTGGACTCATTTTGTAGATCAGGCTGTCCTTGAACTCCCAGAGATCCACTTGCCTCTGCCTCCCAGAGTGCTGGGACCACAGATGTGCACCACTGTACCTGGCTGCATTTATGGTTTTAATATAAGATGCTTTGTATGTGGAAGGTTGGGAAGCCTGTGGTGTCGAAGTTGGGTTCAGGTAGGTGGTGCTCCTTACTTCAGGATCTTATAAAATTAGGTTATTATTCAATGATGGGGAACCTAAGAGGTTCTTTCCTAACAGCCTCAGCTGCAATAGCATGTTTACTCTGTCAGTCATCCCTGGATGTTCTGAGAATGTATTTGGAGAGGAAGGCTTTCTCCAAGGCTGCGTGGTTGAATTGCTGCTGCTGTCCTAGTCTAGTGTGAGAGTGCCTTCCCTCAGAGGGCTGGCAGATGTGAGATGGGATGTTTCTACAGCAGATGATGACATTGAATATTCCGTGTGTGTGGTTTGGGGTGTGTGTGTGTGTGTGTGTGTGTGTGTGTGTGTGTGTGTGTATGGTTTGTGTATAACTTTTTACAACAATGAGCTTCTTTTGCTTAATTGTATTTTATTTATACATGTTTGTGTGTGTGTTTGTGTGTGAGGAGTCACACAAACCCTTGGTTTTCAGAGACAGTCTCTTGCTGGCCTGGAGCTTACAGATGTGCTAGACTGGTTGTCCAGCAAGCCCTGGGGATCTGCCTGTCTCTAGCTCCCCAACACTGGGATAATAAGTGCTCATCCCCATGCCTACGTTTTTAAAAAAAAATCTGGGTTCTGGGGCTGGAGAAATGGCTCAACAGGTTAAGAGCACTGGCTGCTCTTTCAGAGGACCTGGGTTTGATTCCCAGCGCTAATGTGGTAGCTCACAACCATCTGTAACTCCAGTCCCAGGGGATACAATATAGCCTTATAGCCTTCTTGGGCACCGGGCATGCACTGGTGCACAGACTTACATGCAGACGAGACATCTATACACATACAGAAAGAAAGAACAAAGCAGCTTTGGGTTCTGGGACTCAAGCTCTGGTGCTTGTATGTCAGGCGCTTTACTGAGACAGCTGTGTCCCCAGCCCTAAGATTCCATTTATGAACAGATTCTAAAGTTACTTCATCAGACTATAAACTTGTGAGGGCCGACAGGGAATCTGTTTCACACCTACAGATGTCACTGTCAGAGAACCACAATGCTTAAGCTTCTTGCTGCATGTTCAGCTTTAGCTGGTCCCCTCTCTGATCTTCTGGAGTCTGAGAGGATTCTTTCCTCTGGAATCTGGAAAGCAGATGTCTCTGGGCAAGTCTGCTTCCATTGAAACTGTTTTTCTTTCTAACATGGCTTTAGTAGATAGTTGTGGGTTTTGTTTTTGTTTATTAAATCTGTTTTCAGTGACCCTTGAAGAACTAGAATCTCTCTCTCTTTCTCTCTCTCTCTCTCACTCTCTCTCTCCCTTCTCCTTTCAGACTTATAGGGTGTTGAAAGCTTTAGGGAATCTTACTTGTCAATATTTTTATAGCTTTGCTTCTATTTTTGTTAGTGAGAATGGGAGAACTTTCTTCTACCTATGGCATGTGTTTGTGTGCGCATGTGCACATGCACCTCGTGCAGGTTCCATGGTGTGTATGTGTAGGTCAGAGGGCAACTGTGGGACAAAGTTCTTTCCTTTCACTATGTGGGTTCTGGGTATCAAACTCAGGTCATCAGGCTTGGCAGCAAGTGCCTTTGCTCACTGAGCCATCTTACTGGCCCCCTCAAAAATGTCTTTCTATTAAATATTTTATAACTGCATCTTTTAAATGGTTTTAATGAAATATTTAATATTCTATTGGTGTTGGCAACATAAAACAAATTGTGACACTTTTGATTTTTTGGATGTCCTGGAATAGTTTGGCACAAGAATGGTCTGTTTTTAAAGATTATCTTTAAAAATTCAGTGTGTTTTTAGGTCACCAAAAGCCTTACAGCAAAATCTACGAAAGATGGTATATAAGGAAAACTCCATGTTAACATCTTCTTTGAACATAGATCAAAATCTTAAGCAAATCCCGTCCAACAACATATAAAGTGCACAAATACTTCTTTGGTGGCTAATTTTAAACGGTCAATGTGACAACCTAGAATCCCCTGGGAAGAGAGTCTTAACCGAGGAATTGTCTAGATGGAGTTGGCCTGTGGGTGTGTCTGTAAGGGATTATCTTGATTCTTAATTGGTGTGGGAAGACCCAGGCTACTGTGGGCGGTACCGTTCCCTACATAGGGGTCCCTTAACCATATAAGGGAGGGGAAAGCTAGCTGAGACAAGTAAGCAAGGATGTATTCACCCTCTTGGTCTTGGCCATGAACATGATGTGCTGAGCTGCTTCGAGGCCCTGCCACTGTGACTTTCCTGCTGTGATGGACCTGTAACCTAGGGTTGTGAGCAAGCGCCTCCCCCGTATGCTGCGTTTGGTTAGGGGATTAGTCATAGCAACAGAAATGAAAGTAGGACAGCCTCTAATCAAATTAGATCTGTTTCATTAGTGGAAGGTTGGTTTTCTGTTAAAAGTAAATTAACCTATTTTACCACAATAAAAGAATTAAAAAAAAAAAAAAAAAGGCTATAAGATCCTCTTTATAGAACCCAACATCTGCTTCTGATAAAACCTCTTAAAGAATAGAGGGAAATGTCCATAATTTGATAAAATGGTTTGTCAAAAATAAAACCAGAACTCTATAGTTTACATCAGACTTAAAGGTGAAATACTTAGCATTTTCCTGTGAGCTTAGGAACAAACCTAGATATGTCTTCTTAGTATTCATATTCTTTTTAATGCACACTAGAGGAATTGGTGCTTGAGGCACGAGAAGTCAATTTGTATTTGAAAGGAGAAGCATAGCTATGATTCTTTGTAGAAAGCCTGAAGAACACACGCACACTACTGTTTAAAGTAGTTAATTTATCAAGATTTTATAGCAATAGACAATTTGAACATAAAAAAAGAGATCTGACTGTCTCAGCCTCCTCAGTGCTCAGATTGAAGGCATGGACTGCTGCACCTGACAGACCACTATACCTTGCTTCCCTGCTGTTTTTTGAGTCAGCATCTCTCACTGGGGCCTGAGGCTCATCCCTTGGGCCAACTGGCTAGGGAGCCCCAGGGAGCCACCGGGCCTCTACTTCCCCAGAACTGGATTACCAGTGCAGGTGCCTGCTGCTATGCTCAGCTCTGACTTGGGCTCAGGTCCTCTGGCTTGCTTGCATAGCAAACATTTTAATTGCTATCAGCCCAGCCTTGCTTTTCCTTTTTCAAAAAAAAATATTTAATTTTAGAACTCCATTCATATCTACCTGTTTCTCTTTTTTCTTTTTCTTTCTTTCTTTTTTTCTTTTTTTTTTTTTTTTTTTTTTTTTTTGCCATTTATTTGTCCATCACTGTTTCTTTTATGTTTATCTCGGCTTTCTTTTCTTTTCTTTTATTCCTTTTTCTTTTTGACCTCTGTGTTTCTAGGCACGTTTGGGCACACCCCCTTCTTTCTTGAACACCTTATGATTTAACCTTCATTTCTGAGCTGAGTTTCTTATAGTCTTTCCTAAGTTTCATCAGTTTTTACTCCATAGCTTTTCTTGCCACTATCCATCCTGAGTTTGTTAATTTCTGACCCGTGATGACATATTAACAACTGTTCACATGTTACTCATTAGTCACTATTTTATTATAGCCTATACAACCTCTTCTGTCTCTTGGCCGGGGATTAACTGTTGTGTTTTCTACTTATGTAAAGATGGTTTTTTATTTTATAGTTTGCTATTTATAGTAGCATAATTAGTGACATCTTTTTTGTTTTCATTGGTATTATGTTGGAATTTCCTGTATCATTGATCTTAAGGCAAGTGTTTCTCTTCTGTTTGGTGAACTGTGGTCCCTTTAATGATGTTCCTTGTTCCGTCTTCTTTGAATTATTTCTTATGCGCTCATAAAAGACCTTTCCTTTCAGCCACTTCCTCCTTCTCTTCACCACCAAACCTCTAAAGGACATTTCACTCTCCCAGGGTTCCCTTTTTACCCCCCAGACAACACCTTCTCTGTACTGTGACCTGTGGTCTAGCACACTTGCTAAGCTCTTTTGTCAAAAATACCCAGAAGCGAGCCGGGCATGGTGGCGCACGCCTTTAAGCCCAGCACTCGGGAGGCAGAGGCAGGCGGATCACTGAGTTCGAGGCCAGCCTGGTCTACAAAGCAAGTCCAGGACAGCCAAGGCTACACAGAGAAATCCTGTCTTGAAAAACAAAAACAAAAACAAACAAACAAACACAGAAGTGCTATGTTCTCTCCCGGAGTTTTTCCAACAGAGAGGAGCCTTTTCCTTTTAGCAAGCATTTAGATGGTGACATATGTCTATCGCCGTATCTATCTACATGCCATCCAGGTATGGCAGTGCACGCCTTTGATCAAAGCATTGGGGAGGCAGAGGCAGGTGGATTTCTGTGAGTTCAGGATCCGCTTTGTTTACACAGCATGTTCCCAGCCAAGTCGGCCAGGGTTACACAGTGAGAGCCTGTCTCCCAAACAAACAAACAAACAAAAAGCTACATTTAACACATCTCTGTAGCTCCAGACTGAATCTGCATTAGGAGTTTCCAGAGCACCCTGCTAATACGTGATGTTTGCTGAAAATACTCAAGAGGCAGAAGAGACAAAATTATCAACTAAAAAAATATCATTTACTTTCACTGCCCTACTTTATAAAAGACTTTTATTCCAAACAGCCCAGCTAGGCCTGAAACACCCATTTTTAAAATAAGTGATGCTTGACAGTAGAAAGTTGAATTGAGAAAACCCTGTTTTGAATGTAAGAATGCCATAGTCAAGGTTACTATTGCTGTGATGAACCACCATGAGTAAAAACAACCTGGGGAGGGAAGGGTTTATTTCTCTTACTCTCCCACAGTGTGGTTCATTATCAAAGGCAAGCAGGGAAGGAACCCGGAGGCAGGAGCTGATGCAGAGGCCATGGAGGGTGCTGCTTACTTATTTGCCTCTCATGGATTGCTCAGCCTGCTTTCTTACAGCACCCAGGACCACCAGCCCAGGGATGCCCCTGACAATAGGTTAGGTCCCCCCAACTCAGTGGTTCTCAACCCTCCTAGTGTTGTGATCCTTTAATGCAGTTCCTTATGTTGTAGTGACCACCAACTATGAGTTTTTTCCATTGCTACTTCATAACTGCAATGTTGCTGCTGTTTTGAATCCTAATGTAAGTATTTTTGGAATTAGAGGTTTCCCACAGGGTCACTACTGAATCAATCACTAGTGAAGAAAATGTCCTACAGTCTTGAGTACAACTCAATCTTATGGAAATAATTTCTTGAGGTTCTCTCCTCTGATGATTCTAGCCTGTCTCCTTGATATAAAACTAGCCAGTACACGGATCCTTGATTGATCATTAGAGTTTACCAAAACAGTATTCCATGTTTCTTTCTGTGGTTGTGGCCTGGAAGAGTATACACCTAGGAACAATCAAGGTAGGAGTGTAGGTTTGGAAAGCATAGGGTTTCCTTTTGAATAGTGGAAAAACTGTTATTTTAAAGGAGAAATTGAACAAAGCTATGAAAGAAATGGAAGATCTGGCCATCAGGTCTTGTGTATTTCTTACTAAGCTGTGTAAGCCTCACAGTATCCGTACTGTTGTTTGAAGACTAGTGCCGTTCACACCTGAGCATATGAATAAAGAGTTGAAACTCAAAGGTCCCTTAATAGCAAAAAGCTGTAGAAAGCTAAGTGGCCATCAGAGAGACTGGGCAAGCAATCGGTTCACTATACACACACCATCGGACACTCAGTTGTGACGGTAACGAGGGAATCAGAGCTTTCTGCTGCTCGTAGGTATCTCAAAGAATATGATACTGAGTTCAGAAAGCGAGGTGCATGGGCTGGCTCAGTGGGCAACAGTTCTCCCTGCCAAGCTCGATGGCCTGAGTTCAATCCCTGGGGCCCATGCAGTAGGAGAGGAGAATCAACTCCCTCAACTTGTCCTGTCACGTGAGCGTGCTGGCACAGGTGCACCCACACATACTGGAGCTGGGATTAGAGGCTGCTGTGCATTGCCCAGTGTCGGGGCTGGGAACCGAACTCAGTTCCTCTGTAGGATCAGGAAGTGGTCCTAACCACTGAGCCATCTCTCGAGCCCTGGGAATAGCTGGTTTCTGCCTCTTGTGACTAATGCGAAGATGGACATGCCTGGGCGAAGCACCTGTGAATATGTTCTGTTCTCCACACTTACCTGCATGCTGTGGCATTTCAGAATAAAGTCCCAAAAGAACAAGTGGTGGCTCTGTCTAGGGCCCTGCACACAAGCGTGTAAGTCGGAGTGGAGTGAGACTGTTTGCTGTGTTGTCCAGGTCAAGGGTCAAGGGTCAAGGGCTCCACTGTCTTTTCTGCTACTTCGGCTTCTGCTGATCACATTGAAAGTGGGGGGGGGGGGGTCAGCCCAAGGTAACTTGAGGGTAGCAGTTCTTCCGCTATCCCTTTCTGAGCCAGATGTCTACCTGGTGTCTCTCCTCTTGTTTACTGCTTGTCTCTCACACTGTCTTTATGTGCCTTTTCCACACGTGCGTGATGGTGTGCCTGTGTGTATGTGGGATTGTGTGTGTGTGTGTGTGTGTGTGTGTGTGTGTGTGTGTATGTGTCCCTCTCTGTCACTCTACCTTACTACCCTTGAGACAGGGTCTTTCACTGAACCCAAAATTCTCTAGCCCATTTCTCTCCCAGCCCCCCAATTCCCACCAGGCTGGCTGGTGTGGGACCTTTGTTTGTAGGTGGAGGAGATGCCCCTCCTGTAAGCTTCATGCTTGGAAATAGGCGGGTTTTCCCCTGCTGGCAACAGTCCACAAGCCCCAAATATGTGTCAAAGGTTAGCTCTTTGCAGAGATGCTTTCAAAGCAAACCATATAGACTTTAGGCCAACCGGTGTCAAAAGCTGCCTCTTTGAAGAAACACATATTAAAGCTTCCCTGGAGACAAGCCCTGGGAGGTGGCTGGGGTACACCTCCTGCAATTCAGATATTCTTTGTTAAAAACCCAGAGGTCTGGGATGGGATGTCAGACTCCTCCATTTCTCCCTGTGGCTCCTTGTCTTTGTCTTTTGACATTAAGCTTAGTGAATTAAAATCTAGCTCTTTGACTCTTGACTGTCGTTATTTTAACCAAGTGCTGCTGGTTACCTGGCCTTTTAGAAATCTGAAACTCCCTTCTCCCCACTGGAAGGGACACAGACTGCAGGCACAGCCTGTGCTCCCTCAAGCTACAGGATCTGACCTGAAAGCTCCCTTCCTGCCGAAGAGGCCTTCCTCGTGACCAGTCCTCAGGACAGAGTCTTCCTCAACCAGTCTCCAGAAGACTGAAGAAAACTCTGTGACTGGATTCTCAGCCCAGCTTCCTGGAGAAAGGAACCCGCAAATGAGTTGTCTCTCTAGCTTTGTATGTGGGATTTGTGGGTCCCAGAGGTGATGTTTTCCTACCCAGCTCATTTTTTTTAATAATATTTTTTTATTAATTTATTCTTGTTACATCTCAATGTTTATCCCATCCCTTGAATCCTCCCATTCCCCCCCTCCACCCCATTTTCCCATTATTCCCCTCCCCTATGACTGTTCCTGAGGGGGATTACCTCCCCCTGTATATGCTCATAGGATATCAAGTCTCTTCTTGGCAACCTGCTGTCCTTCCTCTGAGTGCCACCAGGTCTCCCCCTCCAGGGGACATGGTCAAATGTGAGGCACCAGAGTACCTGAGAAAGTCATTTCCCACTCTCCACTCAACTGTGGAGGATGTTCTGACCATTGGCTAGATCTGGGAATGGGTTTAAAGTTTACCACCTGTATTGTCCTTGGCTGGTGCCTTAGTTTGAGCGGAACCCCTGGGCCCAAATCTGCCTATCATAATGTTCTACTTGTAGGTTTCTAGGACCCTCTGGATCCTTCTACTTTGCTATTCTCCCATGCGTCTCTCATTTAGAGTCCCAATAGGATGTCCTCCCCTCTGTCCCAGTTTCCTGGTAAGTGAAGGCTTTCGTGGGACATGCCCCTTGGGCTAGTATGCAGATATAAGTGAGTATATACCATTTGATTCTTTCTGCTTCTGGGTTAACTCACTCATTATGATCATTTCTAGTTCAATCCATTTATCCACAAATTTTGGGAATTCCTTGTTTTTAATAGCTGAGTAGTATTCCATAGTGTATATGTACCACAGTTTCTTTATCCATTCTTCTACTGAGGGACACTTAGGCTGTTTCCATGTTCTGGCTATTAGGAATAAGGCTGCTATGAACATGGTTGAGCAAATTTTCTTGTTGTGTGCTGGAGCATCTTCTGGGTATATTCCAAGGAGTGGAATAGCTGGGTCTTGAGGAAGCCCTATTCCCATTTTTCTGAGATAGCACCAGATAGATTTCCAAAGTAGCTGTGCTAGTTTGCATTCCCACCAGCAATGAAGGAGTGTTCCTCTCTCCCCACATCCTCGCCAGCATGTGGTGTCACTTGAATTTTTGATTTTAGCCATTCTGATGGGTGCAAGATGGAACCTCAGAGTTGTTTTGATTTGCATTTCCCTGATGCTCATTGTTTTTTGACTTGCTTCATTTTGCTAAAAATATTGGGAGGCCTTAGAGTCTCTCTCTCTCTCTCTCTCTCTCTCCACCCCTCCCCCTCCCCCATCTCTGTCTCTGTCTCTCTCTCTCTCTCACACACACACACACACACACACACATACACACACACACACCTGCGCGTGCACACACACACACGGACCCTGAAGACTTCACTCTCAGCTTTGCCCCTTACTGGCTTTATAAATGGAGTGCTTCACTTCTCAGTGTGGCCTAGGGTTCCCACTGTCACAAAGACTCCGTGGGCGCCGACGGTGAGGATCTGTGACCTCCTCATAGGGGCATATCTGAACCAGAAGCAACTGCTGTGATTTAATATCTGTAGATAAGAGAAGTGGTCCCTGTGTGCCCCCTGTTACCTATACTCAATTTTGCTCCTCGTCTGACTCACAGGCTCATTCATTCATTTCTCTTCCAACCTGATTTTTCTCAACCTAGTCTATTTCTGACAGCAAAGGAATTCTATATGAATGGCCAAAGAATTTAGCTTATGACAGGCCAAAGTGATGGACCTGTTGTTGGTGGCATGTGCTAACCAGCTGGAGCACAGACTCTGTCCTGGCCTCCTGCTTGGCCTTTCTGGAGCAGTGTGCCTCCATTGCCTGTTTATTCTGAAGGTTTCTAGTCTCCAAGCCCCGTTTCTATGCCCCTTCCCACCACAGCCTTCTCAGTCTTGGTGCTGTCTGAATAAGTCTCCCAAGAAAGCCACGTGCACTTTGAAAGCAAAAGCTAGCCTCTCCACACTGTGAGCAGCCTGTGAGCTGTCCCCGTGTAGCTAACTGTAGGGCCGAACATAGTCTGACTGTGGCATTCCTTACAGCTATCTTTCCTAACTCATGTCCTATGTTGAGTCTTCTGTTCCTACCATGAGCAAATGTGTGGATTGGCATTTGTTCTAGGCTGCCCTTCTGCTCAGTTCCAGTCCCACCTGCCTGTCTGCTCCTGTCCTGTATCCTGGACATGTGGTCATTGTTTTGCCGAATGGGTTTTTCCATACCACCCACTTCCTTCTTTATGACAGCAGGACAGTAGCTGTCTTCTATGACTTTAAAAGGCACTGCCTAATATTGTTTTTAAAAATTATCTGTATTATCTGTAGGCTTGGCTAGCGATCAATTAAAACACAGACACTTGTTATATTTTAAAATAGCCTTAGTTAACCTGGGGCAGGGCAGATATCAATCCTCTAAACTACCTCCCATAGTGGGGCAGGCATGGGATCCCTGTCTCAATCCCATGCCATCTGCTTCCAATAACTTCTATCAAGCTACCTCCCACCCATAATCCCAAATACTTGCTAATGCTCTTCATCTGGGCTGGATTCTCCATCCACGCCACGGGCCCTGTGCTTCTCCTCCAGCTAACCCATGGCGGCCTTCCTCTCTTCACTTCAGGGCTCCTTCTCCTGGTGGAGATTCTTCTTCTTCCCAGAATTCCTCTCTCTCCTAGCCCCACCTATCTCCTTTGCCCTGCCCAGGTGGGATGGCTTTTTATTAAGCAAAACATAAATCAGAGACAGCAAGCAGTAATTAGCATCAAAATACATCAGATTATCCCAACAGCCTAAGACTCCCATATTTATTTTCACTTTGAACTCATGGCCATTTGAGACAGAAGCTCTGGAACCTTCTAAGATGGGACATTGTACAGTGATGTTTGCTGAGTGTATTGAGTAAGGCCAACAGAAATTGCAGAATTTCCCTACAGTGTGGGCCGAGAGGGTTGACACTGAATCTAACTCTTGACGGTTAAAATCCAATAACTTATATCTTACAAACAAACAAGCAAGCAAACAAAAACCCAAGCTTTCCAGGTACCTTAGTTCATTTTTAATACATTTTAAATTTGAATTATTTTTCCTGAAGAATACCTTGAACTTCTCCTCCACCTCCCAAGGGCTGGAATGATAGGCATGTGCTGCCTTGTATAGTTGATGCAGGCCTGGAACCCAGGCCATGTTAGGCAAGCATGCTACTGAGCTACGGCCTCGGCTCCCATTTTCTTTTTGTTACGATGTGTTAATTGTACAACAACAGAAGCATAGAGCACGCGCTGGTGGTGGTTAGCATTCTCCTTGCTGTGTGGTTTCTTCGTCTGGACCCTTTGAGCTCCTTTCTTCCAGATGCTCATAAAATGCACACCAGGCTGTGATCAGCCCGCTGTGCTGCCAAACATAGGAACCTGTTCTTTCTACTTACCTGGATCCTGGTACCAACCATCCAACCTCTCCCCAGGCCCTTCCAGCCTCTTGTAGCCACTATTCTATAACACAGTCAACATATTTTTAAAGCTTCCATATATTAGAGACTATTTCACATAACAATTTTAAGGACTGACGTGGTATAGTGGCCTATGTCACATGGTGGTTAGAGGTGGAAAGAGAAGGCAGGAGGAAAAGGAAAGGGAACATCTGCTCAGAGGACTTTCCCGTGCCACAGGACCTCTTCACTTTGTGACTCTTATAACATCTGTCTGTCCACTAAGGGGCCAAGACCTGTGACCACTGGCTTGTCAGTCATGTGTCATTTCTTCCTCTAGAGTAGGACTATTTTTATCCTTAAAATAATCATTTAATTTTAGCTGATTTTACTAGCATATACTAATTATAGAAATATTGGGTCTCATTATGATATCTTGCCCCCATACACCCTACTTTTCTATTCATTACCCAATTACCTACTTTGTCTTCCCTCCCCCATACCTTATTTAGCTAGCTTTTAAAAGTTAATTGTATTATTATTATTATTATTATTATTATTATTATTATTATTATTATTATTATTATTATTATTATTTGGACACATATGCCACGGCACATATACAGAGGTCAGAGGTCAGTTTTATGGAGTCTCTTCTTTCATTCTACAAGAGTCTTGGGGCTCAAACTAAGGTCTCCAGTCGTCCATGGCCATTGCCTTTATCTGCTGAGCCAGCTCTTGCGCTCCTGGCTTAGCTAATGTTTATAAAAGGACAATGGGAGATTAGAAAATGAGTCTCTGGAGTCTTAGATATGTGTACAAGACATTTTTTTTTCTCTGCCCCCAAGTTGCATTAAATAACATCCAGATGTCTTCTTGCTTTTCAGCTTTCTTATTTCTGAAGGCCTGGCAGACTTAGACATCCAATCTTGTGGGAAACAACTCTAGACAACTTTGCAATTCACTGGTGCTTTGACTCACTATATGAAAAAAATAATCTTTTATTTGTTGAAAATTTCATGCAGATACATATTAATTATTATATAACTCCCTTTCTCACTGCCCATCTGTCCCCTTTGGTCTTCATATCTTCTCATTTTTTCTAACCCATTGTGTTGGAATTTTGACTGATCTTGTTGGTTTGATTTTGTGCAGGTAATCCCAGTTGCTGTGAGCTCATGAGTGTGACAGCCATGTCCTGTGCAGAAGAAAACACATCACAGCACTTCTTCCTTCTCTGTCTCTTACATTTTATGTGTGTTCCAAAATGTACCCTGAGCCTTGAGGGTGTTATATAGGTGTCCCATTGAGGACTGAATAGCCACAGGTCACTTAACTCAGCACTTAGATTTGCTATAACTGCTGACCAGAACGCAAGCTGATTTGTAGACCAGTGTTGAAAGCAGCAATGATCTATGGATACAGACACACATATTTAGAAGGCAGTTTAGCAACATGGCTGTTTAGCAAGACATGGGCTTTTGACCAGGTATGCTGTGCCAAACACAAATTCCTTCTTTTTGAGTTAGCCTCATATCCAATCAGAAAGAAGTTGGCTGTCCTTATAAGAGTCGTACCACCATTGCACATCTTGCCTGGCAGGTCAGTATTGTAGCATTAACAGTGGGTAGTATCACTGACACCTTTTCTTCCGCACTGTTCATGGTACCTTCCAGCACTGTGAAAGCGAAACAGTAGGGAAGAAGTTTACAGGCCTGGTGTCTGACTCACCCTTTTTCAGAAGAAATGACTGACAATTTTGAAATCCCATTGCATCCTTTTTACTCAGTTTGAGGTTATTGCCTACAAAGATCGTCCTCAGAGGTCTCAGTAACAGCGTTACAGACCAGGCCAGCAAAAGGATCTTGATCAAAGGCTTCTTGCAGGTGCTTTTTCTTTGGCGCGGAATGTTCTCTTTGTTGCAGTGTGCACATACGATTCAGAAGATGGACTCAGTACATTAATCTAACGAACAGTAGGTAGTCACAATGGGTTTTACCAAGGCAAAGCAGGGAAGTAAGATGACAAACCAAAATCAAGCGGAGGGTGTTGTGGACCTTCTTAATTGTTCTGCTTGCAGACTGTTTTGTTGGCAGTATGGCTCATCCACCGCAAAACCTTTCCTGTCAACTCCTCTCAACCAGGAGGCCTGGAGCCACACCCATGAGGCTTCAAGGAGCAACGGGGAAGACGTAGAGGAGATGGGTGGTACAGAGGGGCAGAGCATGCCCTGCTGTGAACTGAATGTACCCCATCTCTTCCCCAGGCTGTGCCGCCTTAGCGGGCGTTTGGGAACAGCTGTGTGGCACTCAGTGACGCAGACAGGAGACCGAGGCTGTGGCAGAGGTGACGCTGGTTACAGCTCACTTCTTTGTCTTCAGTGCCACTTGCCATGTTTTTAGAACAATCACAGTATCCATTTCCTTTCTTGTAGATGATTCAACGGGGAGAGCTGGGTATTCATTACCACAAAACTGTGATTCTGAGGCTGAACTTTTCTAGATGCTAGATGCAAATATTTGGTACCTTCTTTCCTCGAGGTGTTTTCTTTGCTTTTTTTTTTTTTTTTGGTCATTATTGACTTTTATCCTTTCTTTCTTTCTTTCTTTCTTTCATTCCTTCTTTCTTTCTTTCTTTTTCTTATGAGAGAACTACTACGCAGCCCAGGCTGGCCCCAAATTCATAGTAATCCTCCTGCTTCAACCTCCTGAGTACAGGGATTACAAATGCGCTCCAGATGGCCATCTCCAACTTTTGCTTGTCTCTTAGCAGTGACTACATGATTGATACCTGCGATATGCAAAGCGTTGTGCAAGTGGAGAGGCTGCGGTGAGGAACCACCAAAGTTTGGCCTTTATGGAAATTAAATTCCAGTAGTAGATCTGAATAATTAATAACATAGTACATATTTTAGAATCCTAGTGAAGACAGCAGTTTGAATGGTTTGAAGGAAAGTATGGAGGAGACGTTTCTTAGAGACAAGTCTCATTTTGAAAGTTGCCACTTGGAGGGACTTAGGGAGGTTACACAGTCATGTGATTGCTGTGCAAGCAGGAGAACCCTTGTTGGATCCCCAGTACCCATGAAAAAACTGGGGCTTGGCAGCTTATATCTATTGTCTTGTTTTCAGGGAGGCAGAGACTAGTGTGTCCCTGGAGCTCAGTGGCCAGGCAAGCTAGTGGAATCCATGATCCCTGGTGAGAAACCCTGTCTCAAAACAAACAAACAAACAAACAAACAAACCAAGGGGCTGACTGCTCTTAAAAGGACCCAAGTTCAATTTCCAGTGCCCATGCCACGCAGATAACAACTGCCTATAACTCCAGTTCCAGGGGTACCGGATGTCTCTGTGAGCGCTGTACCCCTCCCCCACACAATGAAAAGTTAAAACAAATTGAAAAACTAAGGTGGACAGCCCCTGAGAGGTGACACCGAGGTTGACTTCTGTTCTCCCCATGCACCTGTGTTGGACACACATGTCAACCCATCCACATGTGAACACATGCATATACCTGCACAGACACCCAATTAAAAATTGAAAAGAAAACGACACTGGAATGGTAAGGAGCCAACTTGGAAAGGCCTAGAAAGTGAGTCTCCTAGGCCAGATGGCAATCAGGTACAAAGAGCAGGAGGAAGGCAAAGCCTGATCAGAATAACTTTTGAAAGCAGCCCTTCCTGGTTTTAGTTACGTGTTTCGTATTAAATGTTACATATCTTCTTCATAGTTACGGAGTCCAGCCACAGACAATCCTAATCACCCAGCTTTCGAAGTTAGGAGTTTCAGATGTATCAGAGTTCCAAGGAGCTTCGAGCAGTAACCAAAGCCTGTGATCTGTCTATTTGAACCTTGAGTCTCGGGGAGCCACAGGCTGAGGTAGGCTGACCCAAACATTTGTCTTTAAGGGCTGGAGAGATGGCTCTGTAGTTAAGAGCACTAACTGTTCTTCCAGAAGTCCTGAGTTCAATTCCCAGCAACCGCATGGTGGCTCACAACCATCTGTAATGGGATCTTATACCCTCTTTTGGTGTTCATGAAGACAGACCACTCATGTACATAAAACAAATAAATAAATCTTTTTTTTTTTTAAAGGACACTGAGCCCCCATTTACCATGGTCTTTGAAAGCATGTCCAAGGCTCACGCTCATTTACTGCTACAATTGTGCAGGGAGTTCTAAGGGTCACTGGTCAGTTCCTTAGACTCACACTCTACTTTGTCACTATGTAACAGGGTCACGACACCCACCCCCCTTGCTGAGGAGGACTAATGACTTTTGCCAACAGTGACTGTGTTTCTTGTAGTCTGCAAACACGAGGAACTCAGTGTGACAGGGGACCAGGCATAGTTTAAATTCCAGCGAGACGGCCCTGGTCATGCCCTTCTGATGCAAGCATTTCCCTCTGGGATTCAGGCCGGTAGAGCAGTGCAGTCTGGTAGGATGTTTTGCAATACTGGAAATCTTCCGCGCTGTCCAACATCCTTGCTACCTTTTCATGTGGCCAGGAGCACTTGAAGTGTGCCAAGTGTGAATGAGGAACTGAATCTTGAGTTACAGTCCAGTGTAAACACCCATGTATGGGTTGATGGCTACCTTATTAGACGGTGCCGCTGTCTAGCAATGGAGGAAGAGGAAACACTCTTCCGGTGAGTCACTCCAGCATGCATTCCTAGTTTCACCCGGCAGTTCCCAGACCCATGCGTTCTACATGTCATGCCTGTTGATGTGGCATATACAGCGCAGCCTGGAAGGGGGGGGGGGCTATCTTTGCAGAACACAGTCTTCAAGATGATATCTTCTTACCCAAAGCTTCAAGAGACCATCCTTTTATCCTATCCAGAGACCAGTTTGTTGGCAATGGATGGTGTGATGAGAGCGGTGGTTGCTTTGGTCATTTTCCCATTTCCATGTGTATTTTGCTTAATGAAGGTCTTAGTTTGAGGCTATGTTCCACAGATCCCATGATGGTGTCAAACATTCTGCTTTTGTGTAGTGGTACTGACCAAGTCTCTGGGCAGCTGATCAGCCAATATGAAGTTTTATGTCCAGGTGGAAGAGAAACAGTTTAACTTGCTAAGTAGCTGTTAGCCTTTTCTGGTGATGGTACCAGTTCCATGGTCTCTTATTACCTGACAAATCAGAAGTTTCATCCAAGTGTTCCTACTTTTTTGTATGTTTGTTTGTTGTGTTTTTGTTTTGTTTTTTGAGACAGGGTTTCCCTGTGTAGCCTTGGCTGTCCTGGACTCTCTTTGTAGACCAGGCTGGCCTCAAACTCACAGAGATCCACCTGCCTCTGCCTCCCAAGTGCTGGGATTACAGGTGTGTGCATCATGCCCACGTGTTCCTACTTCTTCATGCTCTCATCAACATTCTTCTGCTATGTAATTTTATTATTTCTTAAAAACTATGTGTCTGTATGTAGGTATGGACAAGTGAGCACAGGAGCTCACAGAAGCCAGGAGAGGGTTCAGATAATCGGGAGCAGGAGTTAGGGGCAGTTGTAAACTGCCTTCTGTGGGTGGGGTGGGTGCTGGAAACTGCACTTGGGTCCTCTGCAAGAGCAGCAAAGATTCTTAATGCTAAGCCGTGTCACCAGCCACTGCTTCGGGTTACATCCTGCGGTTTAGATTTGTCTTTCCTCGATGGTTGATGGTGCTGAGTATCTTTTCATGTACTTATTGGTCAGTTGTTTATTTTTGGGAAACATCTGCTCAGATCCCTTGCTCCCTCCTGGAGTGGGTCATTAGTAATACATGCTCTTTCTGCATTCTGAACCCTCTCTTCATGATTTACATTGGCACACAAAAGGCTTGGTTTTTTTTTTCACTTATGTTTTATAATTGTTGCGAAATATTACATTACACTGTTCAATTTTTTTATGTGAGGCCAGAAGAGAGCATCAGATGCCCTGGATCTAGGGTCACATAAAGCTGGCTGTGAGGGGGCCAGTGTGGGTCCTGGAACTAAGCCCCGGTCCTCTGAAAGAGCAGCAAGTGCTCATAAGTATTGAGTCATCTCCTGGCCCTATGCTTTCCAAATCTAATGCATTCAAACAGGGCATGGTTGCACTATTGGCTTTCACCAACCAACTTTCCCTCCGACACTCCCCATTACACAGTGGCTCAGGGCCTCCGACTAGCTCACCCTCCCACTTACAAATGGTTAGAAATGTCCTGGCAATCAGTGTGATAAGTGACACTTCAGAGCCACAAACCTCAAAGAATGCTTTATGTAGCTCAGTCACCCCACATTTCCCAGCAAATGTACCATTCTCTTGACACATATTCTAAATATATATGTAATATATTATGTATGTGTATATATAGATAAACAAACAAACAAATAAGTATAAAGTGCTAATGTAAAAAGAAAGCCGTTAGTTGAAAGTAAAGGGCCAGCAGGGGTAAAATTTGACAGTGACTAATTATCAATGGGTGTTAGCTCAAATCCATTCGTATATATGTATATATATAAAATGTGTATACACAATATATATATACATAATTTTATGTGTATGAGTGTTTTGTCTACATGCATGCATGTATTCCATGTGCTTGCAGGGCTCATGGAAACTAGAAGAAAGCACTGGGTCCTTTGGAACTGGAGTTATGGATAGTTTTGAGCTTCTAAATAGGTGTTGGGAATTGAACCCATGTTTTCTGCAAGAGCAACAAGGGCTCTAACCACTGGGCAATCGTTCCTGCCCTCTGATTAAAAAAATTAAATCTCCTGCCCAAATGTCCAACCCATATGTCCCTCCCTGCCCACTCCACTTTGAGCCACTGACCCAGCAGAGACAAGCCCCACCCTCAGGAATGTGAGGCGGGGGGGGGGGGGGGGGGGGGGAGGTCTGAGGTTTTCCACAGCTGCCTGGATTCTCCCTCACTCTCTTTCCTCCAGCGGCCGAATATTGAATTCCATCTTTCTTCAGTAACCAGATTTGCTGTCGTTTTTGTTCTTGTACTTTCTGAGTGCATTCAGGGATTGAGTCTTTCCTGAATTCTTCTCCATGCAGCCTTTCAGATCTGAGGGCTTTGCGTAGCATGACATGGAGAAGTCCCACCTTCCAGATCCAAATGGTTGGCCCAGCAACAATTTAGGTTTAGCAATTCTCTCTCTCTCTCCCGCTCTCTCTCTCTGACACACACACACGCACACACACACACACACACACACACACACACACACACGTTTTTTCAATTTCAATTTAAAAACATTGAATTGTATATGTCAAAGGAAACAGAGGCCAAAGGTCATATCAAGTGTGTTCCTTGGTCACACTTATTTTCTGAACCTGGCTCTTTTGCTGAACCCCAGGGTGACCCATTCGGCTAGACTGACTGGCCAATAGCTACACAGATCTGTCCATCACTGCCTCTTCAGTGCTGGGATGACAGGTGTGTGTGAGAGGTGTGTGTGTGCCACCACACTTGGTTCAGTGCTGGAATAACAGGTATATGTGTGCCACCACACTTGGCTCCAGTGTTGGGATGACAGGCATTTGTGACAGGTGTGTGTGTATGTGTGTGCCACCACACTTGGCTCAGTACTGGAGTGACAGGTGAGTGTGACAGGTAAGTGTGTGCCACCACACTTGGCTCAGTGCTGGGGTGGCAGGTGTGTGTGACAGGTGTGTGCCACCACACCTGGCGTCTTAGATGATGCTGGGGTTGAGACTCCTCATTATGCTTCCACGGCAAGAACTCTAAGTACAGAGTCATCTGTCTGGGCCCTAGAAACAGTGTTTCTTACTAAAAGGCACCAGAGTAGCACATCTCTGTCCAACACTGTCCACTGCGGCAGCACCTCCTCTTCAGTGCCCACGTGCGATGGCTCCTTTTTTCAGAGAAATCTTTCCTAAGTCTTCAACTTTTCCAGTTTACTTGTCTGTGTCTCCCTTGTTGTCTGGCATCTCCACAGAGCCACAATGCGTTCTTCAGCTTTCACATTTTAGTATCAGGGCCCAGAGTCGGTCGCCATGTTCTCCTCCTCTGTCCCCCAACACCTCCTCACCTCCTCCTCTTCCTCCCCGTCCTTCCTTTGCCTCGTCGTCTCCCCCCTCCTTTATCCTCCTCCCTCTCTTCCTCCCGTTCCTCTTCCCTTTCCTTTTCCTCTTTTCCCTCCCCCTCCCTCCTCCTCCTCCCCTGGTTCTGAGTTAGGAGGCAGTGTCACCCATTCTCTGCTGCTTTCTGTCATAGTGTCATAGATTTCTGGTTTTTGGTTTTTTGTTTTGTTTTGTTTTGTTTTTTAGTGTTTGTATTTTCCACTTTCTCTTCAGACATGCCTCTATTTTGTGCTTCTATTTTGAGGGTCTGACAAGCCCTCAATCACACAATGTTTTTAGGTACTTTTATTTTATTTTTTTTAATTTTTCCAAGGATCTTCCATTATTTCTTTAGGCACATCTCCATTTTGAGTTTGTGAGTGGCTCATGCCCGATGCTCTTTGTAGCTTCAGGTTCTACTGTAACGGTTTCTGCCTCTGGGTTTTCCTGCCAGGACTTCCATAAGCAGGTACAACACGTTGCTAGTCCATACCACAGCTCGGCACTGACGTTGCTTCCTTTCAGGATGCAGGCGTTATAAGTTGTTCTTTTTTTATACTAATTTTTTTTTCACTTCATTAGTTTTGTATGGGTTTGCGGCAGCAGGGGGTGGGGGTGTGATTTTGCCACAGAGAGGATGTGGAGGTCAGAGAACGGGTCCCTCTTTTTCTACCACGTGGGTCTGAGAACACCAACTCAGTGCCTTTACCTGCTGGAACGTCTTGTCTGCCTTTTGGGTATACTCCGTACAATGGAATTGCTTGCTAACTTCAGACTTGTAGCGTGCTCGTTGCCGCCCCTCCCTGAATCTCTGCGTTGGAACACATCACCAGGGCCAGGGCCTTTGGGGAAGGATAGATGATGGCGGCTCCACCCTCCTGGATGGATTTACTGCTTTGTAAAAGGGCTTGAGGGACGGAGGCCAGCCCTTCCCACCCTCCTACCGCATTGAGTGTGCTGTAGCCAGATGGCCCTGTGCGGAGCCCGTCCCCTACCACACACTGAATCAGCGGGCTCCCTGATGCTGGGTTTCTGCATCTTCAGAGCTGTGAGGGTCCAGTTCTTTTGTCAGTGAATTGTCCATGCGTGTTACAGTCATCCGGATAGACTGTGAGCTAATTAAAAGAATCCCTGGGTCTCATGAACGCTGAGATTTCAGTTAGGATAGTAGTGGTTCTACAGGCCACTTTGAAGAGAATCGATGTCTTAAGAACTTTGAGAATGGATGCACAGCTACAATCCAAGCACTCAGGAGGTAGAGACAGGAGGAGGATCATGAGTTCAAGGGCAGCCTGAGCTACATACATATGGAAACCTTGTCTCAAAAACAAAATGATGACAAAGTTTTGAGCCTTATGATATATAAGCACTCTCTCTACTATTTGTTTACTTTGGTTTAGAAAATATGTGTGTGAATGTGTGTGTGTGTGTGTATGAATGTGTGTGTGTATGAATGTGTGTGTGTATGAATGTGTGTGTGTATGAATGTGTGTGTGTATGAATGTGTGTGTGTGTATGAATGTGTGTGTATGAATGTGTGTGTGTATGAATGTGTGTGTGTATGAATGTGTGTGTGTATGAATGTGTGTGTGTATGAATGTGTGTGTGTGTATGAATGTGTGTGTGTATGAATGTGTGTGTGTGTATGGATGTGTGTGTGTATGAATGTGTGTGTGTGTATGAATGTGTGTGTGAATGTGTGTGTGTGTGTATGATGTGTGTGTGTGTGTGTATGTGTGTGTGTGTTGATGTGTGTGTCGGATGTGTGTGTGTATGCCTGTGTGTGTGTCTGTGTGTGTGTGTGTGTGTGTGTGTATGCCTGTGTGTGTGTCTGATGTGTGGTGTCGTGGCTGTGTGTGTGTAGGGATGTGTGTGTGTCTGCGGTGTGTGTGTGTGTGTGTGTGTGGTGCTGTGTGTGTTGCCTGTGGGTGTGTGTCTGTGTGGTGTCTGTGTGTGTGTGTCTGCCTGTGTGTGTGTGCTGTGTGTGTGTGCAGGTGTGTGTGTCTGCCTGTGTGTGTGTCTGCCTGTGTGTGCCTGTGTGTGTGTCTGCCTGTGTGTGTGTGTGTCTGCCTGTGTGTGTCTGCCTGTGTGTGTGTCTGCCTCTGTGTGTGTCTGCCTGTGTGTGTGTCTGCCTGTGTGTGTGTGTCTGCCTGTGTGTGTGTCTGTGTGTGTGTCTGCCTGTGTGTGTGTGTGTGTGTAGCCTGTGTGTGTGTCTGCCTGTGTGTGTGTGTGTCTGCCTGTGTATCTGCCTGTGTGTGGGTTCTGCCTGTGTGTGTGTGTGTGTCCGCCTCTGTGTGTGCCTGTGTGTGTGTGTCTGCCTGGTGTGTGTGTGTCTGCCTGTGTGTGTGTGTCTGCCTGTGTGTGTGTGTGTGTCTGCCTGTGTGTGTGTGTGTGTCTGCCTGTGTGTCTGCCTGTGGTGTGTGTGTCTGCCTGTGTGTGTGTCTGTGTGTGTGTGTCTGCCTGTGTGTGTGTGTGTCTGCCTGTGTGTGTGTGGTGTCTGCCTGTGTGTGTGTGTCTGCCTGTGTGTGTGTGTGTGTCTGCCTGTGTGTCTGCCTGTGTGTGTGTGTCTGCCTGTGTGTGTGTGTGTGTCGCGCCTGTGTGTGTGTGTGTGTCTGCCTGTGTGTGTGCCTGTGTGTGTGTGTCTGCCTGTGTGTCTGTGTGTCTGCCTGTGTGTGTGTGGTCTGCCTGTGTGTGTGTGTGTGTCGGCCTGTGTGTCTGCCTGTGTGTGTGGTGTCTGCCTGTGTGTGTGTCTGTGTGTGTGTCTGCCTGGGTGTGTGTGGGTCTGCCGTGTGTGTGTGTGTGTCTGCCTGTGTGTCTGCCTGTGTCTGCCTGTGTCCTGCCTGTGTGTGTGTGTCTGTGTGTGTGTGTCTGCCTGGTGTGTCTGCCTGTGTGTGTGTGTGTCTGCCTGTGTGTGGTGCCTGTGTGTGTGTGTCTGCCTGTGTGTGTGTGTCTGCCTGTGTGTGTGCCTGTGTGTGTGTGTCTGCCTGGTGTGTGCCTGTGTGGTGTGTCTGCCTGTGTGTGTGGTGTCTGCCTGTGTGTGTGCCTGTGTGTGTGTCTGCCTGTGTTGTGTGTCGCCTGTGTGTGTGTCTGCCCTGTGTGTGTGTGTCTGCCTGTGTGTCTGCCGCCTGTGTGTGTGTGTCTGCCTGTGTGTGTGTCTGCCTGTGTGTGTGTGTGCCTGTGTGTGTGTGGTCTGCCTGTGTGTGTGTGTGCCCCGCCCCCCCCCCTTGGCGCGCTCGCCGCGGGTGCTGTCTTCTCTGGCGCTGGCGTTCCCGCTGGTCGTGGGCCCCCCGGCTGGCTACTGGGCCTTGCCCTTGGCTCCTGTCCCTGCCCCCCCCCCTGAGCCATCTCTCCTGCCCTCACTAACTTTCTTGCTAATGTCCCTCCTTTGTTCTCGGCCCCTAGTCGCGCATTTATCATGTCTTCTGTGGTCATTCTTTTCTTGTTGTCAGTGGGCTTGACAAAGAATTCTGTTTGGACATCTTCAACTATGACCATCACCTTAGATTTATCTGCTGCTTTTTTGTGACTTAGCTGAAGGTAACGGTAGGGTACGTGGCCTTGTCCTGCACCATTTAGAGGCACACAATAGTCCTGGTAAAGTAAACCTTGCTTATTCAGTCAAGGTCACCATACAGATTTTGATCGGTTTTGTGTGTTCATCTCAATTGGGAATATTATCTAATTTCCCTTATGACTTCCACTTTGACTCATGAGTTATTTCATAGTATGTTGCCTAATTATCAAGTATTTGGGGGTTTTTCCAGATAACCTTTGTTATTTACTTGTAATTTTATTCTGTTGTAGTCAGGGGACATTCTTTGTGCGATCCAACTGCACTTAAACTTGTTGAGATTTGCTTTACCCGTCAAGAATGCAGTTGCACCCTCAGTGAACGGTCCCTGTGTATCCTGTTGTTGGCTAGAGCTTGCCTCGAATGGCAGCAAGGTCAATGGGTTAGTAGTATTTTTTAGGTCTTCAATGTTCTCACTAGTTTTCTCTGTTCCACTGACGACAGAGAATTGACTGTTTCATTATAATTACAGATTTCTACCCGGTTCTCTTAGCTTCTTTGTTTTGGGGTTTTGTTGTTGTTTTTCTGAGATGGGGTTGTTTCAAATTGGCCTGCTGCCTCAGCTTCCCAAGTTCTGGGGTTGCAGGCATGGGTACAGTCCTCACTTACTCGCCTTGTTGTTGCATCATGTATTTGGAAAGTCTTTGCCAAGCATATACAGAAAATTAGGATTTACATCTTCTGGGCTAATTTACCTACCGCTTTATCAGCACAGATATTAATTTTCCACATAGTTAGAATTGTTCTGAAGTTTGGTTTTCCTGATATTAATATAGCCACTCCAGCCTTGCCCTGATTTGTAATTATAAAAAAGTTAATTACACTTGTTTGTGCACATACTTGAGTGCTCACACGCCACAGCACCTGTCCAGAGGTCAGAGGACAACTTGCTCAAATCAGTTACCTCCCTCCACTCTGTGAATCCCAATGAACAGACTCAGTGGGCGCCTTTCTCTACCCAGTGAGCATCCTTGCTGCCCATGAACCGTGTTTTAATGACACAAGATAGTCAGCTTGCTCTTATTAAATTAGTAGACTGATTTCTGAGGCTGGGGGTTGAATCCAATATCCATTTGACCCCTGAACTAACCCTACCTCCAACCTTTAAAATATTTTTATTACACTTAATTTACTTACTTATTGAAAGTGTGTGTGTGTGTGTGTGTGTGTGTGTGTGTGAGCACACACGTGCGTGCGCAGGTGCATGCATACACACTTGCCACAGCATGCATATGAATTCTGAGAAGAACCTGTGGGACTCATCTCTCTTCTTTCCCACCACATGGGTCCTAAAGTCCTCACTCAAACCATGAGGATTGATGGCAGGCATCTTTACCTGAGCCATCTCATAAGTCCTGTCTGTAGCCATTAGACTTTGTTTGTAGATAAGTTTTGTGCTGACAGAGAACCCTGGCAGGTGTTCTCATTTGCACTGTCTTCCTCTCTCCACAGTTTGCCCTCTCTAACATCTAACCATAGTTCATAGGTTATTGGGATTCACTCTATATGACGCACAGTTCTGTGGACTTTGACAAATGTACGGCAATTTGTATCCTTTAGAGTACCACACAGAGTAAGCATCACACCCTAAAAACTCCAAACATTCCATATTCCGTCTATTCATACCTTCACAATTACTAGTCTTTACTCACTCTGTAGTTTTGTTTTTCCAAAATGTAGAATCTTGCAGCATATAGCCCTTCAAATGAGCTTTTTTCAGTTAACAATATGCATTTATAGTTCCTCCATAGTTCTGTGTGTGTTTCCCAGTGGCTCTTCTTCTTCTTTGCGGAATACTGTTTCATTGTATGGCTGTATCACAGTTTGTCAGTCTTTTCATCTATTGGCCAAAAACGTGTTTTGGAAACTGTGAATAAAGTTGTTATAACATTTATATGCAAATCTTTTGTGGGGGCGTCCATTTTCAACTCACTTGGCTAACTGCCCACAAGCATGTGGTTACTAAATCATAGGTTAAGAGCATTTGGCCCGTGTGAAGCTTGACAAACTCTCTTCCAAAATGACTGTGCTGTTTCTTCACTCCCACTGGTGATGAGGGAGGTTTTGTAATGCCGTGTTCTCACCAGCGTTTGACATTGTGCATGTTTCTGTTTCTCACTGCTCTGCAGAAGCAGGTGGGTAAGAGTCATATTGTCACCTTAGTTTGCAACAGCATGATGGTTAGCATCTGTTAATCTCTCTCTATATATACACACACACATACATACATGTGTGCTCTCTATCACACACACACATGCATATGCACATGCATGCACTCGTGGGCACACACATCATGTATGTCACCTGTGGAGATCAGAAAAGGGTCACATGTCCCCTGAACTGTAGTTATGGATGGTCATGAGCCACCAGGTGCTGGAAACAATGCCTGGTCCTCCTGAGAGCACTCAGTGTGGTTAAGAGGTCATCCATCTCCCTGTCCCCTATGTTGAAATAGCTATTATAATCTTAATTCATTTACTTCCAGTCACCTTTATTTCTTTTGCGGGAAAGGTCTGTGGACAATGAATTTTCTCAGCTTTTCTGGGAAAAGATTTGGGACTTTCGGTTCCCAGTCTAACATATAAGCGAGTAGAAGTTGCTTCTATATTCTAAAAATAAGTTAGAAGATGATGAAACTGGGAGGAGAAAGAGTTTTTAGAAGTGTCTGAAGGTGAGGTTACAGGATAACTTCTGTCTCCCAAACTGGAGAAACAGAGAGCCAAAACAAACAAAACAAACAAACAAACAACAGAAACCAAACAACAACAAAACCAACCTCCCAGTCTCCCAGAGCAGAAGCCCCACTCCTCAGAAGAAGCTGAGCCTGAATTGTGACCGTCAGGCCGCTGGGAGCTCTGGGTGGACAAACTTAAGAGGTAAGAACTGCAGTTTGCCCCCAGGCATCCAGGCAACCACCACGCCTTTCCATATTTACCTCCCGGAGGGCTGTCATATTCTCACAGGGAAGATTAGCAAAAGATCCACCCTACATGCAGCAGGGGGAAAGAGAAAAGACTCATTTTGAAATGTTGTAAAATTCTCTTTTCACAGAGGAAAGGGATGTGGATGCAGGCTGTCCAGGTGAGACCTGATAGGCTGTGGTCAGATGGTAGGGGAGGAGGACCCCACCTGTCAGAGGTCATGGGGAGGGAAATAGAATGGAAAAGGGAGGGAGAAGGTGGGAACAGGAAGACAAAAACGGTGTGTGTGTGTGTGTGTGTGTGTCATTACAACCAGGATGTAATATGAATGAATAGTAATAATAATAATAATAATAATAATAATAATAATAATAATAATACTTTTAAAGTTTCGGTTTTCTTTACAAAGTCTTCCTTTAGGAGAAATTGTTTATCAGAGCGTAACCTACTAGGGTTTTACCAGAACTTAATGAACATGGGGGGAAAAGAGAAATACCTTCTTCAGGGCACTTTTGCCATCCTGCTGCTCCTAAGGAGGAAGATGATGAGACACACTGGTGAAGTTGACATTCCAGGGCCCAGGCTCCCAAGGGAATGCCTGCGCATGTCTGCTGTTGACAGCTGTGATCCTCTAGCACTCTTCTACTTTCTACACCAAGTCAGGGTCTCTCAATCAAGCCCAGCTGGTTCTGTGGATTCCCCATCTTGCCTTCCAAAGCTGGGATTACAGTCAGGCCTGTGTGCCCACTCAGCTTTTTCCTTGAGTTTTGGGGACCCCAACTCTGGGCCCCATGCTTATGTAGAAGCCCTTAACCATCTGGGCTCTCTATTCAGCCCCCTAAAAGCACAAGGATCCAGCATCAGAATGAGATCCAACTATGCCAAAGGTTTTGTAAGTGTCAGTATGATTTAAAACACTGATTAACATGTTGAGGGATCTACTGGGTTGCCTTGGGAGATTCTTCCCGGGGAGGCAGAGATAGGGGACTAACAGCAAACATTGCAGGTCCCGCTGAGCAGCCATCTCAGCCTCAGATGCATTTCTTACTACACACAGCCATGGCCAGGCAACCTCCATACCTTCTATATTTGTAAAATTACTTATTGACACCCCACCCCAACTTGGTCCCCCATCTCACTTCTATACGAAATGCATTTAGCTGGCCTTATGATAGAGGGCTTTAACTTATTAACAATTGGGCATATCTAAACTTAGAAACTTACTTAAAACATCAAAAGGTGTGTGTGTGTGTGTGTGTGTGTGTGTGTGTGTCTGTGTGTGTGTGTCTGTGTGTGTGTGTCTGTGTCTGTGTCTGTGTCCATCCTCTTCTGGTAATTTGGTTGTGCAGTTTTCAAGCACACATAGCTTTGTAGATGACAACAGTCTGTGTCACAGTGTCAAAAGTTGGACTTTCCCTGGAAGGACTGTTGGAAAGAGTCATCCGGTACCCATCCTCATGTCTTACTCTTCTTTAGTAGTTGAGGCAGAGTCCAATCACCTTACTCTCTTGAGGGAGGGACAGCTATTATAGTGGAATTAGATTCTGGAGGGCTTTTCTTTATGAGATCCCTCCTTTGGGTTTCAAAACACACCAGTATGTGCATGCATGTTCTGTCGCCTGCCCCCTCATGTCTTTCCATATGATCTGAGCCACACGGAGGCCATAGGTGTCAGCCCAAGCCAGCGGCGATGATTTCTTAATCCAGCGGGTATACTTTGAGAAACAAACACAAAAGCCTGGCTCCGATGTCTGGCTGTGCCCTCTCACCTTGGTTTATTCTCTGGGCAACTGTGCTTCCTCCTCACTGCTTTTGAGTAAGAGAAGATTCTGGTCCTCATTTGTTGGATAGCTGAGGCTGCTGGGGTCTTGGCTCTGGTTCTGGGTAGTGGATACCATGATGCAAGTCTCTCATGGCATTATTCTTGCTCCATCATTACCCAGTTCTTTAAAGTAGTTTATATGCACTAGGCGGGGGGCGAGGGGCAAAGCTATTGTCATGTCCTGGTCAGTGGGCTGAGAAGTCCCAGGTAGGTAAAGAGATGCACTTCATATGCTGGTCTCTACAGTTTTTATTTCCTTCCATATCTGGCAGCAGGGGATGATGGGGATAGGCAGGTGGGGGTGGCAGTCGGTGAGGGTATCCAGTCCCTGAGCCATTGGCCAAGGCTGCTATTGCAGGTCTCAGCCTATGGCCTGAGCCTCTTGGTTGCAAAGACCTGAGAGCTCTCTGGAAGTCTTCTGGTGCCCGGGCATGCAGGTTCTCCCATGCGCTCATTGGTTTTTTATGATGCTTTAGTTGTGGTTTTCTCCCTTCTTGCTTTCTCTCTCTACTCCTGCACCCCTTCTTTCTGCCTTTCCCATTTGGGAATCGTTCAGCTCTATCTTTGGGCAGGTTGTGGGGCCCAGCAGGGCTGCCTGAGGGCCCCTGGCATTTCTTTGGCTATCAAGCAGTCAACCCCACTACCGCTTTCCCAGACTGTCTGCTTAGCTGCCCCCGCTGCTGCTTTCTTCCTGTTAATGTCTTAGTAACTAGTGAAAGTGCAAGAAAACAACACCCGTGAGAAACATTTTATTGGTCCCAGCGCTGTGACACCAGGGGGGCAGCATAGGGAAGTGCCTCTCAGCTGACTGAGTGAGCCTGAACTGTCTGCCTATAGCCCTGAGAAGGGATGTTTGGACCAGTCACATCCATTCCTTTGGACCAAGCACAGCTTTGCCCTTGCACCATGGCAACGGTCGGTCCCTCTGCCAGAGCACTATGGGAAGTGTGTTCTAGCCAGGGTGAAAATAGTGGCAAGGTCATCTGCAGTTCATCTGGGCCTGTGACAGCAAAAAGTATGAAACAAACTGTTTCAAACAGCAAGGGCTGGAGCTGCAGTCGCCAGCTAGAGACTCTATAGTTGCTTTCAAGGTGTTGTGGAGTGTTTGAGGTGCCTGTTGCTGTCACAAGGACGATCCAGCCAGCGGTGGATGATTTCCTCACCCAAGGAAGCCAGAGCAGCAAGGAAGAGCCCAACAGCTTCTAATTAGAGAACCTGCCCTGGGCCCACTGTTTTTGCCTATTTACAGAAAATGGGAATTAAGAGTCTTTATAATAGAAACTTAAAGGACTTGTGATTAGCAGAAAGTAATTTTTAAAAGAATTTGGGGATGTAGGTGCACAGTATGTTTGCATGTTTGCATGCACGCATGTATGTGGAGACCTGAAGTTGATGTCATGTGTCTTCTTTGATCATTCTTCATTTTATTAACTGAAGTGAGATCTATCACTCGACCCGGAGCTCGTTCATTCTGGCTTGTCTAGCTAGCAAGCTTGCCCCAAGGCCCCCCAGTCTCTGCCTTCCACATGCTAGGATACAGGTTGCTATCACATCTGTCAAGCCTTAACACAGGTCCTAAGGATGGGACCTCTGGGTCTCTGGCTTGTGGGGCAAGTGCTTTGCCACTGAGACATCTCCCCAGCTCCTGATTTTTAACATCTTCCCAGTACCTAGGGACAGAGAGTCCCTTTATCTGTCTTAGTAACATACCTTGGCTAGGTGAATCCTGCACTGACCTTAGTGAGAGTCTAGGGTCCAGTACCCACAGCCATAATCCTCTAAAGTACACAGAACACCTTTCAATTTTGGGTTTTGTTTCATTTTGTCACTGCTGTGGATGGAATCACAGCCTTGTTCTTGCTAAATAAGTCCTCTTGTCTCTGAGCTCATAATTTTCTTTCCCTTAATTGATGTGATAAAAACTATACAGCAACAGAAAAGAAGAATTAGAAACACGTTTTCACTTAAGATACATAAGGTATGTACAGCAAGCATGCAGTGATTTTTTTTTTTTTAACATAGGACTTGACACTATGGGAAATATGTCAAACTCTAAGGCAACCACTTAAGATAGCAAAGAAATAAAGCATAATTTCTAAGAAAGGAGAGAGATGGAAGGCTAAAATGCTTGGGGAATATAAAAAAAACACATGAAGAAAGTGGTAGACTAAAACAGAAACAAAGAATGGGGCCTACAGTGTGCTAAGTACTAATAACTTACAGTCATTTTAGAAGGCAACCTCAGTCTTTCATAACACCGAACATATTCTTGCTATATGATCCAATAACCACACTCTGGTGTTTACCCACACAAACTGAAAATTTGAGCCCACATGATTCCTTTGTATGAGCATGTTGGTCAGGGAGCCCCCACCCACGCCAATACAGGCTATTGCCATGATCATAAGACCCTGTTGCTGATGATGACACCACATACCTTGGTTGCAAGACATAGAGAAATCAAGCTAGAACTGGGCTGGAAGCTCTCTCCCTGCTGCTTTAGCCTTCATAGATACACAGCCTGCAAGGACAGAAAAGCCATCAATGGTCATCTGGGCCTGTGACAGCAAAACTATAACTACAATACCAACCTACCAGACAAGATGTGTCCACTGGTGCAACAGTGGCACAACTGTTGTGGGGTAAACAACAACTCTGATAGGATTTGGGGTTTGCTCCGCAAGAGGATAGATAATTCATGCCGGGTACTTTAAGCACAGTCAAATAAAAAATGTCTGGGAGGTCATGAGCCCTAGCAGAGAGCTTGCCATTGTTGTTTAGCTAAGTTGACATGACAAACCATAGACTAGGCACTACTCTCAGCCTTAATCAAAAGAGCTTCTCATTGCCGTGAGCATCAATCAATGCAGAGACTCATGGCTGCTCAGGTACTAAGACTAAGTAACCACTGAGTGGTCAGCCATACACATTTATACTGCCTCCTTTAAGGCTCAGAGAAAAATCAGAGAAAAGAGAGTGGCAAGAATGTCAGAGCTGGAAGATGGAAAGAAAGGCTGA
This sequence comes from Acomys russatus, assembly GCF_903995435.1. Classification (NCBI taxonomy): domain Eukaryota; kingdom Metazoa; phylum Chordata; class Mammalia; order Rodentia; family Muridae; genus Acomys; species Acomys russatus. The sequence continues at coordinate 35,144,797 of NC_067161.1, forward strand.
AAATGCTATCTTCAAAGCACGACATGGCAATTCAAATAATTTTACAGAAGGTATAGTTGCCTTTAATTGGCCCGCATAAGATTGGGCTTGTCAACTGTCAATCATGGATCAGGAAAGAGTTTGTGAGGCCTCACCCCTTCCAGATGTTAACTAGATTGTAGGTTTCTCAGAAAATTGGGAATAGCTCTACCTCAAGACCCAGCTATGCCACTCCTTGGCATATACCCAAAAGATGCTCCACCACACCACAAGGACACTTGCTCACCTATATTCACAACAGCTTTGTTTGGAATAGCCAGAAATGGGAAATAACTTAAATGCCCCTCAGCTGAAGAATGGATAAAGAAAATGTGGCACGTTTACACAATGGAATACTACTCAGCTTTAAAAACAAAGACATGATGTAAGTGGATGGAACTAGGAAAGATCATCCTGAGTGAAGTAATCCAGACCCAGAAAGACACGCATGGTATCTACTCACTTATAAGTGGATATTAGCCATACAGTACAGGATAACCATGCTGCAACCTGCAGACGCAAAGAAGCCAAGGAGGGCCCGAGGCGAATCTCACACAGAACAGGAAATAAAGTAGACATCTGAAGTAGATGGAGGGAGGGAGCCGGGGGGGGGGGTGGGGAATGGGGAGGATGACAGGGGTAAGGATCAGATGTGGAGGGGGAGAACCAGGAGAGAGAATAGAAATTGGTGGGGGTGCATCTCTGGGACAGGGGAGGCTCCTGGGAGTCTATGTGGGTGACACTAACTAACACTCCTAGCAGTGAGGGTTAAGGAGCCTAAAGTTGACCCTTTTTGAAGCCAGGTGGGACTTTCAATGGAGGGAGGGGGACACCAACCTACCCATAAAACCTTTAACCCAAAACTCATCTTGCCTACAAGAACTGAAGGGATTGAGATGGAGCAGAGTTTGAGGAAATGACAAATCAATGATTGGCCCAACTTGAGACCCACCCCATGGGAGAGAGATAACCCCTGTTATTATTAATAATGCTCTGCTATATTTGCAGACAGGAGCCTAGTATAACTGTTTTCTGAGAGGCTTCATCCAGTAGCTGATGGAAACCGATGCAGAGACCCACAGCTAAATATTAGGTGGAGCTCCAGAGCTTTGTGGAAGAGTGGGAGGAAGGATAGAGGGAGCTGGAGGGGTCAAGGACACCACAAGAAGACCTACAGAGTCAACTGACCTAGGCCCATGGGGGTTCACAGAGACTGAACCACCAACCAAAGAGCATGCATGGACTGCACCTAGACCCCTACACATATGTAGCAGATGTGCAGCTTGGTCAACATATGGGTCCCCTAACAATGGAAGTAGAGGCGGTCTCTGATTCTGTTGCCTGCCTCTGGATCTCTTTCCCCTGGCTAGGCTGACTTGTTAGACTTCATTGGGAGAGGATTCACTTAGTCCTGCTGTGACTTGAGTTGTCAGGGTAGGTTGATATTCCATGGGGGACTCCCCTTCCCTGAGAAGAAGGGGGGTACAGGGGATGGGATGTGAAGGTGGGACTGGGAGGAAAGGAGGGAGAAAGCTGGGATCAGGATGTAAAGTAATTAAGTTTTTTTTTTTTTTTTAAGTGTTCCTGGCCAGGCATGGTGGTGCACACCTTTAATCCCAGTACTCTGGAGGCAGAGGCAGGTGGATCGCTGTGAGTTCGAGGCCAGCCTGGTCTACAAAGTGAGTCCAGGACAGCCAAGGGTAACACAGAGAGACCCTGTCTCGAAAAACAAACAAAACAAGTGCTCCTAATAGGACGCTTATTCTATTTGTGACAGGACCACTCTTCATCTGACCAAAGCCAGCAGTGTCTAGAGCAACGTTTTTCCGGCCTGCCCACATGCCTTTCTCCTGTTGTCCTGGCTAAGCTTGATCTCCATCTCCTCCCAGCCTATTTCCCCGTTCTCACCGCCTACCACCCTCCCCTTCACTCAGTGTGTTATCAGTAGGTAGATATCAGAGTGTGGTCAGCACCTCCTGGGATTCTCAGGTTCTTGTGTCCTGGGATAAAAAAGCAAACAAACAAACAAACAAAAAAACTGAACAGAGACCTGTGGATAGTAGCTGTCTCAGAGAATACTTATCAGGAAAAAGCTTACTTTCCAAGGGAAAAGTGGGGTCACAGTGGGAGAAAGGCTAAATTTCTGTGGCTGTGATGGCTAACCACAGTCAATACTGTGACGTAAACCTTGGCACACCTGAGAAGAGGAAACTTCCATTGAAGAATTGCCTCCACCACTATGGCCTGTGGGCATGTCTGTGAGACATTTTTTTATTTTTATCTTTTGATGGCTAGTTGATAAGGGCCCAGCCTACTGTGGGCAGTGTCATCCCTATATAGGCTCTATTAAAAAAGCTAGTTGAACAAGCCAAAGTGCGGGAGCCAGTGAACAGTGTTCCTTTTGGTTTTGGGTACAAGTTTGGTTTCTGCCCTTGTAGGCTGTGATCCTTCCTAGGTCATTTTGCATGGCTCTGGCTTTCTTGTGCATTTGTACACAGTGGGCTTTTCCCACGCATTCCCTGGCACCTGTGGGCCATTTGGAGGTTTCCAGTCTTCCTCTATGCAAATCAGTTTCTTTCCAATGCTAATCTCATAGGCTTTCCCCCCCCCCACTTTGCCCCACCCTCCTGCCTCCTTGTGGCCATCCTGACCTTACTGCTTTTCCTTAGCCATGCCATGCTTTGACTACCTCTCTCCTTAGAAGACTGTTCCTGTTCTGCCTTGTTTTCACCCAGGACTCAGTGCATTTGTTTTCTCCTCTGTGTTCTTCCGTGTCTCCCCAGTTTACAGGGGGACATCAGTATCAACCCACTCTATTAGTTACCGTTTTTTCTTCAAAAATGTGTCTTGCTTTTATTTCTTGCTGTTGTGATAAAATACAATGACAAAGCAATGTAATGGAGAAAGGTTGTATTTGATTGACAGTTCCTGCTTACAGCGCATCACTGAGGGGAGACTCAAGGCAGCAGGGACTGGAAGCAACCGATCATGTGGCATCCACAGTCAAGGGCAGAGCACAATGAGTAAATGCATGCCTGCTAGCGTTCAGCTGACTCTCTCCAGCCTTACACAACGCAGGTCCCCACCCCCCTACCCTGCTTGGGGAATGGTGCTACCCACGGTGGGCTGGGTCTTCCTACTACCATAAATGTATTCAAGGTGGTCTTCCACAGACTTGCCCACAGGCCAACCTAATCTAGACAGCTCCTCACTGAGAGTCCCTTTCTAGGTGATTCTAGATTATGTCAAGTGGACAGTTACAACTAACCCTTGCAAGTGTTTGTGCGCATCCGAAAGACTCTTGATCTTGTTACTTGTCTTAGTGAGAGTGAGTACCTCGTGTGAGTTGACGGCTATGCCATGTCCTTGAAAGGCTCCACGTTCTCGACCTGACCAATGGCAGCAAAAGAATGAAGAAAAGACAAACAGATGGACCCACAAAGCTTCCAGGAGGCCTGGGTTCCTGCACGGAGCAACTGCAAACCCCAGGAAGCTTAGGGTGTTTATTATATAGACTTAAACAGGAAGGTAGGATTATTGCCTCAGCTGAACAAAGAGGCGGGGTTACAGGCATGGGGACTGATGAACAAGGAGGCGGGGTTACAGGCATGGGGACTGATGAACAAGGAGGCGGGGTTACAGGCATGCGGACTGATGAACAAGGAGGCGGGGTTACAGGCATGCGGACTGATGAACAAGGAGGCGGGGTTACAGGCATGCATACTGATGAACAAGGAGGAAGGGTTTATCTAATCTTGGCTTAGCAGTCTCTAGAGGGAGCAGTCTTCAGGCAAGAAACTTGGCAGGTGTTGGGGGGGGGGGTGTCAGTGGTCTGGTGGACATTTTCGGCACACACTGTCAACATCCACATATGGACGTGTGTGTGAGACGCGCGCGCGCGAGAGAGAGATGCTTAAATTGTGTGTGAATGTGGATGCTAGAGGCTGACATTGGGTGTCTTCCTTAATTCCTCTCCTCTCCACATTATTATTATTGGTTTTTAGTTTGTCTTTTGTTGTTTTTTAAGTTTTTATTGATTCTCTGCGAATTTCACATCATGCATCCCGTTCTCACTCATCTTCCTGTCCCTCCATGTCTGCTTTCAGCCCTTGCAATCTGCCCCGCAAAGAAAAGAAAAAATAAAACAAAGCAACAACAACAACAATACACCTTACTGCAGAAGCTGCAGTGTGTCACAGTGTGTCCCACAGTATATATACTCTTTTGCCCAAACAACTTTACTTGCGAATGAGTCATTGGTTCTGGTGGGAGGCCTCTAGCTTCTGCTACACCATCAGTACTGGGTCCTCACTGTGACTTCTTTGGGCTATCCTGCTGTTGCCCTGTGTCATGGAGATCTTGCAGCTTTGGGTCTGTAGGATGTGCCCTTTCACACGCTCCAGCAGTTCACAGACGGGGTAGATGCTGGGGTGGGCCAACTCAAAACCCTGGGTGGCAGGTGAGTTGGTCAACTGGCCAGTTCCCCTACCTGCAGCAGGCAGCAAATGGTGGAGCCGTCTCTCCCAAGTGCTGTAGCCGGCACTAAGTTGACAAATGAGTCCCCCAAATCCTTCCACTTCTATTTTCCCGGCCTGGGATCATAGGCTCATGCCATGCGCAGCATGCGTGTAAGTACTGGGGACCCAAACTCGGGTCCTCGTGCCTGTGCAGAAAACTACCTTCCCAGCACAGCTGTCTTACATCCCTTACCTGTGTAACTTTTCCCAGCACTTCATTGTTTTCTTAATTTTATTATTTTCCTTCAATTAGTTGGAAAATTACTCTTCAGTGAGTTTTTCTTATCAATCCACCCATTCTGTTTCATGTATTATATGCTACTACATTCTTTGTTTCTGTTGGGATTTTAAAACTGTAATTTTTACAATCAAGCTGTTTTCTTTGTATTTTCCCACTCTGGTTATTATGTCATTCTATCCTTCCAAATCACATCAGTAAACCCATCCCCCTCCTTTTGAACTGTTCACATTTTGGTTTGTTTGTATTTCATTGCACAGAGAGGCCGGAGTGTGTCCAGTGGTGGCCCAGCTTTTGTCACAGACTAAATCTATTCTTGAACATTCACATGCCCCTGAGTTAGATCAGAACATCATGCAATGGGATGGGGCTGGCGAAGAGATGGGCCAGGTATACTGCAGGCACTGTCCCTTTCAGCAAAAGGATATTCCCCAGCCTTAGGAGCTTGGAGGAGTTGGGGACCAATCTAGCTTAGCTGGAGCAACAATCTTTTAGATGCCTCTGTTAACCCTGATGGTATCACTCACAAGTGGCTCCAGGTAAAATGCTGATTCGCTAAATGATTTGTTGAAATGAAGCAAAGCGCAGGAAGGAGAAATTAAAACCTGAAACAAAGCCCTTGTTCCTGTAAGGAGCTGTGTCTAGTAGGCTATAACCTGCCAGTGGCACAATGAATAGCAAAGAAGGCATTTTCTCAACAACAACAACAAGTCAGTGTGATGGAAAAAGGGAGGGTGCTCTGAACTGGGGGCTTAGGAAGGCTTCAGGGAAGGAGGACAGTATGCAATGGGTCCTGAAGGAGTTGGGCAAAGAAAGATGGTTGCTAAGGTGGGGGAAGTGGTAGAAGAAGCCGGCAGAAGTGTAACCATCCTGGCTGACATTTTGAAGAGAGACACTTGTACCGTCCAAGTATTGAAACTGTTTTTTGTTTGGGGATGATCTGATGTATTTTGATGTTAACCAATAAAAAACCATCCCACCTGGGCATTGCAAATGAGATAGGTGTGGCTAAGGTTCCCAGGCTTAGACAGAGAGAATCTTGGGAAGAAGAAAAGGAGACTGAAGGAGAGGAGAGAGAAGAAGGCCGCCATGGGTTACATGGAAGAGAAGCATGCGGCTGGTGTGGCTGGGGATTTGGCCCGGATGAAGAACATTAGCAAGTATTTGGGATCATGGATGGGAGATAGCTTGATAGAAGTTATTGAAAACAAATAACATGGGATTGAGGCAGAGATCCCAGGCCTGCCCCACTATGGGAGGTAGTTTAGAGGATTAATGCCTGCCCTGCCCCAGGTTAACTAAGGCTATTTTAAAATATAACAAGCATGTGTGTCTTGATTAATTGCTAGGCTGGCATACTGATAATACTAATAATACCGGTAATTTAAAAAGAATAGTGGGGGAAGTGATAGAAGAAGCCGGCAGAGGTGTGGCCACCCTGGCTGACGTTTTGAAGAGAGACGCTTGTACCATCCAAGTATTGAAACAGTTTTTCCAAAGAATTAAGAAGTTCCCAGGAACACTGTGCTTGAGAGTAAAGCCAAAACCTAGTGCCAGGCTGAGGAGGAAGTCACCTGTCACTTCATGTGGCTCTGATTTGTCAAACCACTCTGCAGCACAGACGGGAGCCAAGAAAAATGGTGGGCCAGCAATGGACAGGACCACACCCCGATCTTCGTTCTGCTTGCCTCTTGTTCTATATTAAACCTAACCCTCATGTCAGGGCCCCAGGGGTGGACTGGAGTGTTGCTGGGCCTCTCCACTTGCCCATCGTCCCACTGCAGCTGCAGTGAATACATCCCTGTCTCCTTTTCAACAGTGCTTGTTCCTTTTAATGAGCAAATTGAGGGTGGATAGTCGAGCCCAGTTTGTTAGGGATGACATGGCTTAGGCTCTGACTGAAAAACTCCAGTAACAGGGGCTGTAGTCAGTATCGTGTGTGTGTGTGTGTGTGTGTGTGTGACAGAGGTGACAGGCGCAGTTTGGATGATGAGGGCATGCAGGGTACACAGCAGGTGGGCTGTAACCCAGTGAAGCTGGACTCGGTTGCCACACTTAGGACTTGCACCTTTAGCACGGCTGCAGGAAGGTGTTGGAGGCATTTGACTTGGGAGATCAATGGTTAGAGCTGCTCCAGGAAGCCATGTTGGCCCCATTTCCAATGGAAATGGGCCGATGAGACGTATCCTGTTGACCTTCCTTCTTAACTTTGTCTGCCTTTTCTCTATTTATTTTTTCCTTCCTCCATCTGGGTCAGCCTTTTGGGGTATTCCCTGGGATGACTTTTGATTTCGTCCATCCTCAAAGCAGGAATGAGGTCATTTGCTCCTAGTTACTCTAGTCTGAGCTAGGATTCTGTATAAAGTAGGGGCACTGGACCTTCTTAAAGGGGAATTCTGCTTCCTGGACTCTGACCTGAGGACCTGCAACACAGATCTTGAGGGAGAATTCCTATCATGTGTCTTGTGGAGATTGTCCTTGAGAAACAGATAAGAGAGTGTCACTTTGTGCCTGAGGGGTGGAAGAGGAGATGTTGGCTCACTAAGCATCTGAGACAGTGGGTCTCAACTTTCCTAATGCTGCACCCCTTTAATACAGTTCCTCATGGTGTGGTGACCGCTGGCCATAACATTATTTTGTTGCTACTTCATGACTGTAATGTTGTTACTAGTACGAATCATAATGTAAGTCTCTGATGTACAGCCCCCAAAGGGGTCGTGACCCTCAGGTTGAAAAACCACTGGTAAGGCTCTCTGCATCATCTGAAGAACCGCTTTGCTGCAGGGCTCAAGAGATGGTCACAGGGTCTAATGGTTACAAAGTCAAGGCTGTCCTCCTAAAAGCACGGTGCCCTGCGTCCTGACAAGAGCTCTTGTGCACAAAGTGGAACTTCTCACTAATTGCGGTGAACACAAAGGTTTTACCCAGAATCCTCTGTATCCTCCCCATCATGCCGTTCCTGGGTTTTTCCTTAAACATCCTTTGTGCACGAAGACCTACGGTGCCGAAGAACTTTGCCTGGCACCATTATCGCTAGGTCTGTTGCCCACGGTACTGTTTGTCATGACGCTTCACAGATGCAAGATGAAAGCCACCAAGTCCCCATTGTAGAGACACCTAAGTGTGACTCCCTGGAGAAGCTCCTTACCATACGTGGGCACATCTTGTTCCTCCCCCCGCTGCCTCTCGGGTAACCTCTGCTTCAAAAATGTCTCCTAATAAGACTCCAACTCTGCTTCATTTTTGTCTGTATTGAAATTCTTTCTCTCCTCAAAGCCATCAATCCTGGTTTTGCCTGAATGGAGGTCCCAAAGGTGAGATGGAACTCTTCAGACTACTGGTGGGGTGGGCGTGGGGGTGAGGTGGCACTGTTTAGTGAGCTGCACCATTCGTTGTCCCCATCCCTGGCCACTCTCCCTTTCGTCATGAGTCCAGTGTTCTGGCTTAAATAAATTAAACAGTGAACCCATCTACATGCCTGTCCTGTTGATGGCAGGTCACTCAGCTGGGAAATGACGGTGCACTCTCTGCTTGCCTTCCTGCAGAGAGTCTAGTGAGCGCACTCCCTTCCTCCAGTCTCTCTGGAGGTGGACACAGGAAGTCTCCGTGCAGAAAGGTCTTCCGTGGTGCTATAGCTTTTTGTAATCTCACACCTTAACCTCAGGGGAGATTTCCTCCTCTTCTCCCCTTTCTGGGACAGAGCAATTCCATCCCCACAAGTTTCCTCTGAAGTCACTGCAGAGTGGGTGGAGAGAGACGACGGTGCCCGCTCTGGGCTGAACTTTCTTGGTAAACTTCGAAGTGGATTGATAAAAACCAAAGGGTATTTTTCTGAACCACACCACCCCCAGCATTCCATTTCCTGCAGGTAAGGCTGCAGCATCTCTAGCCATCTTCCCCTCGGCGCCTTTGGACCATGGCCTAGAAGGACTCACCCGCTTCCTTGAGTGCCTCTGGTATCTGTAAAGAATGACTTTGCCCTGACTGATGGGCACACTCTTTGCTCTCTAACTTGCTAACTGAAGGGAATGGGGGCTACTTCATCTGTGTGTAGAAGAAATTTTTTTCCTCAGTAGAGAAAGGAGTAGGTGAGCCCTTAGCTTCTCCCTGTGCCTCTGGCTCTTTCCAGGTCCTGTGCTGTATCAATCCCTATTCACTCCTTTTTCTGTCCCTGACGCTGCCCTAAGCTTCTGTTCCCAGCCACTACCCAAAGATGGGCTGAGGGACAGTCTTTCAAAGCTTGGGCAAAATGCTTTAGGAGTGGAGTGCCACCAAGACAGAAGGTGTACCCATCTCAGTCTGCATGTTGGGCACTGGTCCCCAGGGCCACGGCCTTTGAACGTCTTTCAAGAGAGGACCCTTTTCCATCCCCCTCCACCCACTCGCTATTCTACAGTCAGCCTCATTCTGACGTCTAACCTATTCTGGACATTGTCTTTTATATAAGCTGATATATTTTCTCTATACCTTAAGTCAATTTGAGTTGGCCTTTTCTATTATTTAAAGATGAAAGCATTCCTAAGCAATTTGGTGAACATCTCACACCTTAACCTCAGGGGAGACTTCCTCCTCGTCTCCCCTGAGACGGAGCGCTTCCATCCCCACAGTTCCTCTGATGTCACTGTCGAGTGGGTGGAATGAAGGTGAAAGACATCAAAGTTGGGGGTGCTCTTGTGAGAGAGGAAGGGTGGCAATGGGGTGCTATGCCCACATGCATCCCCATTGCACGGATACCATTGCTCTCCCAGTTATTAACCGCACTATGGGGGAGCCCAAACAAGAGTGACCTGGGAGAGAAGTGAGGTCACCACTCCTACCCATCCTGCAGCCTTGACTTGATGATATGTGGTTCTTCTGGACTCTCTTTCTGATTTGTGGGTTCATTTGTTTACCTCAGCATCAGTACCATGTTGCTATGAGTTCATCATATTTTGATATGATATACGCTGATTCCTGTGTAGTCTCCCACTGCCAAAGGTCATAGTTGGTACCATGCTAGTGAACATAGTCTGAAGTCAGACACCCACCAGGGCTGAAGGGTAGCTCTGCCATTTCCTAACCAAACACTCAGCCTTTAAAAAAAATTATTTCTTTTATTTTTTTTTAAACATTTTTTTTTTCGAGACAAGATTTCTTTGTGTAGCTTTGGCTGTCCTGGACTCACTTTGTAGACCAGGCTGGCCTTGAACTCACAGAGATCCACCTGCCTCTGCCTCCCCGAATGCTGGGATTACAGGTGTGCACCACTGCACCCAGCTTTTTTTTTTCCAAGATCTTTATTAGCCATTTTTCTCATCTGAAAAAATTACATTTGACATTAATATTTACTCTATAAGGTGGTTGTGGGATTAACTGATTTCACATAAGACAGGCAGTAATTCTTCCCAATTTAAAACAGTGGTTCCCAACCTTCCTAACGCTGCGACCCTTTACTACAGTTCCTCATGTGGTGGTGATCCCCAACCATAAAATTATTTTTATTGCTGCTTCATAACTGTAATTTTGCTAGTTAAGAATTGTAATGTAAATATCGGATATCTAGGATATCTGATATGTGACCCCTGTAAAAAGATCATTCAACCCCTCCCCCAAAGGGGTCATGACCTAAAACATAAAATTTGCTTTTAATATCCTATACCTGCTTTCCATATCTTAAGGCAGTGGTGGGGAGCTTAATAGTCATACTTGGATAACAATGTTGACAACGAATGTTGTCTCACTCTGATTGACACCACTTCTAAGGTTGTACTTCTTATTCTTTCTTTATTTTTTCTTTTCTTTTCTTTTCTTTCTTTCTTTTCTTTTTTTTCTTCTTTTTTTTTTTTTTTTTTTTTTTTTTTTTTTTTTTTTTTTTTTTTTTTTTTTTTTCATTTTTCTAGACAGGGTTTCTCTGTGCAGCCTTAGCTGTCCTGGGCTCGCATTGTAGACCGGGCTGGCCTCAAGCTCACAGTGATCCACCTTCCTCTGCCTCTAGAGTGCTGGGATTAAGGACGTGTGCCACCACGCCCCTAAAGTTGCACTTTTAAATACATCCCTATAGCTTCCTGGTGTAACCCTGGAGCTCAAAGGGTATAGTCTTAATTGTAAGGATGTATGTTAGACTCCAGCCTTTGCTCACGTATCTCACAGATATGTCCAGGCATCTCCTGAGACATTGTGAGCACTTTTGCTGGTGCCAGGACCTTTCACCTGGGTAGTGAGTTTACATCAAAAGAGTACCACATCCTGCTCCCCACCTACTTCACTGCCTCCCGCCAGGGAATCAAAGAACCTGGCTATCGGCTTTTGCTGCGAACCTTCCCGCATCCTCAAAAGGGATAAGAAGAAGGTCCTTCCTCTTCCACATGTGCTCTTATTCTCTCTAGAGGCTTCACCATGCTATCTGTCTCCGGCGCTATGTCCAGAATCCTCCTTGGAGCCCCCGCCATGCTATTGCCCCTCTGTCTCTTTGCACATGGCATTAATAACTCTTCTAATAGATTCCTTATTCCCCAGTAACCCATCTCTGCTCTCTAGAACCACCCAACTCTGTCTAAAACCCGATGGTGGTATAGTGTTTTCCTAGTGAGTGGGTGTCTCTGTTGCCGGTATCATTTCAAAAATCTATCTGCTAGTATGAGAAATTACACTAGAAGGTTTTCCACAGTCAAGTTTCCCTGAACTCCAGGGATCCACCACCAGATAGTTATAATCTCTTGTTCTCTTCATTCTGCGTGGTGATACTTTATTCCTACTGAGTGTCCACCACACTGAGTGTCCACCACACTGAGTGTCCACCACACTGAGTGTCCACCACACTGAGTGTCCACCACACTGAGTGTCCACCAGAACTCTATCTTGCCCCTTGACTGGGTTTCACATGCCTTTCTTTGCATTCACAGCACCCCATCTTGTTTTGTACTTACAATTTGGCATTATAATTACCTGACTTGGGGCTCCATTACTTCTAGCCAGGCATGCTCAAACATGGAGGCCAGGGAATCCCCAGAATCCCTCATTGAGGCCTTGTGACTGGTCTCTTCCTGGGAACCTGAAATATTTACCAAATGCATTAGCGACAACTTGTGAGAGTGGGCATGGTCAGCCAGGATCTCAGTCACCTGGAGTTTTTTCTCTGTACCATGTTGCAGCAAGGGCTGTAATGGCCATCATTCTGTCATCACTATAGAAAGACTCTGACACCAGGCCTCTATCACTGTGAAAGGTGATTTCACTGAGGCCAGCCATTGTGCTTGCAGGATGAAGTCACTACCACCAAGGCCCCCCAGTTGGATCCCTCCAGAAGCAGGTAGGTACTTGCTGTCCCAACAGCCCATTTTAGAAGCACCGCTCACGGGCCTGCTGCCTTCTGTGTCCAGGTTGGGAGTTGGTAGATATTCTGTGTTTATCAGAGCTAACATCATCGCGCCTTTCATTTCTGGTTGTTGTTATTATTGTTTCTTCTTATCGGCATCTACTGAGAAGCTTCTAGACACCAGGTGTCACTGCTAAGGGTCCTCGGAGAGCAGCAGCGAACAGTAAAGCAATCGGCGCATACCTAGCTTCCCTCACAGTTTGCATGGCACTGACTGAGGCTCGTTGGGTTTGTGAGTCATCAGTTTCCTTGTGTGGCTACGCTGCTCATCCGTTCACAGCCATTGGCAACCTGCGGTCTGGATCTGAAGCTGGGATCAGGGTGTGGCCTGAGGGAGGAAGAACAGCAGAGGTTTCTGGAGAGTTTTGAGATTCAAATGGCTGCCTCTACTTCAGCTCCTGACAGGCAAAGATGGCCTCAGACTTGCTTCACATCCCCAGTCCGTGTCCTACCTGGTTTCCCCGACACAGGAAACATTTGGCAGTTGCTGAAACAAAGACGCAGGGCCAGGTAGTAAGCACAAAGCTCATCTTGCTTGTTTATAGCCTGTTAGACACAAAGTTTAAGAGAAGCCAAGGCCGAGCTGTAGGGACTGCACGCAGGCCAGACACCTGCCTTCTCTGCATGGATTCTATGTTTAGAAGAGCCACAGCAACTGGGCATGGTGGCTGGCAGAGGCAGGTAGGTCTCTGTGCATTCGAGGCCAGCGTGGTCTATGGAATGAGTTTCAGGGCAGTCAGGGTCTGTAGAGACAGACTCTGCCTCACAAACAAACCAACAAGAAGAGCTGCAGCAGAGGTGCTGAGGCCATCCATGTGGGAGTCATGCAGAAATAGAGACGGTTCTGGTCCATGTCTACAAATATGTGAGTCTGACTGTGCATGCATGTGTGCTGTGCATGTGCTTGCTCGCATTGGTCCCCATCCCCTCAGCAGCAGCCTTCATGTACATTGTTTATCAGTCCTTCTGCTGTGAGGGATAGAGGCTCCCGATTTCTATGTCTCTTGAATCGTTGCAGCTGTTGGTGTGCAGCACACCTCGACATCACTGGGCCCCCCCACCCACCCTTTTTATGGCAGGCAGGGTGATGACTGAAGCATCAGGCCTGTGGTTTCTGTAACAGGAAGTGATTTAGATGCCGAAAGCTAATTTTAGATGGGTTGATATGGGGTTTTCAAAGAATGTTTCAGGCCCAAATCTCAGGCCTTTGGTCTTCTTGCCTACAATAGATGGGCAGTTTCCCACTGTCCTTGTCACTGTCTGGCTGGTGAGCTCATGCCCAGCTGGGCTGGCCTCTCTGGTGGAAAGCAAAGCTGTTTTCCCTGGATTCCAGGCTGCCTGAATCATTGTTTTGGGCCTCGGGCTCCAGGCAGAGTTCCATGAGTCAGCACAAGCCTGGCACTAGGCCAGGCAGCCACAGGACCTCTTGTCCCTTGCTAAAGGCTGACTAGAGGCTTCTCAGGGTCCTGTCAGGACACAGACATCATCTCTTACCCAGCTGTAGCCAGAGATCAGATGAGGCTTCTGGGCCAAAGGAAATATCATCTTGGATGGTAGGCATTTAGGTCAACCCATCCTGTGCCTTGCAGAGCCAACCTTTCCTCTGGCCTGCTGGATGCCCATGCTGGAGATCCCATCCCTGCTTGCGGGAGGAGGCCTCACTGGCTAGAGCCCTCAGAGCTAAGGACTTCTGTCTCTACTACCACCTGAAAGTGGGGGGGGAGGGCAGGCAGGGGGGGGGGAACCCTTGCTCATCCCCACAAAGGTCCTCCTTGAGTAAGCCCAAGTCAGGACTTCAAACAGTATTCAACCTGTTGCTTCATTCCTACGGTTTCCACAGCAACCCTTACAACAGAATGCCATCCCCGATATCTGGGAAGCAGCTAAATCTTAGTGTGCAGAGAGCTGCAGCCCAGGGCCCACAGCTCATTCAGGTACAAAAAGCAGACCTGCTGCAAGATGTGCCACGCTGTGAACGGGAGGCCTGACATCCAGCGAAAAAGCTCCGCACGCATGCGTTGGATCTAGCGGTCAGCCGTCAGCTGCTGCCAGGTGCCAGAACCCCAAGGTCAAGGAAAGCACTATTCAAATCAGTTAGCTCTTAATCTACCATTTGTTTGTCCCCTCCAGGGTGAAGGGCAGTCTGGGAGGTGAAAGGTAGACCCACAGGATTTGACTGAGATCAGGTAACGCTTCAAGGCAGAGGAACCTGTCATTGGGTTTGGGGAGATGGCTTAGTGGGTAAAGTGCTCAGTGTGCTAGCATGAGGACCTGAGTTTAATTCCCAGAACCCATGTGAAAAAAGCCGGAAATGGTGGCACACACACTTACCTTCTCCAGCACCATGACAGCCCAGCCTGAGAGGTTTGTTCCATCTAGGGAGAGACCCTGTCACAAAACAAAACAAGGTGCATGGCATCTGATGAACAGCACCTATAGCCTCTGCCTCAGGGGTTCTCAACCTGTGGGTCCAGACCTTTTTGAAAAAGCTCTCTCTCCAAAAAGATACACACTACGATTCATAACAGTAGCACAGTTACAGTTACAAAGTAGCAAGAAAAGTAACTTTATGGTTGGAGGAGTCACCATAACGTGAGGAACTGAGCCGGGCATGGTGGCACATGTCTTTAATCCAAGCACTCAGGAGGCAGAGTTTGAGGTCAGCCTGGTCTACAAAGTGAGCCCAGGAGAGCCAAGGCTACACAGAGAAACCCTGTCTCGAAAAACAAAAAACAAACAACAACAACAACAAAAGGGATCGCAGCATTAAGAAGATTGAGAACCACTACTCTACCTGATACATGCCCACCAGTGAAAACACACACACACACACACACACACACACACACACACACACACACACGATCATGTCATCTTGGATAACAGATAGTTAGGCTGACATCACCCTGATCCATTTGTGAGTGTCTCACAAGGAGCTACTCCTGCAGACCTCAGAGACACTATGGACACATTTCCAGCCAGCCTTTGTGACTTCCATAGCTAATCATTCCCTCGAGGAGGGAGGTGGGAGAGGACTGATGACTGACTCCCGAGTCAAAGCTGAACTCACACCAGGGAGGGTGACCTTGTTGTCAAAACAGCCCCAGTGTTTGCAAATTGGTGACACAAGAGTAGATGGTGTGAGCTCAGCCCTGCTTTGAGAGTTCCATAGAAGATGTCTTTGACCCATTTTCTAGGGCTGTGGCAACAGGAGGAATTTTTGGCCACATCATAAAACAGTTTTGTGGCCACCTCTGGTAGAGTGGCTCAGGAAACTGTCATTTTCCATGATTGGGTTATTAGTCACGAAAGTGACCCTTGATCCCCTCCCCCAGCCCCAACTCCTTATGTTGCAGAAGGCTCAAAGTGCAGGGGATGGCAGCCTTGCCTCCTCAGCCACAAGCAGGGAGGCCCTGGGCACAGGCATCTGGCCTTCTATGTCCCTAGCTGTGGGCCTCACAGCCCTGTTTCCACCTCTTCAGTGCTTCATCTTCCCAGGCAAGAGAGCCCTCAGCATCTCACAAAGGGTATGGGTACAGTGGCTTCTACAGAGTTTACCAAGAACTCTGTGTGTTGTCTGAGGACTTGGTAGCTGAAGGGGATAGCCTGTAGTCTGTCTGGGGATATTCTATTTAAGAGAGCAAGCCTAAAAAAGTGCAAGCATTCCCAGGGCACTACTTGGCGACACTTTCAGGGAGTCACATGGGCTCAGAGCTCTTGCCCATTACACACAGAGGCCATGTTAGCCTATGGTCACACCTGGGTGCTCAAGGGGCTTTTCCTTGAGCTTGGCTCAGATCTCCGGGAATTCATGTGGTTAATCTACTCTGCCCAGTTCCTAGAGGGTCTCAGCTCAGCTCCTGAGCTTCCTGGTGTTTCCTGGGAACGTTCCTACTCCACAGAGTGCCAACACACCTGGAAGGTTAGCCATCCAGCCTGAAACTCACAGGGCAGTCAGGTGACGTGCTTGAAGAAGGAACATATCCCTAGTGTTCATTTAAGGATATCAGGACCATGGCTTGCTATTGGTTATTGATTTGAAAGTCAACCTTTTTGCTCCAAAGACCTAGGTCCTTGCCTTGATTCTTGATTCTAGAGGGACTCAGGGCAGGCCTGATTTTCTGTCTGTTTAGGAACTTGGAAGGCCCTGGCAGTGCCTGTGAAGTGGTACCCACCCCATGTACCACTCCATGCTGATGGCTGTCAGAAGAGTGGTCTGGGAAGCTTTGTCCTGTCTTGTAGGGAAAAGCTTTCTCAGAACGGGGAATTCAGGAGGTGGATTGCTCACTCATCTGGAGAGGCAGGAGCTGCACTCAGCGGGCAGCGTGCCCAGTGCCAGCTCAGAGGAAGGCTTGGCAGGTGAATAAGAGTAAGTGGAGTAAAAAACCACAGACAAGAAACTAAGAGGACCAGCAAGAATGGCCACCTGCCCTGGGAAAAGCAAGTATCTGCCTTGGGATGGAAGTCTCTGAGACAACACAGCTGGCATAGCCCTTGACGTGACTGAAACCCTATCAGGTAGACATACTTTGCAGTTTCTCACACATCCCCACCTTAATCGGTAGTGCTGACCACAGCCAGTGCCTTCTCAGTGACTCGAGGCCATGGCAGGGCTGTCTGGCTGTTTATTGAACCTAGCAGAGGATGCAAGACTACCTGGAGATAGGACCAAGCCTGAATGTTCCCTGGTTGTCACATAAGCAGAAGACACACAGCCAAATGTTTTCTTTGTTGTTGTCTTCTTCTTGTGGGAGTGGGTTGGGGGCGGGGGGCAGGGAGCAAGCAGCTTGGTAGACATACTCTCATCTATAGAGTGCAAGATACCTGGTATCAGTCCCTGACTCAATCTGTCGCTCCCCTAGCTGGGGGGCAGGCAA
The DNA here is from genome assembly GCF_903995435.1 of Acomys russatus. Taxonomy (NCBI): domain Eukaryota; kingdom Metazoa; phylum Chordata; class Mammalia; order Rodentia; family Muridae; genus Acomys; species Acomys russatus. The sequence continues at coordinate 35,161,801 of NC_067161.1, forward strand.
CCCTTTTGTGAATTTGAAGCCATTCTGATCTACATAGTGAGTTCCAGGCCAGCGAGGAATTCACACTGCAACCATTTCTCAAACAAAACAACAAAACAAGGTAAAACAATTTAACTATTTTAAGTTGTAATTTTAAATTTAAAAACATTTAAACGAAATACCATATTTCCCAGTGTATACGACAACTGGGCATATATTCAACATATAAGACTACCCCTCTTCCAACACACACCCTGTGCAGCAGACTCGGGCATGTGTCTATTTGAAGGCAGGGCACAGACACCCAGGCACTTTATTAAGTGCTGGCAGATAGCCAGTGCCAGCCTACACTGCCCCTTTAAGGTGTGTTTCACACTCAACCAGAAGACTGCTGTACAGCCCTCTGGGTTGAATGGGCAGATTCTGGTGGAGAGCCAATCCGCACTCATGCTCTCCTCCTCGAGGTACAGGAAGATGTGCACAGCTTGCTCCTCCCTGCTTCATACTCCCTGCACAGAGTGGGGAGTTGGCCATGGCACCCCCACCCCCACTATATGCACCAGACATGGGAATCAAGCTGCAGGTAAGTACCTGGTGTATAAGACGACTCCCCACTTTGGCACAGAGTTTTCAGAGGTTAAAAAGTTGTCTTATACACCAGAAAATACGGTAGATATTATGTTTGGCTAGAGACAGAGAGATGGCTCAGCAGCTGGCATGCTGCTCTTACAGAAGACCCATGCTGAGTTCCTAGCACATCAGGAGGCTCACAGCTGCCTGTGATCCCAGCTCCTGAAGCCCTCTTCTGGCCTCCATGGACATCTGCACTCATGTGCACATACCCACGCACATTACACATCATTAAAAGTAAAAATTAATCTTTGTGAAAATGTAAAAATAATCATGGAAGACACAGAGTTAAATAAACAAACCTTTTAACAGCTTGGGAGGAGGTAAGTGCAGAGAAATACAGAACAGTGGTGTCTTAGTTAGGGTTACCATCACTATGACAAAACACCATGACCAAAAGCAAGGAAGGAAAGGGTTCATTTGGCTTACACTTCCACATCATATTTCATCATTTCAGGAAGTCAAGATGGGAACTCAAACAGGGCAGGAACTTGGAGGTGGATGCTGATGCAGAGGCCATAGAGAGAGCTGCTTACTGGCTTGCTCCTCATGGCTTGCTCAGCCTGCTTTCTTATGGGACCCAGGACCACCAGCCCGGGGATGGCACCACCCACAATGAGCTGTGCCCTCCTCTATCAATAACTAATTTTTTAAAACACTGTTCAGGTTTGTCTATTACTCAGTCTTATAGAGGCATTTTTCTCAATTGAAGTGCCCTTCTCTCAATGGCTGGAGCTTGTGTCAAGTTGACATAAAGGTAGCCAGCACAGATGGGTTGGGGATGTAACTCAGTGATAGAGTGCTTGCCAAAAGAGACAGGAAAATAAGTGGGGCCAGCGCTCAGGGGTGGGTTGTGGAAGAGGCTGAAATCCTGAGTAGTGTGGACATGGACGATCTTTAAAGAAAGAACATGTGAGTAAAGATTTGAAGGTAGTTGAAGAGTTAGAAAGAGAAAAGAGACAGTGCAAAGGCCCTGGGGCTGGTATGTCCTAAGAACAGCCAAGAGAGGCCAGTGTGTTTGGAAGAGTGAGGGAATGGAGTCAGGGTGGTGCCGTCTGGCTAGCGCTGTAACAGGAACACTCTGGTGGCTACCCAGAGACTTGTCTGAGAGCATAGTACTAATGTAAATGGGTATTAGCCATTGAGAACCGTGACTTGACCACTGTGGGAGCAGTGGTAAGAAGTGTTGATTCTATCTAGTAGACATGCTTTGAAAGGAGAGCCTTCAGGGACTGGTGAGTGGACACGCAGTGACAGGTAGCTGAGTCAACGGCTCTGAGAGCTGTGCCCTGAGTAACTGGCAAGACAGACTTTATTATGGTCAGATGAGGAAGCTGGAATGGGCAGGCTGGAGGGGCCTTAAGAAGCTAGGCTCAGAACATATATATATATATATATATATATATATATATATATATATATATATGTTCTTTTATATATATATAAAAGAGGGCTGAGGAGGTGGCTCAGTTGGCAGAGTGCATGCCTAGCCCTGCATAGAACAAATGTGGTGGTGCCCACTATAGTGCCAGCACTCAGGAGGTTGGAGACAGGAGGATGAGCTAGTTACAGATATTCTTAGCTGCACAGCCAGCCTAGATTACATGAGAGACACTGCTGGGGAAGAAGGGGCAGGAGAGGGAGAGAGACAGACAAGGAGACAGGGAGACAGAGACAGAGAAAGAGAATGTTACAGGGTGTGGCGAGATCAAGCAGCAGGGAGGGGAAATGCCCAGTCCTGACCCCAGCCCACTTTCCCTTTCCCTCAGCTAAATGAAGCGTGCATCACTTGGGTCCCCAGAAGGTCCCTACAACAACAACGAGCTAATCTGAAGCCAAAATAGCCTCCTACTGGGTGGTTTTCTTGCCCTTCTGAGGACTGTTGATGTTGACAGCAGGATCTTTAGATTTGTCAGAAGTTTCTCAGCGATGCTGACACAGGAGCAAGTGGCTGAGGAGCCTCTGTGTCCTGTGAGGTCCAGGCAGCCCCCATCTGTGTCTTTGCCCTTTTCCTTGTCTGGCCCTAAGGTGTCAGAGAGCAGGAGGCGCGCCCTCCCCATCATCCCCACGATAGCAGAGTGGAGGCTGGCTCGTGGGCACACACCTCATTCATATCCCGGAGGCTGCTCCAAATGCCTTGTAACTGTTGACAAATCACCTGTGACATGGTTACTGATCACTCCCACTTTCTGGTGAGGAACAAAGGCTCAGAGAACGCTTATTCCATGACATTAGTTAATTAGTACCAGGAAAAGGGCTCAGCGGTGAGTACTGTGCCTCCAGTGTAAATCTTAGTTATGGTGCTATTAATTAATTCATTCATTCATTCATTAATTGTGTGTGTGTGCACGTGTATCCGCACCTGTGCACATATACTACATTGCTTACATGGAGGGCAGAGGACAATTTGAGAGAGTTCTCTCCTTCTGTCAGCCTTGGCAACAAACACGTTTACCTGCTGAGCCATCTCTTCGGCTCAGCTATTGTTAACATCATCTCAGTAGTTCGAGGAGATGTCTTCTGTGTGCTAGAAAGGGAAGGAGACTTTCTCCAGAAGTTTTTCTTATCGAAAGCTGACATAACTCCAGGTGACAACTTGCTCTGAGTTCTTTTGATCATTTGACTCCAGGTAACATTGCTAGCATGTGGCACACTACAGTTGCTAAATGCACAAAACAGAAAAGGTTACGTTTCCATAAGGGAGCGGATCCATACTAGATTCTGTTGGCAGACAACCCGAGGCACCTGGACCCGCCATCTGTACATATGAGAAGTTCAATGTTTTCTTGTTTGAAGTGTTTAACAATAGCCTTGCATCGTTACTGAGACAATTGGCTGGTCCTCCCCTCTCTCCCCCTCCCACCTCCTTTTGGCATCTGTGTGCATGTGTAGGCCAGAGGTCAATGCCAGGCATCTTGCTTGATTTTTTTGTTTGGAGGCAGGATCTCTTTCTCAGTCTGGAGCTCAAAGGCTGATGAGCTCCAGGGATATTCCTATCTCTGCCTCCTCAGCGCCGGGATGACAGGTGTGTGTTGCTATGCTTGGCTTTTGTGGCTAATTTTTTTATGATGCCTTGGAGATGTTCCAGTGGGGTTGGATGTTACTTGGATGGTGAACTATGCTTAGTGGCAACAATTGCTTTGTCTGAGAGCTGGCTAACCTTGTTATAATTCAGATGGAACAGGGCTGATAGGACATGTGAGTTGGAGCCATTTAGAAAGACAGGCCTCCTTAGAAGGGCTTGGGCCTCTCTATTCGGTGCTCCGTTTTACTCACTCGATTCTTAGAGAATCTTTATACCAGGTAGAACTGTGCAAACAGCCTGAGATTCATATCGTTGCTCTCTTCTCTGGTGGCATGAGGGTAGCAGGTGAACTGGTACATCTTTGAGAGTTCTGGGATAACATGATTTTTGTATTCAAGGGTTCTGCTTGAGGCCCTCCTGTACACTTAAGAACAGGGCTGTCCTGTGGACTGGCTACATTCTGCAGATTTGGTTCATGGGTGGCAGGCACCACAGCTATTAATTAGCAAGTAAATCCCAAAAGGAAAGCTTTCTTGAGCTGTTAAGGGGGTCAATGAGGTGGGTCAGCTTTCCAAGGGGCTCTCAAGAAAGGCATGAAAAGGTATAGAAGGTGAGCTTCCCTGTGCCGGCCTTCAAGCTGGAGTGTCACTTTCTTGGACACCGGAGTCTTGTCCTGTGTGAACCGTTCCCTGGATTCATTTGGAACAGCACTGCCCTTAAAAACATTAGTGTCAGCCAGGTGTGGTGTCACACGCCTTTAATGCCAGCACTTGGGAGGCAGAAGCAGGTGGATCTTTTGAGAGTTCGAGGCCAACCTGGTCTATAAGTGAGTCCAGGACAGCCAAGGCTAACACAGAGAAACCCTGTCTTGAAAAACCAAACCAAACAACCAAACAACCAACCAAACAAACAAACAAAAGTTAGTGTCTCATACTCTCTGACTCTTGGCATTCCATTGTGGGGTGTCAGGCCTGCTGGAGAGGATGTGAATACTACTCCTGGGCATCACCCCACCTTGCGCATCCACAGTTTGCTGATGAGAGCGCCAGTGGTGATCGCTTTTGCTCTAACAGTAAGAATTCCCACAGTGCTCCTCGTGCTTTCCCGACACTCCATTGCACTGCTACTGTCCTCGTTCGCGTTGCTGCCCCCCTCATGTTGGCATGCCCGGCCCTCTTGCTCTGGCATCTGAGGGGCTTGGATGCTCTGTGGGGAGGAATGTCTCCCAGTGGTGATCAGCATCTGATAGATGCTGACCTGTCTCCAGGGAGGCTTGCTGCAAGCCTGCATGCATCACTAATCTCGTGAAACACCCCTCCTCCCCCCACCCGCCCCCACCCAGAGCTGGGAGCTCAGGTGTTATTTCACACCAATAAGAAGCCAGCTTGACAGACAGTTCAGGCATCTGATGAGCAACACTCTGCAACTTCGGTGGGTTTCGCCCTCAGGTGGAAGCCCAGATCAGAAGCAGGCCAAGTGCTGTGTGTCAGGCAGTGGGCAGGAGAGATGGTGTTGGCCTCTCTGTGTTCAGGGTAACAGAGACCCAGGCAGAAAGATACTTACTTGCTGGCTCTCAAGATCAATGCCATGCTGGACACGTAGCTCGGTTTGTAGAATGTGTGGTTGGCATGCACATGCATGGAGTCCTGGATTTGAACCCCACTGCTGTGTACAAACAGGAGTGGTGATGTATTTCTATAATCCCAGGACTTGGGAGGTTGAGGCAGGAGGATTACAAGCTCCAGACCCACCTGGGCTGTATTTTTTTTTTTTTTTCTTAAATCAAATCCAATTTCACAATTCCTAAAAGTAAAGCAGTCCAGTTGGGCCAGACCTCTGTCCCCACTTGCCATCTGCCCCTAGTCTCTTCTGACAAATGTAGCTTCTATGTAGGGACATTTGACAATAGCTCCCAGAACATAGGCTATCCGCGGAACAGAGAAGAGGGAAGTTGAGGCAAGGAGCGCTCATATTCAAAGACCTTGATCTCTGATACCACCTCCTTCCTGCACCCCAGCCCTATCCACTGCCCCTTGACCCACAGTCTGACCACTTCTCCTGCCTTGCACCCTTCCCTCTAATCTAGACTATCACCTGGACAACACACAAGCAGAGTGCTCCTTCAAACCATCGGGAACATCAGACTTCAGCTAGGCATTGCCTCTTCCAGAAGGATCCCAGGGACTCTTTTACTCCCTTACCATCTCCATCCCTTTTGTCTGATGCTGAGAATTTATCGGATCACCAAACTGCTATCTGTCTCCTTTGCTAGCATGCAAGCTCCAAGAGGCCAGGATGGTACTTTAAACATAGTAGGTGCTCAGTCTTTAATGAATGGATTCATGAGGGGGGGAGGAGGCTCAGTTCTTCAGAAGACTCATGTGGGCAGCTTCTGGGATGCTGCGCTGTCCCCAGGTGATCTGTGTGCTGCAGTGTAGACAGCGCTCTATCCTGTGGTCCCAGCAGTCATGGGGCAAAGGCCTTTTGTTCCGGTGGCAGCTAAGCAGTGGGTTGTGTGACTTTTTCAAAGCAACAGGAAGGCAGATTCTAGAGATAAGAAGAATGGGAGGAAGGGCAGAGGCTGGGAAATGGAGGCTCGCAGCAGCCACCCCTGTGCTTCTCCCTGGGGATGCCCAGACCTCAGAGGCTGGCCGGCAGCCCCACGTGCTTCCTGTGGAGCACCAGGAGAGGAGAGTCCCTCTGAAGGCCCTTAAGCTGGGGCTGCCCCACAGGCCTCACTCTATCCTCTCAAGCGGTCAAGAATCAGGCTTCTGTCCCTTTTGTGCTCAGGCATGGGCACTTAGGGGGTTGCCTATGGTCATGGCAGTACCAGATCCCTGTATGCTTTACCCCTGGCTCCCCTCCCCCCACTTTTTACTCTTTCCATTGGTAAAATAGGCTCTACCACACTGCCCGGTATGAGGGGGCTCCCATTTCCAGGGAGGGTGACAGGAAGAGCTCCAGCTGAAGTTTGCACAACAGGTGGAGGGTAGACACCCAAAGCCCCAACATCTAGCTGGCAGCCATGCGGTAATCGCAGGGCTTGATGTGCCTTTCCATGTCACATCCTAGTTAGTAGTCTGTGCTAAGTGGCAGGAGTGGGACACTTCAGAGGCTTTGGGGTGGGTCTCATCTCCATCATTCTCTGGGTGTGTGATCCTAGACAGGTCATGCATCTCTGCTCACAGCTTTGATGACATCATCTGTGAGGTGGGGTCATGGCCCTCTCTCTCTCTCTCTCTTTCACATGACTGTGGTGAGTCTTAAAGAAATAACGGAAGTCATCCCAGTGACTCCTGGGCTTCAGCATCCCGCTGCTCTCGGGATCATCATGTAGAGTAGCGAGGATGTCTGGGGATATAAGCTAAGGAAGCAAGAAAACCGCTGTCCTGACTCAGTCACTTGCCCCACCCTGGCCTCTGGCCCAAATTCTGGAGGCCTTAGTCAGGAACTAGGGGGTCTGTTTGCCCAGGACTGGGGTTTCCCTGTAGGAAATGGCACAGCCTGATAGAAAAGTCTTAAAAGCAAATGGATGCAGTCCTGCCTGGGAGCTAGGAGCTGCCAGAATGAATGGTTGGACCGGTCAGACTTGCCCCTTTGGGGAAACCCAGGCATGAGCTGTCATCTGGATCTGTTCCTATCCACCTGCTCTAGTGAGGCCCTGGGTGAAGCTCAGTGAGGGATAACCAATAGGACCTATAGGCCTGAGAATGTTCTCTGAATTCTGTCAGTATCCAGTCATTCCGAAGGCCCCCAACTCAAGCCTGACGAATCTGGGCTTCTACCCTCATCGTCTCCCCACGTCTCCTGCTAGCAGATGCCACCTTACCCTCACATTCTCCAGGATCAGGGGCATTTCCCTGGCAACCTCACCTCTTCTGGGATATTCCAACTGGTCCTCATCGTCCTCTATGACCAGCTCTTACTGGCTTCTTCTGTAGCTTCTCCCGTCTCTGTTCAACTTCTAGGTTTGCAAATTTCTTGGGGTAGGGTTGGTCCCTTCTGTTTTCCTGTTCTGGAGGGCTCAGGTTGGTAGTCTGAAAGCCACAGTATGGCTTACACCCTCCAACCAGTGTCCCTGATCTTTCTTAACCTGCCAAACCTGCCACCTCAGGAGCAACATCTCAGACAAGTGGTGTACCAAGACATGTCTCTGCTTGGCCGCCTTTGTCAGGAAGGCATCTCAACCACGAGCTGTTGGTCCAGAATTCTCTGAGATGACTTCACTCTATCCCTGTCAAGCTCTTGCTAGACCACCCACAATGAATGAATGAATGAATGAATGAATGAATGAATGAATGGCTCCCCACAAGGCATCCTACTATCATGGGCATGCTCACTATCTCTTAGAAGATGACTTTTCCTCCCTGCACAGACCTCCATGGGGGTTCTTGCTCAAGACAACTGGATTCAGGCACAGTACGACTAAGTACAGCCCCCACAACTGAGATGAGCTGAATCTGCTCATTGTTAATCAGGACAAATGACTATAAGGTGATATCTATGGCACTTGGTGGCAGAAACACAGTGAACATTCAATATCAGAGGGGAAAGGAATTGTGCCAAAGGTATTTCTCTTGAGGAGCTACATGCCTGAGAATGGTAGTATGAGGGTCTTCTCTGAGTGGGCGTGTTCCCAGAGAAAAGAAACTTAAAGCAATGGGATCTCTTTTTCTCATTAGTTGGAGGTTGTGTTTGTTGAACTGATACACAAAACTTATGTAAATCAGGTGAAATACATTCATCTTTTCAAACATGCACCCCCTTCTCATAGCTGTAAGCTTTAAAATCCATTGTACATTTTCAAGCAAGTGTCCTACAGTTGTCATTTGCAGTAACTTGCTCCTGTCATAGTGTAATTTAGTCCCATTGGCCAACCCTTTTCCTTCCTCCATTCCAGCCTCTTGTAACCCACCATGCCCACCCCCTGGCTTCTATGAGATCCACATTTGTAGGTTCCACATTTGGATGAGACCCAGCCATGTTTGTCTTTCTGTGGCTTGCTTGTTTCCTTGGCCACGATGACACCTGCTTCTCCCCATTCTCTAAGTGGCAGAATTTCTTCTGTTTGATGGCCAAGTCGTATCACACTCGGGATGCATATATGGGATTTTTTTCTCTATGTATGTGAATATTTCCTTTATTCCATCAGTTGATAGGCACCTGGGGTGTTTTCCTAAAACAGTGGGATCTCATTCTAGAGGTTGTAATCAGGCTTCTGACTCATTTGCATAGGGGCCAGGTTTGCCCATGGCATTTTGAGATAGTCTTGGGAATGTCCCCACAGATTGGGGCATCCCAGGCCTTCCTTCATGAGTGAAGAATTTCTACAAGCTATTGGGAGATCATCAAAAGATAACCACTGCTGTCAACCCTCTCTAGGGTTGGTTTGTGCTTAGAAAGCTGCTTAGTGTGGCCCATACCCACTGATCTTTTGGAAGACTCTGAGGGACCATCCTAAGGACATCACCCATGGGCTCAGCTGAGACCATGGCAGAAACAGCATGACAGTTCAGTTGCTCCCCCTACCTAGTCCTGTTTCAAGCCTTCCTTTTCCACAGGCCCAACCACAAGAGTTCTTCATGGTATGACTCAGAGTCCACTTCCGACAGCATCTAATCTATACCATCTAGTTCCAAGAATGATTGGGAGGGGAGGTGGGTGAAGGCAATGTTGGGGTCTTGAGCTGGATTCACCCCTTACCAGTGAGGACCCATCACAAGGGACAGGTGAAGCAGCCTCTAATGCAATTGTTAAAACTTTCACTTACATTGGAATATGAGGCATTAGCTCATGCATGGCCCCAGGTGTTGGAGAAATATAAGGAATTCCCTACTATGAGGATAATGGTATTAGCAAGATTAATCGAGTCTCAGAAAAAGATAATGAAGGGTTGGGAGCAATAATTGCCAATGAATAGCTAAGTGTGATCTTCCAATGGTGGTGCACGCTTTTAATACCAGCACTCAGGAAGCAGAGGCAGATGGATCTCTGTGAGTTCAAGGCCAGCTTGGTCTACAAAGTAAGTCCAGGACAGCCAAGGCTACACAGAGAAACCTTGTCTCAAAAAAAAAAATCTAAGTGTGAGAGGTCTCATTAATGCCAGAAAACAGCTCTTGGCTCTTTTGGGGAGGAGAAGAAAAGGCAGAGTCTAGTCCAAAACTTGTCAATAGCAAAGTATGTTGTGCGCATGGTCTGAGTGCATACCCCTTGGCTTCCCAGTGTTGGAAGCTTAGTTCTTGAAGGTGGTGGACCCACTAAGAGGTAACTAGGTCATAGGTGGCATTGCTGCCCTTAGAAAGGGTTGCTACTGGTCTTGTGGAATGAGTCATTTGTTCTCACAAGAGTGAACTGTTATAAAACATTGAGCCTAACCCATGCACCTCTTTCTCACCGAGTTCCCATCTTGTCACGTGTTGTCTGTCTATCTATCTATCTATCTATCTATCTATCTATCTCTCAAACACTCCCAGCCAAGATTTCCACCCACCATGATGTAATGCAACTAGGGGGCTTTGCTAACACTAGCACCATGCTGTTTGGCCTTGAAGCCCCAAAGCTGTGAGATACAGTTGTTTTGCTTTGCACACATACACAGCTTCAGATAGTTTGATATAACAGATAAGCTCCAGTGGTTAAACTCCCAACTATACTCAAGCGAAGGGCAGAGCCTCCATTGGGAAAGAATAAGAGCTCTCCACACAATGTAGGGAGTCCTGCTGTACCTGAAGATCTTGAATCCTGAGGCTCCTCCCAAACACCAGAGCTTCAAAAATCACCTGTTCAACTCTCTTGAGAGGGGAATTCCCTCTTGTTTTATAAAAGCAATGCAGAGCTTCTTCTGCTTCTACCTCACCTCTTAGACATGAGGCCAATAACTACAGTCACTGTAACCTGGCTGGATGTGAGAGTGATGGTCTAACTTGCTGTGATAAATACCATGAGCAAAAACAGCTTGAGAAGGAAAGGAGTATTATCTTTTATTTATTTTATTTTTATTTAGGTAATTTATTCAGATTACATCTCAACTGTTATCCCCTCACTTGTATTTTCCTGTTTCCCCCCTCCCTCCGTCTTTCATCTTATTCCTAGGTCTGTGACAGAAGGGGACCTTATCCCCCAAGATCACAGCCTATCAGGTCTCTTCCTGGTAGCCTGTTTACTCTTCCTCTAAGTGCCACCAGGCCTCTCCACCAAGGGGAAGTGGTCAAATAGGGGGCACCAGAGTTCATGTCCGAGTCAGTCCCTGTTCTCCACACAAGTGTGGAGAATGTGTTGTCCATTGGCTAGGTTTACTGCATGCATTGTCCTTGGTTGGTACAGTAGTTTGAGTAGACCTGCCTGGGTCCAGATCTGCTAGCCTTAATGGTCTTCTTGTAGGTTTCTAGAACCCTCTGGATCCTTCTATTTCCCCATTCTTCCTTACCTCTCTCACCTAGAGTCCCAGTAGGAAGTCCTAGTATTTATTCCAATCTCCAGCTAAGTGGAGACTTTAAGGGGGACATGTCTGTTGGGCTAGTTTCCAATTATAAGTAAGTATATGCCATGTGTATCTTTCTGGGTCTGGGTTAACTCACTCAGGATGATCATTTCTAATTCCGTCCATTTGCCTGCGAATTTCAGGATTTCCTTGTTTTTAATATCTGAGTAGTATTCCATAGTGTAAATGTACCAAAGTTTCTTTATCCATTCTTCTACTGAGGGACATCTAGGTTGTTTCCAGGTTCTGGCTATTACAAAAAAGCCTGATTTGAACATGGTTGAGCATATGTCCTTGTGTGGTGGAGCATCTTTTAGTTATATTCCAAGGAGTGGAATAGCTGGGTCTTGAGGTAGCCCTATTCTCATTTTCTGAGAAAGTGCCAGATTAATTTCCAAAGTGGTGGAACAAGTTGGCACTCCTATCAGCAATGGAGGAGTGTTCCCCTTTCTTCACATCCTCGCCTGCTTGTGCTGTCACTTGAGTTTTTTATCTTAGCCATTGTGATGAGTGTAAGATGGAATCTCAGAGTCATTTTGGTTTGCATTTCTCTGATAACTAAGGATGTTGAGCATTTATTTAAGTGTTTCTCAGCCACTTGATATTCCTTTGTTGAGAATACACTGTTTAGTTCTGAACCCCATTTCTTAATTGGGTTATTTGGTTTGGTGGTGTTTAATTTCTTGAGCTCTTTATATATTTTGGATATTAGACATTTGTCAGATGTAGGGTTGGTGAAAATCTTTTCCCAGTATGTAGGCTATTGTTTTGTTCTTTTGAGTATCTTCTACCTTACAGAAGCTTCTCAGCCCTATGAGGTCACATTTATTAATTGTTGACCTTAGAGCCTGGGCTGTTGGAGTTCTATTCAGGAAATTGTCTCCTGCACCAGTGAGTTACAGGCTCTTCCCCATTTTTTCTTCTAACAGATTTAGTGTCTCTGGTTTTATGTTGAGGTCTTTAATGCACTTGGACTTGAGTTTTGTTCATGGTGATAAATATGGATCTACTTGCATTTTCCTACATGTAGACATCCAGTTAGACCAGTACCATTTGTTGAAGATTCTACCCTTTTTCCATTGGATAGATCTGGCTTCTTTGTCAAAAATCAAGTGTCCATATATGTGTGGATTTATTTCTGGGTCTTTGATTCAATTTCATTGGTCTACCAGACTATTCCTATGCCAGTACCATGCTGTTTTAATTACTGCTGCTCTGTAGTCCAGCTTGAGATTAGGTATTGGAGATTCCTCTAGAGGATCTTTTATAGTACAGGATTGTTTTTAGTTATTCTGTTTTTTTTTTTTCTGTATGAAATTAAGAATTGATCTTTCAATGTCTTTTAAAAATGTGTAAGTATTTTGATAGGGATTGCATTGAATCTGTAAATTGCTTTTGGTAAGATGGCCATCTTTACTATGTTAATTATCCCGAGAAGGGAGTATTATCTTAAAGGTTACAGACTGTCACTGAAGAAAGCCAAAGCAGGAATTTAAGGTAAGAAGCTATAGGCAGTAACCACAGAGGAATGATGTCTACTAGCTTATTCAGTCTTTGAGGCTGGTTGACTTAGCAACCCTAATATCTGGTCCTGAAGACCTGGAAGGTTTCTGGAGAGCCATTGGTCTCTAGCCAATGAAGGAATACTGGAAACCCGTGTTTTAATATATCAGTCAAAGAATCAACAGCTGCAATGAGCAGCAAGATGGAAGGCCGAGCAAGCAAAAGAGAAGTGATCTTTGGTCAACCATGTCCTTTTTTATCTGGGCTGTGACCAGAGCACCCATATTTGAGGTGGCTCTTCCCATATAAGTGAAGGCAACTGGGAAAATTTCTCAAGCTCAGTTGATTAAAAAAACATTGACATTAAAACCAACTATGACAATTGGTAACTGGACAAAAGGACCATAGATGGAAAGAGATGCACACACCCTACCTATCAAGTACCAGCGAGAATTGAGGAGTAATGCATCAGACTAGATTCTGGGCCAATAGTCCAATATAAATCTGAGTGAAAACACTTATTGTTACAGGAGGACTCTTGAAGGATACAGGGTTCAAAACTAAAGCAAGGCCCAAGGAGAAAGTACAAACATTAATAGACTGGCTCCCGAAAGAATGGGGGAAAGATGGCACACATTATGTCATATAGAAATGCCAGAATTGCTGTAGCATAACTGCATGAATTGGGTGTGCAAGAATGGATATACTAAGCAAGGCTGATAAAAAGAAGAAGAAGAAGAAGAAGAAGAAGAAGAAGAAGAAGAAGAAGAAGAAGAAGAAGAAGAAGAAGAAGTCTTGAGGATGTAGAAGATACCAGAACAGGAAAGAATGTTCTGGAAAGAAAGGCATCACTATCGCTATGAAGTAATGTCCTCTGCTGGCCAATATCTACAATAAGACAGGTCTTCAGAGAACTAGTGTCACTGTTGGTGATAGGATGACAGGATTCTGAAATAACTACTGATGGCATTACCCAGGTCTCACAGGTCATGTGGCTCAATTATGAGGGGCAAAGGCAAAGTGATAGCAGCGAATCACAGGCCTGAATCACAGCAAGTTGTGAAGATGGTCAGTGGAACACAACATCATTACCATCAAAATAGATAGACACCAACAAGTAACTGCTTGCTCTTTTTTATTTAGATTTATTTATTTTATTATATGTGAATGAATGTTGTGCCTATATATATGTAGGTGCACCATGTGCATGCCTAGTGCTCATGAAAGTCAAAAGAAGGCACAAGATCCCTTGGAACTAGAGTTATGAGTTATGAATGACTGTGAGTCACCATATAAATAACTGAGAATTGAACTGGGGTCTTCAGCATCATCCCAGCTCCCAAACTACTTAGTTGCGATCAAAAGAATTAATCATGGATGATGCAACAGTTAGTTTTGTTCTTCGATTTAATACACCCCAGAAACATCTAGAAGGAGAGTCCCAATGAGGGAGTGCTTAGATGAGGCTTTACCTGTCCACATTTTTCCTTACTTGGTTAACTGAGGTGAGAAGAACCACCTGGGCAGCACCACTCCTTGGAGTTTGGATTCTTGGAGTTTGGATCCTTGGAGTTTGGATCCTGAACTGTGTAAGAGGAGAGAAAGTGAGCTGAGTGTTGGCTCTCTGTCCTCTTTCTGCTCTTGACCAGGTTCCTGAAGCTCCTGCTAGTGTGACTTCCTTGCTATAATAGACTGTTATCTGGAATTGAGAGTTATGACCCTTCCTCCCCTAAGTAGCTTTCTGTCAGTGTGATGGTTTGAAGGAGAATTCGCCCTCTACAGGCTCAGATATTTGAAGGCTTGGTCCCTGATTAGTGGAACTTCTTGGGAAGGATTAAAAGGCGTGGCGTTGTTAGAGGAGGTGTGCCACAAGTGGGTGGGCCTTGAGGTTTCAAATGTCAATGCCATTCCCTGTTAACACCCTCTTTCTGCCTGGGGCTTGAGAATAGAGATGTAAGCTCCTAGCTATGGCTCCAATGCCATATTTGCCTGCTTCCATGATCCCTGCTATGGTGGTCATAGACTCTAACCCTCTGAAATTACAAGCCCCTAATAAACTCTTTCTTCTATAAGTTGCCTTGGTCATGGTGTCTTATCACAGCAATAAAAGAGTAACTAACACAGTTAGTTGTGTTTTTTTTATTACTGCAACAGGAATAAAACTAGGACATATAATCAATCTAGACATCCCAGTAAAATGTCCCCTGCCAAATGTTCAGTCTGAGCAGATTTAAAGAGTCCAAACTTCTTGATTAAAGAAGCAGCCAGGTCTTCTGAAATGAGGGAGCCAGCCTACACAACCACACCAAGCAGTCACAAAGGTGGTTAGCACAACCCCGACTTTGGGCTGTGGCCTCTATAGTAAAGGCCAAGTGGAAGCCTCCAAAATTTCTCCTTTTAGCTAAAGAAAAAAAAAATTTTTTTTAAACAAACAACTCATTTTGAAGGTCCTAGAAGCAGTCAAAGACATCATTAAGGGTCTATTGAAGTGGAAGCTTCTGGTTTCTTTGAAGGCTCAGTTGTGTCGCATGATGTTTTTCTGGAAGACATCTTGTGAAAGTGCATATGATGGTTTGCTGGTAGCAGACACATGAGAGGCCACGTGATGTTTGGAAGGGTATAAGGCTTTTGCATTGCTACCCTGCCATGCAATGCTTCACTGGTCTTTGCTGGTCTTCACTGGTCCTCTCATGGTACACCAGCTGATTTTGGCCACTTTCGCTGACTTATGCCGAATTGGCAGAACCCTGGGGCTTCTTCTGGATGGTGCCACCTCTATGGATTCGTGTGACTGTTTGGTGTTGGCTATGGGACTGGACTGCTGGTATCCTGACAATGCTGAGTGGTATTGTCCCAAGGAGCTACGTCTAAGCAGGTCCACAACGCTTTTTCCCTAATAACATTCTTACTCTCCTTCCTCCGGTTGGTGGGTTAGAAGAGAGGCTGAGTGTTTAAGGACCTTACATAAAGTAGGTGTAGAAATTC
The DNA here is from genome assembly GCF_903995435.1 of Acomys russatus. Lineage (NCBI taxonomy): Eukaryota > Metazoa > Chordata > Mammalia > Rodentia > Muridae > Acomys > Acomys russatus. Next base: position 35,177,403 of record NC_067161.1, read on the forward strand.
TAAGCCTACAGTCCATGGTATCTCACTTAATTTACCATCAGGATCTAGATTAATCTTGGACTATAACAGTGGGATAGACCAGGGTCAGATGGTTTCAGCACAGAATTCTACCAAACTTTCAAAGAAGAGCTAATATGAATACGTCTTAAACTCTTCCAAAAACACTGAAACAGAAGAAACATGGCCGGACTCATCCTATGAGTTCACAATTACCCTGATACCTAAACCACACAGACTCAACCAAAACAAAAATAAACCAAAACAACAGCAACAGAATTTCAGACCAATTTCCTTTATGACTATTGATGCAAAAATACTCAATAAAATACTCACAAACCAGCTGGGTGCAGTGGCACATGCCTGTAATCCCAGCACTCAGGAAGGTAGAGGCAGCGGATGTCTGTGAGTTTAAGGCCATCTTAACCTACAAAATGAGTCCAGGAAAGCCTAGGCTACACAGAGAAGTCCTGTCTTGAAAAAACAAAAAAGATAAAAGAAAAAAATTTAAAAAAAAAAAAAAACAGTGGGATAGCACCTATTCATCAAAGTGTAGCTAAGATTGGTTCCAACATGCTTCCCAGATATTTTGTCTTTGCCATAGTGCATGAACCTGGCCTTAGACAATGGGGCAGGAGGGTCGTAGTGAGAATTTTGAGTTTCTGATTTCTTTAAAAGCACAGAAATATTTGAAGAATATGTTTTCATTTTAATCCCAGGTGTAGGGATACAGGGCTGCTTAGCAGCCGCTGACTATGATTTGCCTTGTTCCCTGGTAGGGTGTGATTTTGTCAGCTGCAGATAGCCCTGTGATTGTGTGGTGTTTGGAATTCTGGGGAGTTTTTTTTAGAGGGTATTTAAATGCTAGGGCCCCAAGAGGCATGGCGGGTTGTTGGTTACTGCTGGCTTCAGTTTGGAAGCAGTCACTGGCAAAGAAGAAACAAGAAGAAGAATTTAGATATCTTGATGGCAAAGATCAAACTCGTTTGACGGAGCTTGATCCCCTAATCGGCAGGAATAGTGTCACGATAATCTTGCCTCCTTTCTGACCCCTGATTTTATTCAGGGATCTCTCTCCTTTCCTCTCTATCCTTTTTTTCCTCTCATATCTAGTGTTAGGGGGTTGAAAGGGAAGAAGAAAAAAGGGTGGAGAAGGGTGGAAGAAAGAAGAACCCATAAAGTAGCCAACGCCAGTTACAAGTGGTGCCCAATATGGGGACCATGAACCGACACCCCTGAGATTAAGGCTGAGCTAGCTGGGCCTCGTTTTCCCAAATGTCTTCACCATGCATGAGCCCCATTGGCTTTTTCAGGGCCTCCCTTTCTTCTTCCTCCCATGGCTGGTGCTGAGGTTCTTTCCTCACATCTTCAGATAACAAACTCTTCAGGTGACAGTATTCTTTTCTATCCGTGCTGGCTATGGTTTGCGTTCACTCAGAACAGAGAAATTTCCATTTCTAAGGCAAGGTTGACTCTCTTGGCCTTTGTTATAAGGTTCTAAGAGGCGCGAACTATCCGCAACATCACTCAGAATATACCTCTGGACTAACCCATCAGTACCATTAGACCAGTCAGATAAAAATCAATGGCTGTGGCAAGACACAGACACACCAGGAGATGAGCCCTGTGGGCAGCAGGGCCTACCACATCAGTAAGCTGTTTAAAGATTCTGATCATGGGTCCTGGAGCACCCTAGGAAATTTCCCAGGAAGTATGTGGCAAGTTATGACATCTTGTGCTTCCCTTCTTAAAGAACAAACATCTGTGGCATGCCTTCGAGGATGGCAGATGTAACCTGTTACAGACCTGGGGTTATTTCTCTGACTCATATACCTGGGAGTTACATAGAATCCTATCACCTTCGGGTGCGTACTCTGGCAGGAAGGGTCTATATTATTTTCAGGCCATGGTTCAAATAAGCTTGATTGGTATGTACAAGCATGTACAAGACCTCCTGATCACAAAATGTTCTGTTTCCTTGCCTTCTGGTCCTGTGGTTCTCCTTCCCAGGACCTGGAATGACCTGCTGGTATAGGTCTCAAACCCGTATCTGGAATGTGTGTTTATTTTGGTAAAAATGATTTGTTGACTTTCCAGGTTATAGGAGGATAGAGCCAACGTGGACCACAAAGATAGCTAATTCTATGCTAAAAAGCATTCACATCTATACTGAGGATTGTGTACCTTTTGGAAAACAGCTTCTGTCAGACTTCTGAGCCACGGCAAATCTAGAAGGCCTGAAAAGGTGTCCATACAACAAGACCCTACTCATGGTAGTTTCCTCTCAGACCTGCTGAGTCTGGGCTTCCAGCTGATCATAAGCTGGAAATAATATATTTTGTACCCAATATCAACAGGATTGGAGGTACAATGAGTCGCACCAGCCCCAGGTTATCCATCTCATAACATCCAAACTTTCCTCCTGGCTCAAACCTATGGCTTCATAAGCAATCCCTTAATGCCAGTTAATGAGGGAGGGCCGTGCACACACACACACACACACACACACACACACACACACACACACACACAGATATAATACTGTATCTTGAAGAGATCAGTAAGATATTTGGTTGCTAGTTGGCCAGCTCTATCCTCCTGTAACCTGGAAGAGTCTCTGAGTCATTTTTACAAGAATAAACATGCATTCTAGACTTTGGTTAGAGACCTGAACCAGCAGGTTGTTCTTAAGTGACAGGTCCTGAGAGAGAAAACCAGGAGATCAGAAGATAAGGAGACAGATAAGTTTGGGATCAGGGAGTCTTGTACAAGTGATGCCTCATGTCAATCAAGCTTCTTAGGCAGTACAGCATCGTATATACTATTTCCAGAGGAGAAATGTCAGCAGAAACTATCATACAATGGGACTAAGCCAAACAATATTGCACAAGGGGAATACAGGTTATCTCTGAAACATTACGGACTGAGCACATGACAGCCTTGGGACCAATAACCACAGCCCCATATGGTGGGAAGAGTTGGGTCCTCGGGATCTGAAGCCACAGTACCACCACCCAAGTCCCTGGCCCCAGGCTATTACCAGCCTTGTCCAAGCACATTTCTGGCTTTACAGAAGGAACATAGTTCCTTTTCCATTCATCATCAGGGCCTTAGGGGAAAACTCCCAAAGCCCTGAGCCCAGGCTATCACTGCTTTGCCAAGTATCTTCCTTCTCCATACATCAGAACCTCAGGAAAAGCATCAGCTGACAAGTCTGTCTCTCAACAGGTTTGCCTTCCTCTGCAGGGAGTCAACCAGTGCCGCTGTCCAGGGGCTTTCAGAGTGTTTGATCTAGCAGTATAGGACGCCACATGACACGTCAGCAGAGAAGGTGAGAGTCCAAAGGCATGGGATCTGCTACTCCCCAAAGACTGCACCACATAAGTGCTGTCAGCCCGACAGCATGTTGAGCAATGACCAATGGAAGGCATCATTGAGGAACAACTTAGAAGGGGCATTTTACAAGGCTGTAGCCTCCCTGCGGACACAGTTCTTACTATAAGCCAAGCGCTGCAATAGGAAGCTGTAAACCAATGGTTATAAATAAACATCTTGAGATAGAAGTGGGCGTGATCTCTGAGAGGACCATCCCTGGTGAACCATTTGGAATAGTTTGGCCTCCCATCACTGCTCTGTGGTCTTGGTTCCCTGAGTTCAAGAAGCCTTCTTCCTCAGCCATCATCAGAGAAACATCTGTAGCAGATGAGAAGAAATATAGAGATCCACAGCCAGGCATTATATAGAGAATGAGAGGCCTTGAGACACTCAGCCCTAAACAGGTCGTCTCAATCTAATCCCTCCCCTCAGGGCTCAGGGAACCCTGAGGAAGAGAAGGCAGAAAGAGTATAAGAGCAAAAGGAATGGAGGACCCGAAGAAAACAAGGCCCCTAAATCAATATGATAAAAGCTCATATGACCTCACAGAGACTGAAGGAGCACACACAGGGACTACACGAGTCGGCACCTGATCCTCTGGGTGTGTGTATGTATACACATCATGGCTTCCAGTTTAGTGTTTTTATGGGATTCTTGAACAAGTGGTGCCTCTGATTCCTGTGTCTTTTCTTGGGCTCTTTGCCTTCTGTTTGTTTTATCCAGCTTTGATATGTTAGTGGACTTTTGTTGTTGTTGTTGTTGTTTGGTTGTTTGTTTGTTTTATCTTAGTATTATCTCTTAAAAGAATGAGGGCAAGAGGGAGGAGAAGAAGAAGAAAGAGAGAGAGGGGGCAGGAGAGGGAGGGGAAGAAGTGGACCTAACAACTTGTGGGGTAGACTCCAGTAGGTGGTAGGATATTACCCAGAATGCCCTTCAGGAGTCAAGAGCTTGTCCATGTTTACGAGCTCTATTTGAAGATGATAGTTTTTGGCAGCCATTCCTCCTTGGGAATTTCCTGAGCTGAAGAAAATTGTCACATATGCGGTCATGCTCCTTCCACGGGCAACTTGCATCCAGTTCCATATCCACATGAAGACGTACAAGCTGGACTTCCTCACCCTGTCACTGGGACACTGGCAGGCTGTGCCAGCTCTGGAATTCTCCTTTGGGCCAGCTAAAATACCTGTCACAGCTTATTCTAGTGTTCACCTTGGAGTCCAGTCTCCACAGAGCTCAGCCTGAGGCAGGCAGCTGGGTCCTGAATTTAACGTGAAGGTCTTTAAAAAAAAAATTTTTTTTTTTTTGTTTAATCACTTTACAGCCTGATCCCAGCCCCCTCCCTCCTCTCCTCTCAGTCCTGCCCTCATACCCCCACCCGCCATTCCACCCTCTCCTTTTCAGAGAAGGGGAGGCCCCTAAGGTGTACCAGCCCACCCTGGCGCCTCAAGTCACAGCAGGACTAAACACAAATCTTCTCCCACAGAGGCCAGACAAGCTAGCTCAGCCAGGGGAAAGGGATCCAAAGGCAGGCAACAGGGCCAGAGACAGCCCCTACTATGGTTAGGGGGACCCACATGATGACCATACTGCACATCTGCTTCATACGTGTAGGTGGTCATAAAAGTCTTTTCAAAGCTGGAAAGTTTTACCCCTTCACAGAGAGTTCTTTCTTTGTTAGTGTGCGTGCACTTGTGTGCATAAGTGTGTGTGTGTGTGTGTGTGTGTGCATGTGCACATGCGTGCACACACATACACATGCATATATGTATACTTGTGGGAGAACATTGCAAACCTGGATAGAGAGGCCCCAACTGTGTCTAAAGGTGGAAGCTTTGAGCCCTCTGTGTTCAGAGACAGAACCCTTATCTGTCAATGGTGCCTGGCCCCAAACAGACCCAGAGAGCAAGGACCCAGAGGCTAGAGGTCTTCCCATCAGAGATTCTTCGGATGTGGAGAGGAAGGGGGACTGTGAATTATCCTGTGGCTGTGTCATTTCTGATAGAGCTGCCTCCAGCTGCCTCCGCAGCCTCTTCTCTCAGCTGTGTCTCCCATGCATGAAGTTCTCTGTCTTATCACCTGCCTTTTCTTCAATAAGTCACTGCCCAAGTACCCAACTAGTCTCTTCATCTGACCCTTCCAGCTTTGGCTTTCTCTCATGTTTGTCTATGTGTCTACCTGTCTGTTCCTGCCAGGAGCCCTAAGCCTTATCTGTTTCTCATTCTGTGTCGTGGACCTCTGATGTCCATCTGTCCTTCCTGTTACTTGTGGGCCTTCAACCTGCTGGACTCCTTCCCATCATGGGGACTCAGCCAGGAGACCTAGACCGTGACAGTACAGTTTACTTCCAGAGCTCCAGTGTATGGTGCCCAAAGGCATAGCCATGGCCCAGGCACTACCAGAGGCATGTAGGTCCCTCTGATATCTACACTGGTTGGGATGTACTTCAAGGGGCCGTGGAATCCATGGGAGGGGTGCTAGTGTCTATCAGACCCACAGCCCTGCCCTAAGGCTTGGTGGACTATAAAACCTTTTACTCTAGTTTAGGGCTTGAAAGGACCAACAGAAATTACCTAGAGAGGACTCAGTGGGGGAAGGGACCTAAACTGGCAGTCAGGGTTTCTTAGGGTGTGGGGAGAAAGGGGACCATGAGTTATCCTGGTCTTATGTCATCTCTGGAGCTACGGCCCTAGTAGCAATTGCCGTCTCCCTGGCCACACCCCTCCCAGCACATGACCTCACCCTGGCTAGAGGAAAAGACTGGGCAAATGCCAGGATATCTACAAGGAGAGCATGGGGCTGCCCCAGCTTCTGGTCTAGAGGAAGTGTGACAGATTGCTAAAGAGCCTGGCTTCTCTCCATGCTGCTGCTTCCTCTGAGGTGGTTCCCAAAGCCACTAAGTAGGAAGTAGGAGCTAGCTTCTTTGGGCTCCAGTCCCAGAGCGTCCTCCGGGCTCTCCTCTCACGTGGATCGCAGCATCCCGTGTGAGTCCTGAGGACTTTTCAGAGCTCCTGGGGGGGGGGGGGGCTTTGCCCCAAAGAACATTTTCTTTCTTTAAAAAAAAATTAAAACGTATTCTCCCTACCACCACCGCCCCTCCACTCTAGTGTGTGTGTGTGTGTGTGTGTGTGTGTGTGTGTGTGTGTGTGTTCTCACTCATGTTATCATGCACATATGGAGGTCAAAGGACATCTTTAGTTCTTGTCTTTCATCACATGGGTCTCGGGGAACTGACTTCTTGGTCGTCATTCTTGGTAGCAAGTACCTTTGCCTGCCGAGCCATCTCCTTGACCTGCAACAAGCATTTTCTAAACCTCAGAAGTTTTACATTACCTCTCCTGCCCCATTTCCCTACTATCTGTGGGTGTTTCTTCGAATCAAAGGAAATGAAAGACCTGTCTCATCACTGGAAAATAGCCATATCTGGAACCCAGACAGTAAGGAGCCTTCTCGGACCCGGGAGGGATAGAGAAGAAACCCCTTATCCCCAGAAGTGCAGGTGGCAGTGCACCTCTGAGACCAGGAACAAGTTCCAGAGTGGATGTTGAGGAAAAGATACCAAGTGGGGCATCTCCTCACTGCTCTGAATCCTACTTTGTCTCGTTAGGAGCCAGGTATCAGCTCCTTGGCTGGGATGCATTCCAGACAGAGGGTAGATAAGCAGAACTGGTCTGGTTTCTGTTCCTGGGGCTCAGGCTTGGTTTGAGGGAGATGGGCTGGGAAGCGGTGAGACAGTGGAGCCAGAGTGGAAGAGTGGTGTCATGGGCCAGGTCAGAGGGTTCAGGGCTCACCCTGGGTTAGCAGGCAGCCCAATGTCACAGGTCCCCTAAAATGGGAGTGCCTCCCGGACTGGGGGTCCCACCGTGCCTGCCACAGTCCCTGCTAGTCTACAGGCACTCTGTGAGTCCTCTCAGGGCAGGTTAGCAGGTGGTGGCTATGGAGAGGTGAGCCTGTAGAATGTCCTGGGTATCTGCTTGTGTGAGGTTGTCAGAGTTTAAGGCCGTAAGGCGAGAGAGGAGTAGGCCGAGGTGAAGCAGGCCAGGGAAGTGAACATACCAGGACACAGTAGGGCACGGACAGGGACTGTGACCACCAGCCTTCTAAGAGGAGCCCCGGAATATGCCCAGAGGTTCCATAGCTTGGCCTGATCTCTCTGCATAGGATAGGATAGAAGCAGGCTGAGTTCTCCAGAGCCTCCCAGAGGCCCCGAGTCCTGAGTCTCATGCACAAAGGGTCTGAGCATCACTAATATCCAAGTCAAGGGACCCTAAGTGAACCCATTTGACTCCCCAAAAAGAGATAATGGGAATGAAGGTAGCAATCCTTGCTATGAGACGGGGGGTGGGGGTAGCAGGGGGGGAGGGACACTAGCCAACCACAAACCACCCAATTCGCCTCTGGACATTGTGCGCACATCACTTGGGCCTTGTTTCCCAGGACAGGCTGGTGGCCCCAAGAGCAGGGGTCAGGACTCAAGCAGATTGTGTTTTGTTTCCTGACAAATTGAAATTGTCAGATGTTGACAGCTGGGAGGGAGAAGACAGTGAGGATAAGGATGCCTGGAAAGTACCCTGTACAAAGGAGAGGAGATCCAGCATTGGAGGTGGGTAAGCAGCTTCTAGTCAGAAGTCTTGTTTCTAAGTCTCCTTTGGAAAAATGTTCAGCGACCTCTATTAAACCTGACATGTGTATATCCTGTGGCCAGCAGTTCCACGCCAAACCTAGCATTTTCAAAAGAAACAAAGACACCAAGGACCAAAACACACATGCAGAATGTCCACAGCGACTTTATCATTAGCTCCTAGGTGGAAGCAGACTAAACCGCTTCCCACCCCATTGATGGTAAAAAATGGAGAAATCAACTGTAAGGTAGTTGACCTGCTGAGATGGCTCAGAAGCTAAAGGTGCTTGCCACCAAGGCTGAAGACCTCAGTTCGGTACCCAGCACCCACACGCTGTCTCCTACCACTGTATGTGCACATGTACTCCTCCCACACTAGATAAGTAAATGTCAAACGATTAAGATTAAGTAAACTGTGGGATAGTTAGTTCATGTAATACCACATGGCAAGGAGAAAGAGCTCAGATGCAAGAGACAATCTGAACGCAGGCTTCTGAGCCAATGGAGTTCAAGAATAGTAAAAACTGTTTCATGGTGAGATAGCAGATGCCCTTTGTGCCTATTGGGAAATGTCCTACTCTACAGATATTGGTTCTATGTATATGGATATTTGTGGAAAGACTAAATTGTGCACACTTTACAGACTTTATTGTACAATCATAGTAAAAGTGTAAAGCAGTATGTAGCAGGCTGGCTTTCCCGGGATGAGCCCCAGGTGGCTTTGGCCTGAGCTGCTCATCATCCTTTTAGCGAAGGGAAAGGGAAAGGACCTCGGTTAATCATTGCAGGTTGACAGAGCAGGTCTGCCTGGCGAAAGATAACATCAGCGGCAGCAACTCGAAACTGTCTCATTCTTCATATTTCAAACCACAGTGAAAAATAACCTTGAAGCGGCAGCTTTCCGGGTAGCTCGGGTCTAGGGTCTCTTCACAGCAGGGAAATTGGTCAGCTGAGGGCCCACGAAGGCTAAGAATTCTGTCTGGCTCACCTCCTATGCTATCCTGAGGAAGTCCCCACCTCTCTGAGAAGCTTCCAGAGAGTGTAGGCCCAAGGGCCCCCCTGGGCTAAGTCCCTGTCCTAGGGACTGCCCACTCTGCCATTCAGGAGACCTACGTGCGGTGAGCATGTGACCTCCCTGTGCTCGCACCCGGGCTTTCTCAGCCACTTCAGCAGCTGGGCCCTTTGTATCAGGTTTGGCTATCTGGGGCTGGGGCACCTCTCTTCATGCCTGTACCCCACTGCACGTATAAGAAACATGAGGTCAGAGAGCAAAATGAACTCAGTTGTTTTGTTTTGTTTGTTTTTGCTTTCTCGAGACAAGGTTTCTCTGTGTAGCATTGGCTGTCCTGGACTCGATTTGTAGACCACACTGGCTTTGAACTCACAGAGATCTGCTTGCCTCTACCTCCCAAATTCTAGGATTATAGGCAAGGCATGTGCCACTATGCCTGGCAACTCAGTATTTCTTAACTGTAACAGCGTGGAAGGTTCCAGGTCAGGAGCTGCTAGATCCATAATAGTTGGCAGGTACCTCAACATACACCAGCAGTTTGCTCAGACGTCTGGGAAGATGCAGTCTGTGCTTGGTCCCTGGGTCCTTGCCTCCGTGTGTGTGTGTGTGTGTGTGTGTGTGTGTGTGTGTGTTCTCAAGAAATGATATCAGATGTCTTCCTCTGTTGCTCTACACCTTATTTTTTGAGATAGGGTAATGCAATAAACCTGAAGCTATCTGATTGGCTAGTTTGGCTGGCCAAGCATCCCTGATTGGCTAGTTTGGCTGGCCAAGAGTCCCTGGAGTTCTCCTGCGTCTACCTCCCAGTACTGGGTCTAAGGTTCCTACTACCACACCCAGTCTATTACATGAGTACTGGGCATTTGAACTCGGGTCCACATGCTTGCACAGCAAACACTTTACCCTCTAAGCCATTTCTCTACACCTATCCTCCAGTTTCATCATAGAGACTCAGGCCACCAAACACCTATACATGCAGGCAGTCAGCAGTCATAAGAAGGGCTCGGGAACACAGCGTACCTGGTTGCCAGGGCCAGTCCCGCACATTTAGGGCCTTATGCCACAGGCCATGTGGGCATCCCGAGGGCTGTCAGCATCTTAGATTCCTGTTGGAGGTGGGGATTGAGGACCCCAAGTGATGCCTTGCCCCCTCCAGGTGCACTCCAAGGATGCCTACCAATGGAGAGCCAATTGGCCTCTTCTGTATCCAGGCTGAGTGGCATCTTGCCCCCTGCCCTGGGTGGACCTGCTATTGTTATCCATTGTAAGCTCACCCTCAGCATCTTGGCTGAACAACTCACTGGGGAATGTATAGATGCTATGCAGGGACATTGAAGATGCAAATTTACTAGAGCAAGAGGAAGGTGATTCTATGATGTCCATTGACTTTGGACATAGCTTCTCTCCCCAGAGGCAGTCATAAAGGTTTCCTCTCACCCCTCCTCACATGTTGTCCCAGTTCCATCTTTTGGCTCATGTCGGGTCACTTCAACATGGGTACCACTGGGGGCCTTGCACAGCGGCCTCTCCTAAGTTGCCATGTTGACTTCACGTCTGTTCTCGTTTGGGCTTCTGTTGCTGTGATAAACACCAACCTGGCAGAGGAAGGAGTTTGTTCTGCCCCCAGGTCACAGCCCATCACTGAAGGAAGCCCAGGTGGGAACTAACGCAGACACCATGGAGGAACATTGCTCACTGGATTGTGCAGTTTCCTTTTTAATCCAGCCCAGGCTCACCTGTCTCGGGGTTGGCATTATCTACCTGGGGTAGGGCCTCCTACATCAACTGGAAATGAAGAAAATACCTCATAGGTATGCCCATGGGCACCTTGAGAGAGGCATTTCCTCAGCTGAGGCTTCACTTCCCCAGGTGTGTCAAGTTGACAACCAAGATAATAGTGCCTATCACTCTATATCAGAGACTGACAGGTTGCCCTTTCTTGTGAGTGACTCTTCCCTCCTGGGTTACCTCCCCATAGCCATACCATGTGACCACACCATGGATGTTCAAAGACTGCATGGAGATGTCTATGGGATGGTCCAGTTCTCAAGGCCCAACATGAAAGCGGCTCCTATGGATGCTTTCATGCATTTCTTAGAGTCCTGTTGACAACTGTGAGGAAGGACACCAGGGAGGCCTCTAGAATGAGTGGGACTGTTCCTGTATTCTAGAAAGCCATGATATGTAGACAAATCTGGCTCTCAGCCAGCCAGCCCTGCTGTCTCTCCTGGGCTCAATATGGGCTCAGAGAGGCCAAACATGCTTCTTCAGGGCCAGGCCTACTCTTTGGGTGCTACCTACAGAAGCTACAGTTTTATCTTGGCCCTGCCCTATCAGGGAAAGGAAGCACCCAGGCTTGACCCAGACAATGTTGGGTTCAGGCTGTGTTTTGTGGACTGTATATCCAACCCAGAGCCCCAGATTTTCACTAGAGCAATGTCTTCTTAAACCCAAACTCAGGGAGCTGTGGACTCAGGCCTGCTTTTCTGAGGGACGGATGCCTACAGGCGTGCAACCCCAGCACACACCCCAACATCACATCCAGAGCTAAGCCATCCTAGAGGGAAAACTGTGGTGCATGGAAAATCCAAGAGACCTTCAGTGCAGGGCCTGTCTCTTTAAGGATGGCCATCTGGGGACTTTGACTAAGGCCTTGGGATAGTCTTTTGTGCCTGTGCCCTTCCCAACTCCACTGTCACCTGCTGTTCCATTAGCTTCTCTGACCTCCGTGACCCCTGAACGAGCCCAATGCTCTGCAGCTATTGAGCTTGACTTGTGCTCAGGCTGAGGCATGGCCTCCATGTTGAAGTTCATCCTAGCTGTGTGGACTCTGTGGCTACATGACTAAGAGATTTGTCCAAAGTCACATAGCAAGCAGTGGAAGGGACAAGGGCCTACACATTAAGTCCCCGATTCCATTACAGTTATCTCACGCTTGGTCAAACATTCAAGGCCAGGGAGCACACACACCAACGGATGGGAAGCTGACACAGGGACTGAGTGGGTCCCCCTGGAGGATGTCCCTTGCAGCCCTACTTGGAATCAACTGCCAATTATAAAGGAGTGACCCTAGGAACACTGAGTACCCATGCACTCAGGAGCTTACAACCTTTGGGAACCAGACCAAGACTTTCTCCAAGCTGAAACTAGCCTTGGCTCCTGGCCCTGAAGTGGCTTTTGATGCCTGACTCAGAGCCGCAGGATTGTTCCCAGCATTCTGAGATACCTAGGCAACTTTGCCTGGGCACATTTCTGATCTCTGGCCTCTATGATACCTGATATCTCCAGATAGAGATGAGAAACTGTGGCCCAGAGTCCTTTGGCAAGGATGGCAGGCGTGTGGGTGGCCTACATAGCCGAGCACAGCCTGCCAGTAGATAGGTATTGTATCATGGTAACTAAATTGCACTTCGGGATAAGTAGAGCCTTCTCCACCCTGCCTTGCTCAAGCTCTGGTCTCAATGCGTTGGGTTATGGGAAGCCATTTGAATTGTAGTCTAATCCCAGGCCTCCTCAATGAATTGTTCAAATGATTAAGGTGAGAGTTGGTATTGAGGGTGGGGGTTAGAGCTGGGGAGTCCTGTCTGCCAGCACTTCAGGACCTAAGCAAAACTGGGTATGAGGGTAGGGGGGGGATTGAGGGTCAGAGACATGTTGTCATGCCAGACAGACTTATATAGGCCAAACAAGGAGCTTTGCTGGGGGATTAAGTGGTCCTCTTCTGGTGCTGGTAGAGGCAGGAATGTAAGGGTCCCTGGGCTTTGTGGCATCCTTCCTGCCCAAGTCCCACACTGTGCCTAGTCTTCAGTAGGTAGCCTGAGAGTCCCTCTAACACTGACTCTGGGCCAAGAACAGGTGGGATACATCCATGGAGCTATAGTTGAGAATAAGGGAGGAAGTGATTTAAGCCTCCTGTTTCAACACTTGGGTCTTAGAGGGAGGTAGATGTTAGTGGACTGGGAAGGGGGTTCTGGGAAAAGATCAGATTTGGATCAGATGAGGGACAGGAGGCAGTCAAAGGGTGTTTCTTGTGTGAAGAACTTAAGGTCAAGAGCTTCATGATGGAGCTCTTCCCTCCCCCTTCCCTCCCCCTTTCAGTGCATGAGGCCCCGGACAGGGCTCTGTCCAGTATCTTCACACTCAGGCTTTATTGAAGCAGTGAGCCCTAACAGGTCAGTTACAGATGTGCGGCCTCAGGTGCTCTCTGCTATGCTCCACCCATAGCCTTGTCTCTCAGAGCAGCACCAGACTCCCAACCCTTCCCCATGCCCACAGTCAATCATTTCCGGACTCCTCCTCCAACCTCATTTCCTTCTGCTCCAAGCTCAGGAAAAGAGGGAACCCCAGAGGTGGCCCTTGATCTTCTGACATGCTTCCCATCCTTCTGTGGAGATGACAACTCTTTTTAAGGCTTCCTTGAACTTGGAGAAGTCACTTTGCTCAATAGCACATACAGTCCTCTGGTGGATCTAAAGGCTAAAGAACCACACAGTTAAAGGTGTCTTCTTTACAGGAGAACAAAGCAAAGGAAACTTGTCTTCCCAGCCATAGGGTTTGGTAAACTCCTACCTCCCAGGAAATAGCTCAGGGAGACCCTCCTTCTCTGTCTGAGCAAGAATACGGGCCACTTACGACACTGAGACCTAGAATCTGATGACCATATAAAGCCATTAGAAGGAAGCAAAGCGGGGGCGACAGGTCCCACTGCTACCCCAGGCAAGGTTTGAGGGTGAGCAAGCAGGAGCTCATAGGATCATGCAAGCACAGGACTAAGAGAGCACAGCGCAGTTGTGTCTCTATGTGTCCCCCTAAACTGCACCTCTCCTCACATTATAGGCTCCCCAGGGGGCTCTTCAGGCCAGACGAGGTCCCAAGGGCATAGCAGCCTGAAATGGGCTTGGATGGACCAGCCTGTTTGAGTTGTCTCAGAGCTGCCCCACATGGACCCGGGGTAAGTTTAGGAAAAGTTTAGAAGAGGGCACAGACAGGGACCACCCCCCAGAAGTATCCTGTACAATTTGCTACTCCTCATCCTCCAGCCCTGTCCACGAGGAGATTTCTTTTGGCTTTGAGACGAGCCCAGAGGATGAGTCTATGGCTTAAGTCCCTCACCTTGGAGGAGGCAAGTAGTATTTAGACAAAGACCTCTGCCTTACTGGACCCCTGGCTGTAGTGCAAGCAAATGGAATCGCAAGCTCCCCTAAAAGCAAACAGCAAATTACTTGCAGCTTTGTGCAGCTTTCTGTGAGGAGTTTCATAAATCTTTGTCGTGTGTGGGTCCTGCTTATGATATCTGTCAGACAGCTGCTTCAGGGTTGAGGTGAAGAGCTCCTCAAACAGGGATAGAAGCATTGGAGTGGTGGGCCTGAACAGTGGGATACCAGCAGATACCCCTCTTCACCCACCCCCTGCTCACCCTAGTCTTATGGAACCCTGGCCCAAAGGCCCTACCCTGACTCTTCCACCAGAGACTTGTGGATCCTGCAGGCTACGCAGTGGAAGCAACAGATGCTTTCTTTTCCCCTTAGTCTGAGGCCTATGTTGGGATGGTGGCTGGGGAGCCTGGCAAAGTCAGCCACCTGGTTCCTGGTTCCTCTATCAACTGAGCCAGAGGCTCAGCTCTCAAATCCCTGGCATTTCTCACTCTTATCTCCATCCTGTTCACAACGCCCCACTCCCCGCTCAGCTGTGGTCAGAAAGGCCGAAGAAGTTAGACCGTTCTTTCCTCACTGGTGTGCAGGGCTTGACTGAGGTAGCTCTGCAAGCAAGAGAAGTTGGTCATGAAGGGCCACAGTTGTGAGTGGGGATTGATGGAAAGTCGGACTTCCGTAGTATGTCTTCTTGAGGGCAGATGGTTCTTGCTGAGTCTCAGCAGAGACTCGTGTGATTTTTTTTTTTCTCCCTGGGGAGTCATAGTGGCTACCTTCACTAGGGGCACAATGCTTTTCTGACCCCCTAGAGCACAAAAACCAAGAACACACACACACAGGTTCATAGTCTCAGAGGGGACTCACAATAAATTCAAGCTTGCTTGACAGCATTTCAGTGGAAAGGCATATATATTTTATATACATACATATATATGTGTGTGTGTGTGTGCACTTATGAGTCTAAGGAAATGCAGATGCCGCTTACCAGTTATCAGTGGCTTCTGAAGGACACAGAGGGGACCTAAGATGTGCTTTATATGCATGTTGGTGTCATGCCACACTCCATGGATCCTTCTCTCTGCTGAGATTCCAGCTTGTTCTAAGAATTTGTATTTGCAATTGCAGATGGTGTTGTGGCTTTTTTTTTTTTTTTTTTTTTTTTTGCCAGAGGTGGGTGTCGAGCTGGGACTGTGTGCAGGCTGGAGCACAGGGGACAGAGGGTTGCCATTGCATCCTCGTACCTGCAGGGTCTTTAAACTGCAGACAGCCAGCTTCTCCAGGCCACCTGCAAGAAGACTGGTTCCACTGCCCAACCCCCAGCTTTGGGAACACACTCACTTCCTGGTGGCCCTTGGGAGGGACACAGGGTAATAGATTGCGGGAAAGACCCTCTGCCTGGTTGTCAACCAAAGTCAGGGGATAATTACATTTCTTTCAGCTCAAAGTTTAATGGGAGAATAAAAACAAGTTAAGAAAAGTGCTACCTTAGAGCACTTGTGCCCCAACGCACACCATCCTGACATTCTGACCACTGAAGATTAAGATCATCCATCTTGGGGAAAGTTGAGTAAACACGCTGAGCTCTGACCCCTGTGGTTTACTTTCTTTTTCTCTGAACAGTTAGTCTATTTGCTGATTTGCTTTAAGAGTGGTTGAGGCCCCAAGTGTGAAGGCAGAGTAGGGACCCAGGGTCCGTGGCCTCAGAAGGCGACAGCAGTTTTGCTGGATCCCAGGGCTGACTTTTTTAAAGACAGTGACTGTCAGCCCCAGAAGCCCTGTAGTCCCTAGAAAGGATGATATCAGTTCTCTGGGCCAGGTCTGTGCAAGGGTTACTTCAACTTCCTGGTGAACCTAGAGTTCTCTCTCCAGGGTAGAAGCTCTTGAGCACCCCAGAAGGTCCACCAAGGCACCTGAGATACTGCTCCCAGACCTATTCTGTGTCCAGGCCTTGAACTCATTTCCCCTTGGCCATGACAGCAGTGTCCCTCATTAATGCCCTACCCCGATAACCTCCTTACCCCCACCTACCACCCAAATTCCTCCCCTCTCAAAAATAAACCAGATAACTACACAAACAAATGGTTTTTAAAAAATAATTTATTAAGATGATAAGACATCCTGAATAAATATAGAGTTGTGAGCTTAAATAAATAAATAAATAAATATTTTAAATATATAAATATATAAATAAATATTACTGGTCCCTAACGGTAGAAAATAATCCCCTCATTTGTCTCCCATGGCCATGTTAGCATTTTCAGAGGTCTGCACTGCCCCCCGCTGTGGCTGTGACCCACCCCTCGGTCCCTTCAAGGCAGAAATCCTGAGTTTCTGGCTAATGCAGGCCAGGCGCAAAAGCAGCAATGTGAGAAGTTGGATCCGGATCTGGTTTAAGCTGCCTCATTTCTGGACTGACTTCCAGCAGTCAAAGGGAATGACCATCAGAAAGCCTTTAAGGTTCTCTATGAACTCCTCATAAGTGATGACTTGACTCTCACAGTTAGTTTCCTGAAGGGGACAAAAAAACAAGACAAAGCTCATGAGTCCAGGTGAGTGGGCGACACGGGGAGGTAGCTGTGTATTTCTTTGTTTTCCGCTAAGAACTCAGAGGCTGGAAGCCTGTTTGAAAGGATCTGGTGACACTACAGCTGCCTAAGGCCATCGGCATCCAGGCACTGTGCCTATTGGAAAGCCTCTGCCTCCTCCGGTCTTTAGGTTTGTTGGGCTGCCTCTTTGGTTCCAGGTGAGAGGCAAGCAGCCAGCCCGAGGCATCTCCTTGCCTAAAAGGCACACTCTCTTCCGCGAGGAAAGAAAATGGGAATGTTTGGGGTGTCTGCCCATTCTGGGAGCCCCCTCCTTGTATCTGTGGAATACTGGCATCCACACAGGAAAGTCCTGCCAGGTGCTGGCTCTTCTCCACCTTGGGTTTGCCTCACCTCTGACCTCATGACTGATAAGGGCATGTATGACAAGGGCAGGTAGCTCCTGCTAGAGAGAGCAGTGGGCTCTACGGCTCCTCAGCCTAGCATCTAGAAGTGGCTAGGGGCCATGCCCTGTTCTTGAGGGGCTCCTGTGATACATCTAATGACACAGATGCCATTTATTGGGACCCTGAACAGATACAGCCAGAAGCCCCTCCTCATTGGCCCCACCCTCCCAGACTAAGACATTCCTGCTCTGGGCCCTGATGTTGCATACTCACCGGGGTTGGGGGGCAGTTCTTCTTGTAGTGGCTGGCTATCACTGTCAAGTCACCCTCGAGTCTGGTGAAGTTGCCTCGTAGGCCCTGCTTATATAGATCCAGACGGGTCTGTACACATGTTGGGTTCTGTGAGAAGTGTCCATTTATTGTTAAGCAAAGGCCAAGGGCCCATAGAATACAGTCTACCTTCTCCCCACTCCTGTCAGTTCCCACCAAGTGGCACAGGCTGGGTCTGGTCATAATATTGTCCTGACCACTGCCCTTCTCCCTGCCTTGCCCAGACCACCCTCAACTGGCACAGTCATGTTCTATAGCCTGGTACCTCAAGAAGTTCCCAGTTCCAAGCCCCCAAGTTTGTGAGCGAAGACCATTGCATCCCCAAACCTCTGAGCGGGCAAGCATTTTTCCAGAAACCTCTCCTGTGCCGCTTCTATAGTTAACACCCTCTTCTCCATGGTCACAGGGCACAGTGAGAACTCCAAGTCAACAAGACCATCTCATAAAGTGATACTTACTTTCCCATCATCCCCTGCAGATCTCTGACCTTTGAATGCTAGCTCTGCCCCAACTTATTGCTCGCTTGATAAAAAAAAAAAAAGTGCACGTGACCGCCTCAGGGGCATGGCTACGGGTGATAAAAGCGTGCGCATGACTGTCACAGGGGAACAGCTATGTAGTTCTTGACTATGCAGCCTCTGACCCCTCCCCGTAGTAGCCACCTAACATGGAAGAGTGAAGACAGCACTGCAAGGGGCTATTTACTTAAAGCAACCCTGCAGGGGTGCCCAGAGAAGCTACACCAGAGAGAAGCATCTTACCTGGATGGAGAATTCATTAGAGACGACGCCTACGTTTTCAGTCTGTAAAAGGAAAGTGCCGTGTTACCAAGCTGACAGGCAGGGCCAGGCAGGGGCGAACGGGTGGCCTGGGACCAGCCAAATTCCCTCCCTCACTCACCACCGTGACAGGCATCTCATTCAGGAGGCTCAGGGCTTCTATGATGGCATCTACGTGCTTCCAAGGCCGGGTGACGGGGACTGGTGAACGGGTGGGTGCTGAGAAGCTGCAGACCACAATGCTCAGGAAAAGTAAACTCTGCAGCCACATCCTCCTTAGGACCTTAGCCTTTCTCTCTGAATACTGGGCTCACTGCAAAAGAGCTCTTATATACACAGTTAGAGGAAATGATTAATGGTGACCACAGAACTCCAGGGGGGCGGGGGAACTACCTGAGTTGTGGAATCTCCTGGCCCTTATCAGCTACACTTGGGGCCAGTGAGCCTTTCCCCCAGGTTGTCAGGCTTGGGGGTTTTCATTAATGAGCCCTTCCTAGAACTGGCAGCCCACCTGCTGGCTTCTTTGAGGCCCTCTCCCGCCCTGCCTGGGCAGTCTGACCCAGCCTCTGGTTAAGCCTCTCCTTTTGAGGGGCCTCCAAGCATATTTGGACTTCCTGGCCTGGAGTGGCTGGGGCGGGGCTCGGGAGACACTGAGTGGGGCTCTTGCTTCCATAGCACCTGCTGTCCCTAGAGGCCATTGGGCAAGCTATACCCACTCTGGTGGCTCATTCCAGGCCCAGGCCTGGCCCATTCTCTTTCTAGCCTTCTCCTGAGATATGGACCTCTCACAGGCCGGTCCCACTATCTAATTAGACAAGGTGCAGGCAAGTGGCACAGTTCTATGGTGGTCTCCACAGACTCCCACTGAGGACACAGTCATGGGCAAATTCAGCCCAGCAAAGCCCCGCCCCCAACACAACCTTGAGAACAGAAAGAATGGCAGTGACGGGTATAGAAAGCATCCAGGCTACAGCATGTTCCCTTAGGGTGCCGTCCCAAGAGACTTCTACAATTCCAGTTTACCAAGGCATGTTTACTCCCAAAGCGCGGCTGGAGCTCCTGGTTGAGGCAGGGCAGCACCCCCCCCCCGCGGCCCCTTCCCCAGTTTGACTGCTGATTCTACCCCCACTTGGCCAAGTAAGCCTTCCTTTGAGTATTATGAACCTCTTTGCTCTCTTCAGGGAGACCTGCCCCTTCAAAGAGGACAGGTCGCTGCTATCTGTACCACCAGTGGGCACCTGGAGTCTCTGAAGCTGGCTGCAATACGGTAACTGCTGGGTACCAGCTCCAGGGGCCTCTGGCTGCTCTAGCAAGTTTTTCTGGGCTTAGTTTCCTGCATAGCCCCTCACTCCAGCCCACGTCCTGCTCCAGAGGTCTCTCTGTAGAAGCAGAAACGGCTTCTGGAAAAGCGGCAGGCTCTTGAGGGGCTAACAAGTGTTTGATTTTCACAACGGGTTTTGGAGAAAACAGCATGGGCATTTGTGTTTGCACAAGGGATCTTGGCCCAAACCTCCCTGTGCAGGAAGTTTAAGGCCATGGGCCGGGAGGGGGAGGGGCGGGGGGGCTACATGTGTCTGTGTCTTTAGTCATGTGTGTAAGCTAGTGAGGTTGGGTATATGTGTACTCACAGGAACATGTCAGAGTGGAGGAGGTGAGCCCCACTTATTTCGCCTGCTTTGCAAGAACCTTTGGGCTTCTAGCGGTGTCCTTCTGATATGAGAGAAGGCCCCAAGCAACATGACTGGGGCCCAAGAAGCTGTTCGGTAGACTGATGAAATCAGACAAGAACAAGAACTTCTGAGGGTCAGACAACAGGCAGAACTCAGGACAAGGCCACAAAAATCATTTAGGAAGAGAAAGACTGACAGCCAAAATGGCCATGTTGAAGAACTGGAGATACGCTCCTTGGACAGAGCATGTGGCAGGGTGGTAGCCTAAACTTAGGGAGTGGCAGAAAGGAAGGAAAGCAGAGGCCACAGAGGCAAGACTCACACCAGGCATACGGTGCCCAGGTGCAGAAGATGATGCACGTAGGACATAACTCTAAGGGTTTGGGGCTGCAGATTGTGGGCAGATACGCATCTTTCTCCTAGAAAGGTGACATCAGAATTAGAGGTGGTGACACAGGCAGGCATTCCTAGATTGCATGTGTGGAAAGAAACGGCAATAGCATCAGACAGCCTTGCTGACTCAAGAGCCTCAATGGAGCTGTGGCAGGGCGGAGGTGGGGACCAGATGGGTGGAGTGACCCCTCTTTGGCCTCCCTGCCCACAAGGGCCAGAGAGAACCCTCTGGAAGGAGTTTTCTGGGAGTGTCCCTCGGCATGAGCCCTGGAGGAACCAGAAGTGTGTGGTTGCCCCAGGATCTTTATCACAAGAGGAAGTCATCACCAGGGGGGAAGGAAATGGGCCCCAAGGTCCCTCACATCCCGCGGGACAGACACATGAGCATCTAAGATGGTCTGGCCCATCGTTATGACTGACATTCCTTAGGGAGGTCTTTGTCCTCAATGGGGTCCGAGATCTTAGAGACCACCTGGAACTCTGTCCACACTGGAAGGATGTCAGCAGAGCCAGGACCTAAACTCATGACTACTCCCACACATGAACTCTGCCGCCCTGGAGGACGCATCACTCAGGAAACTCTGGCCCCGTGCCTAGTGCAGAAAAATGGTAGCCCTACCACACTTGTCCATCAGGGCAGCTCTAAAGGGACACTTGTGCACTGGTGGGAAGTCAGGAGTGGCCTGTAACTGTCCTAAGCACATCTTGGAGCTAAAGGAGAATGTTCCCAGCCCGTTCTGCCATCTGCCATCTTTCTAAATATCACTGTACCCCAGGCTTGGGCTCTTGTCTCCCTACTCAATGACCATAAATTCTGGAATATCCCAGGAAAGTACCCCTCCCTGCTTCCATTGCATCATCCACTTGATGGATGCTGTATCTGTCCTAGGAAAGTTTGTGAGAAGACTTTCCCGTGGGGGGGGTGCGGGGGGAAGGCAGCTTTCTGATACCTTCTCCATCCCGGGGAAGTCCTAACCTGGCAGAAGACCCAGAATTTCTGGAATGTTCAAGGACTGTTGTGCCTCGTCCTGTCTCCACCCCTGGGAGCATCTTTCTAGACAGATGTGGTAGAGTGGAGTGGAGTCTTGCCCTGCTTTGAGAGCCATGGTACAACATAACACCATGGGTGGCGTGTGCTTCCCTGAAAAGGTGGATCTTATCCCTTCCTGCCACACTAGACACGTGGAGCCACAGCTCTGGCCTTTGGTGTCTCCACTCCAGGATGACCCCTCCCACATTCTCACTCTTTGACATGTTCCCCCCTTCCCCAATACATTTGAAAAGGCCAAGTTTCCCTCTTCTTCTGTCCCAGCTACTTGAGTAGCCCCAGGACCCTGGCACTGGCGAGTCCTGACAAATCTGGGGGCCCTGTGGGCAGCATCCATTCAGCCAAGCCACCAAGAGGGTGATATGGCCCTAGCTCTCAGAGAGCTCACATCTACGGCCTTGTGGGGCACATGACAGGGACCACCAGACCTAGAGTCATAGACACGTGGTTGAGAGTACCAACAAAGGTGTGCACAAAAAACAACCCACCAGGGAGAAAGCTGTGAAATGAGAGTAAAATGAGTTACGTGAAGGCCTTGAGGGCAGTGAGTATGGGGCAGATGGTGAAGGAGGGAGTCTGTTTCTGGAGCTCAGGGCCCACGTCAGCTGGGTTAGGTATCCTTTGCTTCAGTGGGGAGAACACAGGCTAGCAGTAACATTTGAGGTGTCAGTCAAGCTGGTTCGAATGAGGCAAAGGAAAAGACAGTAATGTTCCAGAATACTTGGTCAATTGTTGTGGTATAAATCCAGCACTTAAGGCCTGGCCCGGGAGGTCACTGGGGTGCCCTAGTACCATAGGAGCTGCATGGAATGGATCTTGCTGGGACATCACTTTTGCAAATGGACCAGGGGTGATAAGACCTCCTTGTTGGCTTTATTTCTTGTTCTTAGGGCTCCTTACTGTCTCCCCAGCACCTAGAAACTCTGCCAAGCCCACAAAGACAGGTAAGTCCTATGGGTACACAACCAGGTCTGTCTCCCACAATCCCCCACTGCCTGGGCTTTCTCTTTACCCAGTATTCTCCCTCCAAGGTTAGGAATGGACCCCACCCTGGAACCTCTGCCCCAAGTCTTATCTCAAATTGAGAGGTCATTGGGCACCCAGAGATGCCTGTATTTGCCCTACTTGAAAGAATCAATGGGCTTGCATGGGGAAAAAAATGAAAGGAGGAAAAATGAAGCAAGAAGCCATTACATGTTCCTGGAGGGCAGCGAGCCCTTCTTCCTGCCTTACGTGCAGGAGTGCGGTGCAGGAGTCCAGTGAGGGAGTGGGGGGGGCGGGTCGCAGAGCCTTGATTGGCTCTGAAATCTGCCACCTTCAAGAACCAAGGGCGACAATCAAAGCAGGAGTTATTGCTTAATATTTTCAGCAGGACAGGGTCCTGGGAGGAGCCACTCACAGGACTGTTTGGGTCTTCCAGGCTCTTTCACTCTCCTGGAGCCCCTGACTGGTAGGGCATGTCAATTGCCTCTCGGGATTTCAGATCCCAGAAGGCTCTGGCCTTAAACTTTGTTCAAGGGGTCCTTGTCTCTCCCCCCACCCCCATCACCACACACACACACACACACACACACAGAGAGAGAGAGAGAGAGAGAGAGAGAGAGAGAGAGAGAGAGAGAGAGAGAGAGAGAGAGACTCACATCCTACGCAGCTGCCAATGTCCTTTCAGCAGAGTCCCTGTGGAGATTCCTCACACTCCTGCTGAAGGGCCAACAGCGATCATAAAAGGTAATCATAAATTGAGAGGGTCCTCAGAGTGCCTTCAGGTGGCAGGGAGGAGTCCTTGAAGACCTCCCACCTCTAGGACCACCAGCTCCTAACTAACTTCCCTCTAAACTCACATCCATTCCCACACTCGCAGACTACTATACTCTGTAAGGACAGTGCCAAGTCCCTTCTATAACCCTCCTCCCACCCCACGCAGGGACACAGCAGCCTCGATGGCCACGATGGTCACGGGGTAAGTTGCTGTAGGTGCAGATGTGCCTTCAGGCCTGGCTACTGTGCTTTGGAACCACGTTCCTTCTCCATGCCATCTTCACAAGGGGAGGGAGACCTCTGCAGGTCACTGAGGAGATGCCTAGGGATTAGCACCCGAAGGTGCTTCTTAAATATTGCCAAAAAGCCAAATGGATAAAGATTTTCTGCTTCAGCTTTCTGTTTGGACTAAGTGGGAGACCTTCATTCCAGCAGCCTCAGTTTCCTAAACTGCCAAAGAGAGAGCGTCATCACCAGGGTCTGTGTGGGTCAGCATTCTGCATGAAGGTGAGATAGATTAAATTGGAGAAATTTCATCACCACATAGACCTGTCCTAGAGTCTCTATGCATACCCGAGAGGCAAAGGCAAAGAGAGACCAGGATACAGCACTGTGAAGGGCTCGGAGTGGACTACAAAGTGGCCAAGCTACATCCATTTTCCTATAAAGAGCCAATTAGGAAACAAGACTGTCTTCTGTATGTCTGCTCTCTATCCTGGCTAGGAGGAGGCAGTTCCAGGTGGCCAGGGACCCAGGGTCATGCTCTGTAGCAATAAGCAGCCTGAGTGTCTACCTGAGGAGAGCAGGGATATAAATTAGCAACATTGCCTGGCCTAAGTGGCTTACCAGTCCTCTGGATTCAAAGCCTCTAGTCATGCCAAGGGCTAGTAGTGGCTGTCTCTTTATTAATTTGTTCAATATTCACTTAGTTATTTGCGTGGTCACATTCATGTGATGGCTTGTGTGTAGTGCCTAAGATAGACGTCAGGTCATCAGGTTTGGTGACAAGTGCTTTTACCCACTGTTGCAAGTCCTAGAAACCAAACTCCGGTGGTCATGTTTGGCCATAAGTGCCACCAAATCTTTTCATTGGCCTGGCTGTGCAATATTTTTGCTACCACACTCATCCCAGTTCATGGGGCCAGGACATAAAATATGCCACAGCATATGTTTATAGAAGGGGAAAAGAAGGGAGACCCATGTAATGCTGCCAGATGTGAAACCCAGATGTGGCCTTCTTTCTGGTATGTCCCCAACTCCCTGATCGTAGAGGCACCCTATCTCCACATTACTTGTTTGTCTGCCCTGATTGGTCTCTGTAACTGGGGTATCTGCCAAAGGAAGTTCCAGGAGTCGGAGCTGAAGTCCCAAGACTACAAATCTATACAACCTGGGGATCAGAGAATACCCAGGGAGGGGGAAGTGTCTGCATGACCCAGGAAGTGGAAGGTGAGCCTGGGGTCTCCAACCAGAGGCAGCCATAACTGCCAATGACGGTAGGGGTTGCATTGAGTTAATAAATACAGCTCTCAGAGGCATGGAGTGGGGGGGGGCATTGGGGACACAGAAGAAATCACAGAAGGATTTAAGCTCTGGTGTGCGGGAGGGGGGGGCAGGGAAGTGGAAAAGGGGAACAAGAAAACATGTGAAAGTATATATGGAGGTGGTACAGTGAGTACTGAAGGCGCGGGGTGACAGGAGCACTCTCAGAATGCAGCTTTTATGTGGTATAGCATAAGATACCAGTGGAGGCCCATGTTCGGACACGGGGAGGCCCCACAAGGGCACTGAGTTGGATGGTGGCCTCTTGTGCCTCAGTGGCACCAGCAGACACACTGCGGCAAGCATGTGATGAGTCCCACTGTATGGTTTTCCCCGCGCCTCAGTCTCCCTACCTTCACAGTAGGGCCAGTCCTAGACTTCCTCAGTCCTTGGGGTTCTCTGTGTCCCCCTTTCACTCTAGGAAGACAGCATCTCTACCAAATACACACCCACATCCATGAGCCCCAGTTTTCGAAAGAGAAAGTAGCCCTACTCAGCCCATGAGAACTCCCTTTGGTCAACCTGGTTCTCCCTCTCCTCCAAGTCCCCTCCTCACCACCTGGAACGCCTCCTCCTCCCTTCTGCAGGACTGGCTTCTGCTTCTACCTGTAGCTCCCTCCCTCTGCCCCAACCTAATCGTCTACATCTCTATACCCATCACACCCCCATGCTTTGGACATCCAGTGCTTTCATCATCTTCCGTGCTTGTCATGCTGGCTGAGCTATCCTGGGAGCAGCAGAAGTACAAATGAGGTGAAGGGCTCAGTTGAGGCCAGAAGGGGTCCTGCCTCCACTTAGTCCCCTGGTACTCAATCACACTGAATGGCTCACCTATTCAGACTCTGCTGTGCCTAATTCACCCTGCGCTATTAGATGTCTACGCCTTTGCTACTGGGTACCATCTGCTGGACTCCTCCCTATGTCTTACACTGCCTGGTGGATTCCTGCCTCTTGGGGGAGCTCCTGAGCATCCCTCCTGGTGGGAAGCACCTGGGATCAACACCCATCCATCCCTTTTCCTCCTCTACTGAGCGCCCCACCCCCTGCATTTTGTCAGCTGACTAGACAGAGCCAGGAGCACCCCCTGAAAGGTCCTACTAGCCTGTATCTCATTAACTCTGCCTCTGCATGGGGAAGACATGGAGGCCCTCAGCAATTGATAATCCAAATGACAATCAAATGATAATCCAAAGCCAGGGAGGAAAAGAACCTTTCCCTGTCTGGGGAGGGGTCCAAATTGTGGAGTGAATTTAGGCAAGTAAGTTCTCTGCTTTTACCTTCCTTAGATACTTGCCTTTCTGGAAATTTCTCTTTCACTCATTTTTCTGGATTCCCATACTTTTTTAGGCAAAGAAAAGATACGCTTCCTATCTTGCCCTCCCGATGAAAAGCTGTACTTGTAAAGTTAAGATAAAAGATAGACGTGAAATTCCTCTTGGCTGGTGTGACTTGCACTCTGCAGATGCTGGAAGGTGGCCTCCACTAGCTAGCATTCTAGGATGGATCTGCCATGGTGTGTTGCTGCCCTCTGCTGCTCTTTGGACTTACTGACCTAGCACAAAGACAGTCTGGGGGCCATGACAACTGCTGGGAAGAGGTAAGCCAGCTCGGCAATGCTATTGGATCAGGGGATCAGCACCTTTCTTGCCAGTGGCTGGGTATGACAAAGGGCCTGTCCCTGTGGGCCATTATAACAAGGAATTAAACACAGTGGGAATTGTCTAAAGGCTGAGGAACCCAAAGTGAAGGAAGCGGTAGGCTCAGTTCACTAGTCCACCTCCTGGCTCACAGACAGCTGCAACACTGTGTCTTCGCATGGAAAGGGACTTCCAAAGGTCCTTTTTGAATATTTGTTTTTAATTATGTGTGTGGGAGTAGGGGCTTCTGTATGCTTCAGCACAAGTACCCTCAGACGCCAGAAGAGGGCACTAGCTCCCTTGGAGATGGAGCTACAGGCAGCTGTGAGCCACTCAAAGGTGTTAGGAACTTGCATCCTCCACAAGAGTAGTCCGTGCTTTTAACTACTAAGCTATCTCTCTAGCCCAAAAGTCCTTTATTTATGACCCTCTTACAGTTAATCTCAAGTAACCCTCTATCAAATACCATTACACAAGTATTTAGGGTACCCAGTCCATCTAAGTCCAAAGCATGTAGATAATCCCCCAAATCCTACCAAGATGCAAACCACAACTCGATTCTGGACTCCAACCCAGGGCTGAGTTAGGTGAGGCTTGAGGCCAAAGGTAAACCTAAGACACATCGGTGGTCATTTCTGACGCAAGCTGGCTCTAGGCTGCAGACTGGACAATTCCAGGACAGTAATGTAGCCACAGTATGTCTGAGAAGGCCTGGTCCCGCCTCAGGAACATCGCCTCTTTTTGCCTCGGTGCCTGCACTGTGTCCTGTGTTTCTGACCTCTTTCCTCACTCCTGCACACCCTCCTGCACCATGTCTATGACTGACCCAGCCACTAACTTCTGCTTATAGTTAAGTTACTGCAGCAGCAGGGACCTGAGCTGCACCAGTGCCCAGCCCAGCCCAAAACTGGGAGAGAGTGAGACTAGGGAGAGTGGCAGACATCACTCTCATCCTAGGTCCTTCTGTCCCATGAAGCTCTCAGCACATGGTGGTACCTAGCCACTGCTCCCTCGGTGGCCCATAGCTTTTTCCTCTCTGATCGTCACACAGCTGGCACATTCTTGCCACTTAGGTCCCCAGCTATATGTCAGCTTCCTTGGAGAGACCTTCAGAAACCAATCTAAAGCAGCCCACCAGAGTCCCTTCCATCTATTTAGTTCACTGTCAGATCCACACAACACGTACAGAGCCTTGGACATGGGTGCTCAGTCAGCATGTGCCATTAATCACTAGGTGCTGGAGAAGGTGTGAGCTCACAGCCATGGGACAGGAGCTCCAAGAAGTGGATCCTTCCGCAAAATGGCTCAGCAAGAAAAAGCTGATGGACCACTGCCTGCCCCACTTTCCATGAAGGAGGCTCTGGCAGCTGGCAAAAGGATGACAGGGTTCCAGGAAGGAGTCTGCAGGGGAGGTATGTGAATTAGCTTTTTGTCAACTTGACACAAATAGAGTCGCCTGCAGAAGAGGAACCCTCAGTTGAGGAAATGCCTCTATCAGATTGGCCTGTGGACATGTCATTCTTGATAATGATTGACGTTGGAGGGCCCAGTCCACTGTGGGTGGGCAGACGGAGCTGCAGTGAAGGCAAACTGAGCCAGCCAGTAAGCGGCACTCCTTCTTGGTCTCTGCTTCAGTTCCTGCCTCTCCCCCTCACCCCCTCCCCCTCCCCCCTCACCTCACCCCCCACCCCCCCACCCTCCGGCTCCTGCCTTGAGTTCTTGTTTTGGCTTCCCTTGATGACAGACTGATGTATAAGCTGAAAAAAAAAAACTTTCCTCCACAAATTGCTTTTGGTCAGTGTTTTTTTTTTTTTTTTATCACAACAGAGAAGCAAACTAATACAGGAAATGTTTCCCAATTGGCATAGTTGCAAATTCTGCCACTGAGATTCGTGTCATATCATTATTATTATTATTTTTTTTTTTTTAGAGTTTAAAAATTTAGCATGCAAGGTCATGGATCTCATTAATGCCATTTCAAGCATGCTTTCTTTGAAACGCCACCCCCGTCCTCTTCCTCCCTCTGGCATCCCTACCTCTGCTTTGATGGCACTGCATTCTGTTGCCCACTTCCCCCCTCTCACCTCTCTTAAGACCTCTGTTTCCCCTCTCATGGTCCCCCTTCTAGTGGCAGGACCTATGACCACACCCACATATAGGCACATCCATAGCAATTTAAAACGCAGGGCCCTCATTAGAGAGAAAGCATGTGACATTTTGTCTTTCTAAGTCTGTGTCACTTCTCCTAACATAGTAATTTCCAGCTGTATCCCCCTACCCTCCCCTACCGGAAACCCCATGATTTCATTTTTCTTTGTAACCACATAAAACTCCACTATGTAAACCACATTTTCCTTATCTAGCCATCGTTGATGGACATCTAGACATTAGCCGTTTCCTGGCTAATGTGAACAGTACAGCAATAAACACAAATGTCCAAGTGTCTCTGTGACAGGTCTTAGAGAATTTTAAACGCAAAAGTGGACATACTGTGGTTCTACTTTTTGTTTTTGATAAGCCTCCATATTGATTCCCATGAGTGGCTGTACCAGTTAATACTCTCAATAAGAAAGGGTTTTTTTTCTCCTCCACACACTGACCACCATTGTGTGTGCATGTGTTTGTGCGTGCGTGCGTATGTGCATGTGCGTGTGTGTGTGTGTGTTGCTATTCCAAGGGGAGTGAGATGGAATCTCAAAGTAGTTTTAATTTGCGTTGCCCTGATGGCTAAGAATGTTGAGCACATTCCCAAATATTTATTTGGCAACTTGTTTCTTGTCTTGGGAACTCACCATTCCATTTATTGCTTGGAAGATGTGGAGGCTTGGTGTTCGTTTGTTTTCCAGTTCTTTATATATGCTAGATATTAACCCTCTGTCAGACACATAGCTAGTTCAAGTTTTCTATTATTCCATAGTCTGTCTCTTCGTTTTGTTGATGGTTTCTTTGGCTATGTAGACCCCTTTAATTTCACTGGTGCTGTTTGTCGGTTACCTCCTGTGCTGCTGGGGTCCTTCTGGGGGTTTGCCCGTGCCTGTGCTTTAGAGTGTTCCCCTCTAGCAGTTGTAGCACTTTATCTTCAGGTCTTAGATGTGTTTTTAATCGATTATTGTGCAGTGTGGGAGATACAGGTCTACTTTCACTATTCTGTTTGTGGAGAGCCGGTTTTCTGATCACCACTTTGAAGAGGCTTCCCCTGTCCCCCCTTCCCTCCCGCCCCCCCGCCCCTGCCCAGTGTATCTTTTAATGGTTTTGTCAAAAATTAGGTGACTGTAACTGGTTTATTGTTGGGTCTTCTGTTCTGTTCCACTGGTGGATGCATCTGTTTAAAGCTATAGTTGTCACTACAGCTCTGTCGTATAATTTGAGGTTCGATATCATATTTCTAGCGTCATTTTTTTTTCTGCCTAGGGTTCTCTAAACTATGTGAGGTATAAGAATTTTAGAATTTTTTTCTGGTTCTGTGAAGAATGTTACTGAAATTTTGATGAAAACTACAACGAATCTGTAGACTATTTTTTGGCAACGTACCCATTTTCACAATATTTATTCTGCTAATAATCTCTATTTTCAATGCCTTAAAGTTTTTATTGTAGAATTCTGTCATCTCATCGGCTAGGTTTAATATGCTTTCTAGGTATTTTAAATTTTGGAGCTATTGTGAATGGTGTGTTTTTCTAGTTTCTTTCTCAGAAAAGCTCAGTAAAGATTTTGTGTTCTGAAACTTTGCTGTAAATATTTGTCAAACTTAAGGATTTCTATTGGAAATCTTTTAAGCATATTCATGCCAACTGCAGATAGGGATAATTTGACTTCTTTATTCTCTACTTATATCTGTTTTTATTTCTTTCCCTGTCTATTGCTTGGACTGGGACTTGAAAGCCTATACCAAAAAATAAGTGGAGAAAGTGGACCCCGCCCCATCCTGCTCTAGACTTTGAAAAAAATGTTCTCAGTTTTTGCCTTTTAAGTATATTGTTGACTATAGGTTTGACAGATGTAGCATTTATTATGTTGTGGTATGTCCCTTGTAAATTACTTTGGGACTTTCATCATGAAGGCATGTTGAACTTTGCCAAATGCCTTTTCTGTATCTATTGAGATGATAGTATGATTCTGTCTTTAAATCTATTTGTGTGGTGGACTGTACTGATCAATTTGTGTATGCTGACCCAAACTTGTATCGGTGCTATGAAACCAATCTGTCATGGTGTGTGTGTGTGTGTGTGTGTGTGTGTGTGTGTGTGTGTGTGTATTCACTGGGAAAATTGGCTACACTTTTACTGTTTGTTGTGTTCTTATCTGTCTTCAGTGTCAGGGTAATACTGGGTTTGTAATGAATTTTGTAGCGCTGTGCCTGTGCCCTTTCTGTCTTATAAACAGTTCGTGGACCACTGAGGTTAGGGCTTCTTTAATGGTCTGGTAGAATTTGACAGTGACCTGTAGAAGCTCAGGTCCTTTCTTTAGTGGGAGGCTCTGTATTGCTGCTTCAGTCTCTGGTCTCTTGAATGTGTACTAGAGTTCTTGGAAGTTTTGGTCATGTCTGTTCATTTTTTTTCTTTATGTATATCTGAGTGTGTGGTCATGGCCCTCTTCTTCCCTCTGAAACTCCTTCTTCAGCTTTCTCTTGTCTGTTGCTGACACTACCCACTGTGATTTTTAACATAGTGTGCATGCATGTGTGTGTGCGTGTCCGCATGCATGTGCATGTGTGTGCACGTGCGTGTGTATGCACGTGTGTGTGTGTGAGAATGCAGGTGCATGGTTGCCACCGTGCAAGTATGGAGGTCGGAGAACAACTCTTGGCGGTTGGTGTCTCCTGTCACCTTGTATGTGAATTCCAGGAATCAAACTTGGGTTGCTGGTTTCGCACACCAGTGCCTGTGTCCACGGAGCCATCTTACCAGTCTATCCACTGTCTTTTTAAATTTGCTGATCCTTTCATTTTTAAAAAGTTCTGCTTGGTTTTTTTTTTTTTTTTTTTTTTTTTCCCAGCATTTCCATTCCCTTGCTGAACCCGTCTTCTCCCTGGTTTTGAGTTTCTCTGCCAAGTTCCTGCTCACTTTCACTTTGACTGGCTTTTGTTCCGGTCCTTGATTGATTGATTTCTTTACTGCTGTGGGCGGCAGCAGCAGGGGCGCTTTTTTGGCCACTTAGCCTTTGTGGGCTTGGACTCTGTGATCTAGCATTTCAGCGACTTCATTTTCTTTAGGTTGAGGAGTTGCGAGCTAGCGATCACGCTGGAGCGGGCAGTGTCTCCTACCTTCTGTGATTCTATGTCGTGTTTCATGCATCTGTTGGGGTAGATGTGTCTCTTGGTAGTTATCGTTCCCTGTTCTCCCCACTCCCCTTGTTCGCTTGTTTTATTTTATGTGAGCCTTCCTGGTGAGTTGTCTGCACACACGCTGTTATTAAGGCAAGAGGCAACTGCGGTAACCTACACCATTTAACAGCTGTCCAGATGTTGGCTTGCAGAAGATATTTGGGCACTGTGGGGGGTGTCCCGATAAGGTTTTAGACAACATATTGTTAGGTTATTGTGTCTGGGGAAAGTGTAGTGGGTTTTTTGGGGGGAGGGGTTGTTTGTTTGTTTGTTTGAGGTGAGGGCATCGATATGCAACTGGTGAAATAGGGAAGAAGTGGAGAAAGATGGGAAAAGTTAAGAATGAGAAGAAAAGACATAAGTTTGAGTTTGGAGTAGAGAAACTACTGCAGAAAAAAGTACTATAGGCATATTAGTCTCCACATGTGATGAGGGGGCTGCTAGTTCAAACATGTTAAGTCAGAGTGTTCTTCTGAAAGACAAATATCTCTGCCGCCAGGGTCCACTCTATGCTAGCATTCCACGCTCTGAGCCTGCTGCTGCGAGCTACAACCTTGCCTCTGCTGTTTTAAGGACTGGGCCTTGGGTGGCAGGCTCGGGGGGTGGGGGGTGGCCTGCACACATGAGCTTACCTTTGTGTGAATCAGGGCACTGTAGCAGGTTCCACAGGTCCCACAGCACACTCTCACAGTCCAGTGAGAGTCACCACGCAGCTGGGGGGGGGGGTGGCGGGCAGTTGTCTTCTCTGGCTAAATATCTCTTGGTCTTCAGCCTTGCGTCTCCTAGTTGCACCAGCCACGATCTGTGCGCGCCTCATCCAGCTTTTGGTTGTGTTTCCAGAGCTGGACCTTCTTCCCTCTAGCTCTTGAGGTATCCGCCTGTACTCAGTGTGCAGGTATCCAACAGGAGCAGAGCTGTGCTTGATACGGGTGATTTGGCTCCTTCTTTGTGGAGAAACTCCCATCTCGGCTTATTTCTGTTTTCTTTAGAAATATTTCCTTTTATATTTGAATAGATCTGTTGTGTTTTTAATCTAGTTTTCATCTATGCACACACACACACACACACACACACACACACACACACACGCAGCTTCTAATCTGCCACCTTTTCTTTTAAACATTTAACAATCAGCTCCGTGAGCCAGTATGAGCTGGTCTCAGCTCACCGCTGTCTCTGGGCCCTATGTGAACTAGTCACTGGGGAAGCATGGCTGATCAGGGCAGCAGGCATCAAGAAGGTGGACCACAGAGGAAAGTGGGGCTGATGTCAACTGGGACTCCTCATAGGGACATGGGTAGAGCACAGATGGGATGGAAATAGGACCAGACACAAAAATTCATAAATGAAGGCAAGAGGGTGGAGGTGGACACTCAGGAGATGGGGAATCCAGGCTAGATTCCAAGTTACCTGATTCCCCACAGAGCCTAGGCACATCCTAAAACTAGGGGCATATTGCCCTCTAATGGTCATTTCAGGAACTGCAGTAATGTCTCTCATTTCTCTACCCTCTGAGCACCCTAAGGCCTTCAGGTGAGTCAGGCTAGGGAGGAGGAAGACTGGGGAGGGGAGAGGAGAGATTTATTTCTTTGGGAATTTGAAAGTATATTTGGAAGGGTTTTGTATAAGTGTACATTTCTGAGCTTTCAGCAGATAAAGTGCCCACTTCCTCCTACATCTTCAGGCAAGTGAACTTTTCCTCACTTGGAACTTAAAGATGGAAAGGAAAAATAAAAAGGAATTATTCCCCAGGATCTGATGTCAGTACCCAAAGCTGCCTTTATGGGACTCCTGAGGAGTCAGGGAGGGTGGTGCTCCCAGCACGGTGACACAGGAAGAAGGCTCATTTGGCGTCTAGTCTGTCCAATGCCATGCACCACCTCCTCTCCCGTGTCTCCACCCCCACCTTCCATCCCCTATCCCTCACCCCCCCCCCAGCTCCTGGCCTGGAGGACTCACCAGGAAGGGTTCAGGGAACCAGACAGGGAGGTTTCTGAGACCAGATGCTGCACTTCTTGTGGGTCCCCGTCTACTCTTCCCTTTCAAAGAAGAACCCCGCTGTAGGTCATCTTGGACAATCCAGAGATGGGCAATGGTGGTCTTCCAATAGGACCGAGCTGAAGGTGGGCAAAGGTTTGGAAGTAGGAAGAAAAGCGTGAGGGGGCGGGGGGTCGGGGAGCCACAGTACATCTGTTTGCTGGAGCTCCCATGAAGTTGATAAACCTGGGGAAACACACGCAAGAGGTGAAGGTGGGGTTCCACATGACAGCCTTAGGATAAAGTCTGTGGACAAGCCCCTAAAGACCACAAAGATTTGGGATTAAGGGTCAAAGATGCATTTTCAAAGCTCAATCCACCTCAATAGGT
Organism: Acomys russatus; assembly: GCF_903995435.1. Classification (NCBI taxonomy): domain Eukaryota; kingdom Metazoa; phylum Chordata; class Mammalia; order Rodentia; family Muridae; genus Acomys; species Acomys russatus. The sequence continues at coordinate 35,211,331 of NC_067161.1, forward strand.
CATATATCCCAGGGTCAGACTGGAGTCAGGTACAAGGCTGGGAAACTAAATCAACCGAGAGAGGCTGGAAGCCCAGGCAGGCATGGAAACGTCTGGAAGGAGTAGGATTTTTGGGTCTGAGTCACCTGCCTCCTCAGAGAGTACTGCCATGTGGGAACTGGACTTGCACTATGGGAGGAGGTGCAGGTACTGCTGCAGTTTTGAGTGTGACCACTAGGGGCGGCATTCCACGGGATTTCAGTACTCCTCAACTTGGTCCGGAGAAGCCAAGCCTGAATCACGTCCTAGAATCAGGCACTATTTAGAAGCTGCGATTACTTGGTGTTACTTTGCCGCACTAGACCTCCCTATCCCCCATAAAACAGAGATCACACTCTGGTTCGGAGTAAGGAATAAGTTAAATAGTACAGATTAAACGTCCAGACCAAAATCTGATACATGTTGATTGGATCTCACTCCTCTGCGCAGGGCGTGGCAGGAAGACAATGGGAGACGGAACTCTGGGGTGGGCAGCCTCTACCCTGCACCCAAAAATCATGGCCCACAAGTGTCATCTAGGACTGTCCCAGAGATGACACCAAACTAAGACAATGGACAAAACAAAACCCATTTGTTCAAAGTTATTTATTTCCACAAGTGTTAAAAAGCCTGTTTAAAATACAAGGAACAAATGAACATGCCCCCAGCCTCCCTTGAATTTTTTCCCAAAATAACAGGGAGAAACTCCTCTTCAGCTAAAACCTATACTTCACATTGCGGAAGGTAATAAATAAATAAATACATAAATAAATAAATAGCCTCAATAGAATAAAATAGGAACATAATTAGGTAAAGCCAAAGGACATTTCAGAAAGTAGATAAACTGATAATTCGACTGATGCCATAGGGGAGAGTGGAATCTTGCTGGGCATGGACCATGAGGAACATTCAGACTCTAATCACTGCCTTTCTGACAACCCTTGATCACGGGGCCTGAAGTGACAGAGTCAGATCTTGGTACTGGCAGCAGATTGGTAAGGTGGTCCACAAAGAACCTCAGATTCCTCTTGAAGTCAACCAAATCATTCTGAATGACAACGGCTGCATACTGTGAAGAGTCAGAAAAGACAGCATGAGAGGTGAACAGGCTGCGGGGCAGGGCATAGCAAGCTCTCTAAGTCTGGGCATGGGGAAGGGTGCTACCTGCAACTTACCTTAGGACTGCCCACAGGTGGGGACAGGCAGCACTTGAGTTTCTGTGGAGAGACAGCAAGGCACAGTCAGATCCCCCTAAAAGGGGGAAGACCCAACTTTCCTCCTCCAACAAAATGCTGGGAAAGCGTGAAGGCAGGACCCCCCACCCCAAGCCCTCAGCAGCTTCACACACCTCAAGATTGGCTTTGATAGTAATGTTGTTGTCCATGGGGTCCAATGCCTCTCGCATTTTCAGGAATTCGCACAGGTTTTCTCTCTGCAAGTTCTCATCCTGAGAGGGCAAAGAATCCTCCATGTAAGAGCTGGAGAGTGTAAGAGCTTGGGGGGAGGGGGGATCAGAGCTTGGGGGGAGGTCAGAGCTGGGGAGTTGAGCCTGCTGTTAGAAGTTTCTTTGAACAGCCCCTTTCCTGACTCCTTCCTTACCCTGCACCTAAAGGCAAGTGTGCATCCCCAGGCGAGGGCCTGCTTCTCGAAGCACTAAGTCCTAACCATGGCAGCCTGTGGGCTGTGTGAAGGGCCTGGGCAGATCTGTCTGTATCTGAGGATAACACATCTCTCCAGACAAGCTCTAGACAAGGCAGAGGGTTGGCCAAGGGAAGTACTTATGCCCACAATGCCAGACACCAAGGGTAATGCTTCAACTTAATTTAGAATTTCTAGATACCTAGAAGAAAATTCTTACAGACCCGGCATGTCCCTAGGGAGGGGAAATGTAGACATCTAGCAAGCTTGGAAAGGATTTCATGTTAGGTCCAAACAAACAAAGATGAGACAGAACCATTGCGTCTAACTGGAACTAGGAAAATAACTGTGGATGGTGGTGCCCGGGGCTGATGGAAGTAGAAAACACAAGCTCATTTTTTGGCACCAAGGGCAATTAACTCATCTGCCTTTGGCTTCGCCACTTGAAAGAGGAGCCAGAGGCCTGTGGTAGGATTCGCCCACAGCTGTCTTTTCATTATACACCCTAAAATCTAACTTTCATTATTGCAGCCAAGGCTGTGGCAGGTACTGGACTCCAGCTCAATGTGAGGCCCAGGAGAGGCATTTGATGAATTTCTTAACAACTCCACTGAGATAGATGCAAAAACCGAAGCAAGGTAGGGTGCAGTGACATGGCTGAAGTCACCCGGACAGGAGACACCAAGAGTGCCTCAAAGCAGGGCTGAGCTCTTACCTCCAGCCTTCTCATTTGATCATAGAGCTCAAGCTCGGGGACCTGTGGGGACACAAGGAGAAAGAATCATGAAGCTGGTTGGTCTGAGGCATCTGTTGGAGCTAGAGGGCACCAGGCCAACCTCAGCCAGGGGAAGCCTACTCACCGGGTTCTTATCTAGTTCACCTATGATCTCATCGGCAATAGACTTGCAAGTCAAAGTCTTGCCTGAGGGCGAACTGCAGGTGGTCTCTGAGGGCGGAGTTGGAGCTTGGTGTCCCTGGTGGAACAGCATTGTGACCAGGAGCAGCCTGGAGAGGATGCTGGCGGTAGAGCTGGCAAAAACCATTGTCTCGTTCTGGTCCTCCGAGGGGTTTCTGAAGAAGCCGCAGTAGCCTCCACCTTATATATGCTCACAACTTGACAAGATGGGCGGGGCCGGGGTGGGGAACAGGCATCGGAAGGAGCTTTATCTCACATGGAACCTCCATAGCAAACCACAGACTTATTCATCACTTTCTAGTCCTCGAGATCATCGACATGGGAAGCAAGAATGCTTATTCAAAGGCCATCTTCTTCCTTTGTTGTCGAGATGGACAGGGTGGAAACAGGTGGTGGGAGTAGCCTGGCTCTGAGCCAGCTCAGGCCTTCTGCGCAGTGGAACTACATCTACCACCCCTTGTACAAACCTGACTCTCACTGTAGGCCCCCACCTGGTGGAGGTGGTCACCAGAGTCACGGGAACAGACCTGAAGTTGGTGGGCATTCTGCCACACGGCCAAGCATCCATGGGTGGTAGCTAGAGCTAGGTACATCTCTAGGCAGCCTCTGCCCTTGACCCCTTATTCGTGGAAGGATGGAGTTCAGCCCACGCTTTCATTGGTCTAATTTCAGTGCAGTGGGACAATGTGCTGAGGCCCACATCTAGAGGACAGGACCCTTGATGGAGATGTGGCTGCAAGAGCTAGGCCATCCTTCTGATAGCACGTATAATTAGGCTTGGGGACCTAAGGGCAAAGGTGGCCCTTGAAAACAGCGCTAACTGGGAGCTGGAGGAAGCACTATACTGGAAGGTTTAGCAGGTGGCCTAGACAAGGCTGAGCAGGGAGGGTCAATGGAAGGAGGAAAGCTATGTTGAGGAATTTGTATCCCAGTCTTCCCTGGAGCATGAACGCAGTAGGGGCTTATAGTGGATGTAAATATGTTTTTGTTTTGATCCCAAGGGTGGACTAGGTATTGGATGTAAACATGTGTTTGTTTTGATCCCAAGGGTGGGATGGGGAACAGACTTGTGGGAGATCAGGTGACGTTTATCCACTAGAAGATGAACCACCTCATGGGGGTTTTTGCCAGCTGAAATACATCTTAGGATAGACTCTGAGAGGTGATACACACACACACACACACACACACACACACACACACACACACACACACACACACACACACACACACACACACACACACACACACACACACACACACACACACACACACACACGAGCCCAAAACAGGAGGCTGGAGGGTTTTGGTTTTTTTTTTTTTTTTTTGGTCTTGGTATTGTTTGGTTGTTCATGACTCCACTTCGAGATGCTCCTAGAGAGAACCACTCCACAATAGGCTTCACGGCGTCAGGCTGCTGTTCCAGGTTCCAGCTGCAACTTTGGTGGAATTGCTGGTCTGCAGGAAATCCTGCCAACTACACCAAGGGAATCGTTCCCAGGAACAGAATCCAACAAGGTCTGCTTCTCCCATTCCCATTAACCTCTTTTCTCTCCTATCTAGGGTAGCTGGGTTGGAAGGGAGGTCTAAGCATTAAAGTACCCCAAATAAAGTAGGCTTGGTAAAGATGGAAGCATACAGGTGCTGACCTGCAGAGTTGGGAAGGGAACAGTTATGGGGAAACCCACAAAGAACCCCAGAAACCACATCTAGAAAGTGGGAAAGCCAGGAGGGTGCGAGCCAGGGGCCAGTCCCTGAAGGATGAGGTGGGGCCCCTTCCCCATGAGGTATCCTAGCAGGTCACAGCACACCCTGGGGAGCTGGATGGACTTTTAGTAAAAGATGGGTGCAATGAGTCTTCATGCTGACTAGGCTGGGGTGCAGGGAAGCAGAGGCACAGCGGAGAAGGCAGGCTTTGGGTCGGGTTGTGGTATGTGTGATCAGTGTGAGGAGGTGGAGGGCAGCACATTATTGCTGAGGCAGGGGAAACAGAATGCTTCTGTCTCAAAGCAGGAGCAAATATGGTGACAGATAAGCAAGTGAAACAAAGACTGACTTAAGGGAATGGCATCTACAAGCCCTTACACTCCCAGCCCAGCCAAGCAGACCTTGTGCTGGGAGACTGGACTCCTGGATCCAGATGCAGATCCTCCATAATTGAAGGGACTCTCACTAGGCATCACACAGAGGCTTGGGACCACTTTGGGTGATCAGGAGGCATTACTGTGCCAAACAGCTTGTGCTAGACAATGGCCATGCGCAGGCACCTTAGATAAAGCAGACCTCAGCCTCCAGGGAAATGCACGCTGTTGCCCTGTTCCTCTTCCAGCGGTGCTCAGGCCTGCAGTGTCAGCACCATGCTCTCGGCTTTCAGAACCAAAGAGTCTCATTTTGATAAGACCCTTGGTGACACTTAAGGAGCTCTGACTTAAATCTACCAGTGACTGTAATTCAGGCAAGATCCCCAGTGCCCCCCAAGGACCAGGGTTTGTTTCCTGAGTTATCCGCTATTGCTTGCTGTTACTTCTGGTGTAAGCGTTTTGGGGACCAAAGCATGCACAATGTGATTCCTCATTAAGGAAAAAAACTCTCTATCTTTATATAAGCAAGCTTTTTTTTTTTTTTAGAAAGAGGGAGGGAGGGAGAGAGAGGGAGAAAGAAAGAGAGAGAGAGGAAAGAGAGAGAGAGAGAGAGAGAGAGAGAGAGAGTCAAAACAATGAATTTTGAAGTTATAGTGACTAAACATATTCTTACACATATTCTTTACCTCCTTAAAACTCCTGGTTTTGTGTTGTAGCAAGGAAAAGCCTTCAGCAGCCCTGTTGGAAGTGTAGAGACAACGGAAAGTCTAGAGAAGGAGCAAGGCTTGGGATCTGTTTATGAAAATGTCACCCTGAGTCCTTCCCTTTTGTACAACGAATATAAACTAGTGGGGTTTCCATGTTGTTTGTTTGTTTGTTCTGTTTTCAATATAGGGTTTCTCTGTAGCCTTAGTTGTCCTGGACTCACTCTTGTAGACCAGGCTGGCCTCAAACTCACAGAGATTCTCCTGCCTCTGCCTCCCCGAATGCTGGGATTACAGGCGTGTGCCAACATGCCTGGCTGTGATTTTTTTTTTTTTTTTTTTTTTTTTTTTTAATGACAGTGGCTGGGAAAATGGCTCATGGGTTAAAGCACTTGACTCTTCAACAGCCATATAAGGAGCCGGGCATATCCATGTGTGTCTGTCACCCCAGCACTGTAAGCCAGAGACAGGAGGATTGCCTGGCTCACTGGCTGCCAGCCTAGCTCCGAGTATGAATAGGGAGATATTCTCTTATGGCGGAGAATGGTAGGGCAGGACACAAGAGGCCCTCCTGTGAGAGAGAGAGAGCACTAGAACACATACACCACACACACAGGTACACTGTTGCACATGCACACATATGCATTCACATGCCACACATGTACACGTATGCATATGTGTATATATACATGTACCACACACACAAAAGAAACTTTTTTTTTTTTTAAGAAAAAAGAGAAAGGAGGGAACGTTGGCATTGGTAGGTTTGTTCCTTCTTTGAAACATGCTACTAAGCTGGATATGGCAGCACACACCTGTAGTTCCAGCCACTCAGAGTCTGAGGCAGGAGGCTTGTCTGAGCCCAGGAGTTTGAAGCCGCTTGGGCAATGTGACAAGAAGCTATCTCAAACACAAATAACTACACTTTTAATCAATAAAGGCAATTATAAAATGTATTGAAGGTGACCAAAGCTTCATACTGGTAGCATTGAAGCATGTGGGTTGCCTGTGGGGGGGGGGCGGGCAGGGGGATGTACAATAAAGTCTTCCAGGAAGCTTTGTCTAGTTTGAGATGGCCGAGACATTGGGAAGAAGCAGCTAGTGAGGGCTTCTCTCTGGACCTGAAGGGAGGCTGGGCTCAGTTCTGCTGATGCCAATCGAGAGATCCAGATGGTGCTGAGGACTGCCACTCAGCTGAGCTGAATCTATTGACTGGCACTTGAGTGGCACTTAGGAAGTGCCAGGAGCAAAGTCCTTGTCATGGTTAATTGCTTTAAGCTGGGTGGTTGGTGAATACAACACACCTGGTGGGACCTACACAGGGAGGGGTCCCTCCCCAGAGGTCATAGCGCCCTCCAGGCAGAGACCTTAGGACAAGGCTGCCTGTGAGAGTCCCATCTGTATGGTGGAGTGTGTTGGGGGGCCCTGGTTGGTGTGAAGAGAGGAAGAATGTCCTCTGTGAGATGAGGGTGATGGAGTCACGGGGAGAGGAACAGTAGCGTTGCATTGCTTGAGCTTGTTGTCTGGGGTGACCTTGAGGGGTTTTCACAGCCAAGTGGCCAAGAGGGAGCCAGTTGGGAAGACCCAGGCCTCTGATGGTAAGAGGAATGGCAGGGTGCTGGGCGTAAGAGAATAGGCCACAAAAGCAAGAAGGGCGCAAAAAGCATGCTCAAAGGAGGCAGATGTGGCCAGACAGCTCCCAGAGGAAACCTTTCCACACTTTCTGCTGTCCAAGGATGAAAAACCCTATTCCTAAATGCCACTGTGATCACGAGGGGGCCACCCAGCTATTCCTCGTTGCAGGTAGCTAGGTACTCATCACCCCTGTGATGTCATCTCAGCAAGAAGCTGAGCCTGGGCCTCCCTGGGAGTCTCCTTTGAGGTCTTAATCTACAGGAACAGCTTTGGTGAAATCACAGAAACCCACTTCCTCCCTTCCCCGTGGGCCTTGGGTCTGTCTTACCCTCTGGGAGATAGTGATTCCACCCCTAAGACTTGCGTCAGCCCAGCCCAGGGAAGCTTCTTCCACAGGCAGGCAGATTACTATCTCCAAGTCCACAGCCTCACGTGCTTTCTGCTAAGGCATGCCTGGCAGAGAACTGGGCTAGGCTGGAACCCCAAAAGGCATCAAAGGGATTGTCTGGGGGCCAGTAGCACAGAGGCCTTCGAGGTTTCTGTGGTCTCTAGGCCTCATCTGTGTGATCTCTTTCGGCCTCAAGGGTCTGCTGTGTGACGCAGGGTCAGGATTCTCACCCTAGGGCCCCATTGTGACTAGAGAGTCACACCTGTTTCTTGTCATTACCCGCCCCCATAGCCCAGTGGAATTTTCTGAGGTATCTATCACTGGCTGGGATTCAGGCCTCAGTCGCTATGACAAGCTCCCCTGACACTCTCTCCATGGCATCACATGACAGATATTGTCTGCCCATGACCTCAGTTATGCTTCCGTTGCCAGCCCTGACCACACAGCATGGTTTTGTCTCTAGAGCAGGCAGCTTGGGGCCCCAGGATGGTTCAGTGGTATCATCAGGGTATCTTGTGCCCACCTGAGTGAGGGGGCTCAGAAAAAGGCCCATTGGGTGGTCCAGACACTGCTGCCCCACCAGAATCTGCAGCCCTTCCTTCCTCGAGGGACTTCACCCATCCTCCCTCAACTTTCCATCCCGTGCTACACGGACAAAGGCTTCACAGGCCCCAATCTGAGCCTAGAACTCGTCCACTGGCTGCCATTCTGATAGCAAAGGCAGGTACAGAATCTGTATTTGAAATGCTGCGCTTGGGCAACTTGACTTGCACCTAAGGGGCACAGTTGGGTTCTTGCTCTTGCCTTACAGAAAAGAAGAGTCCAAGAACAAATTCTTCTCATGCGGGCGAGCTCAGAACTCCAACACTGGGGCTCGCACTGCCCTCCTGCTGGCCACTGTCTTAGTGTCTCAAGTATGGAGGAGTGAAACAAAGCCTCGACTCTTGAGAAGTCTGGCGGTGGAAGGGACCACTAAGCCCTTAGGATGGTCTGGGGTAAGGCAGAGGAAGTGCTCCCAAGCAGAGATGGGGTTGAGGCTGCAGGAGTTTCTAATATTCTGGTAACTGAGGCCGGGCATGTTCATGCCTTTAATCCCAGCACTTGGGAGGCAGAGGCAGGTGGATCTCTGTGAGTTTGAGGCCAGCCTGGTCTACAAAGTGAGTCCAGGACAGCCAAGGCTACACAGAGAAACCCTGTTTCAAAAAACAAGAAAACAAAAACAAAAACAAAACAAAAATCCGGTAACTGGGAATGGCCATCTTGTTCCTGTTGACCCTAACACCTGTTACTCTCTGGCACTGCCTGTCACTCTCTTGCTTCCTACCTAGGCTATGAAGGTTTGGAACACACGTTCTTACTGTGTTTGTCCTATTTATCTTGGACAAAACCAAGAGCCAAGGAAAGGGCAAAGAGACACAGTCCTCAGATCATCTCAAAGGGTGAACATTTGAGGTGTAGATGCCAAGAAATCATGAATTCAGGCCCCCAGAGAATACTCGTCCAGGTGGGCGAGCCTTCCGAGGAATGGTGGCTCAGTAGCTGTGCAGATGATCTTGCCAGGCAAACTTCTATCTGCCTCCTAGGCAGAGACAGATGGAACAGCTTGAGGGGCAGAGTTCCTTTCAAGATGGCAGGACAGGAGCAAACTATGATTGAGCCTGGGCAAAGGCAGGCCCATGTGAGTGTGGAGTCTGGCTGCTCTTCACCTGTGCCCATCCTCCCCATCAGACAGCCAGTTCTTCCTTCCCTTGGGGAGGTAAGAGAGACCTTTGCAAATGCCCTTTCCAGTTTTATTCATGGAGGGGCTGTTTCGCAGTCGACTTCCTGGTATTCTGGCTCTTTCAAACTTTCCATCTCTTTCCTTGCTGTTCCCTGAGCATAGATGCAGGAACTGTGATGTAGGTCTGCCCACTGGGCTGTGGGGTGGGCTACCCACAGTCTCTGCCTTGTGTCCAGTTCTGGCTTTCTGTGATGGTTTCCATTTGTAAAGGGAAGTTTCTTGGCTGAGGGGTGGTAGCTACACTTCTCTGTAGCTGTAAGCCTGGAATATAGTAAGGGATTATGCTGGCCTAGCCAAGTGCTAGTAACGCATTCTTTTATAAGATCCAAGACCTCACTTAGCACTGGGAAGCTGGCTAGTCTAAAGGCTGCGCAAATGTCAGTGGGCATGCTAATGTGAAAGGGGGACATTTTTGTGGGGTCCCGCCCCTAAACAAAGAACTAAAGGCAGCTAATGACTGCTAAGAGAAGAAGAGTTAGCCTCTGCCAGGGCCCCTAGCCATGAAACCATATATAGACAAACAATGAAAACATCTCAGCAGGTTGTAACTGTATGTATTTGTACATGCACATATATGTATGTAACACTAGTAATCAAAGGAAAAGGCTATCAGCTTGAGGGGGGACATGGAGAGACTGGGTGGAGGAAAAGGAGGGGAAAACAGATGCAATTCTATTTCAATTAAAATAATAATTATTATTACTATAACTATAATTATTATTATTACCTATAGTAAGTTCCAGAAAATGATGAATACGTGAGTGTCCTTGTGAGAAAGATTACATACCAAGAAAAGATATTAATTAGTTCTTCTGGGTTCTTCTGGATCTTTTCCTCAAGCTCCACCATCACCCCATCTCCCCATACCCCCAATACTGGGCTTTTCGGGGAAGATGTGAGCCAGGACCCCTCAGATGCCCACATAGTGCCACTTGCCACATGCTTGGACTTGGTTGTGTTTGGATCAGCTATGCAACATGTATACCTTCAATATACGACAAGCTGGACTGGGCTGACCACTGCCCTGGACTCAGCATGTTACCTGCCCTTCCTCCTTCTCCAGCCCTCATCTGGCTTTCTAGTATACTCAGCTTAGTCAAGGAAATTGAGTATTTCTCTGAAAACTCTGTATTATCTCCCAAAGCTGTGCTAAAGTGCTGAGCAACTCTCCCAGGCCTTTGTCCTTTGAGTTCTCATGGCCTAGAGCCAGGTATAGAATCTGGGTGCCAGTCCTCCTTGCTATGCCAGGAGCAAAGTCACTGGGACACATGTGCTGGTGGTGGCTAAGCCCCTGGCTTCAGAGCTGAGGCCACAAATGTAGTCTCGGGGTTTGTAGCCATTAAGTTATTGTCCCCCTATTGTGCCCATACTTAGTTTAAGCAAGTGAAGCCTGCTGGGGAGTCCCTGAACTCTCAGAGGAAGCACACAGCTGTTTTAATTTGCATTTAAGATGTCAACAGTGTACCCTCACAAGCTTTGTAAGGAGTAATTTTGTCTTCTGCATTGCATTTCCAGAAGCTGTCTCCCTTTGACTCAGCCAAGGTCATGCTTTCTGCTCCACAGTTCATTTCTTTGATTCTGTGGCTTTGATTCCTCCTGGAACTCTCTCTTTCCAGGTATGTCCTGGTATTTCTGTCTTGTCACCTCATGGGCTCACCCAGGCCCTGTCCCTGGATCTATCATCACCATCAGCCCCACCCTGCCTTGTGCTTCTCCTCATTGCTACATCACCCCCCTAGTGCCCCTCTGCCCCACTTCTTATGGTCCCTTCAGTCACCCTGCACTGTGGCCCTAGACTGACCACCCAAATTCCTATCCCAGCTCCCAGGCCTTGCTCTTTCAGCCACCCTGGCAGCCTTTCTAGATACTTGTGCTCTGCTTTTGCTTTCCAGTGACTTATGGCTGGCCTATCAGGGCCAGGCCAGGCCTCAGGAGAACCTTAGCCTAGTCTTTTTTCGTATGGACATACCACCACGGACTCATAGGGCTGCTTGCTGTCTGGGGAACAGTACGTCCCTTTTATAGTGTAATGCTGCCCTCCAAACTCACTTAGCTCCAAGGAAGAGTTTGACTATTTCTCCAGCTCTGAGCACCGGAGCCTGGAGCCACACCCTGCATCATGAAGTATGAACCATGTTCCTATTTGTTTCATATTCTAAAACCCTCCCACGAGACTCTGTGTAAAGCAACTCTCCTAGACAGATACTGGGTGGCTTCAGTGATGTCTTAGTTCAAGGTTATTGTGACCCGGAGGCTGCTAACCTTACCCCTTCGAGATTAGATAAGAATCCAACAGAATGCTGAGTATGAGCTGAGCTATTGTTGTGGGAGACACAGGAGGCAGCCAGCCATTAGCTAGTATCTAATGGTCTACATGCAGTGGAGGAGTTGTGAGTGACAGGGAGTAGTGTCTTTTTTCAACCAATGGAGAGGATTTCTAATGCCTCATCTTAAAAACTGATAAATATTTAAGGAGATGAATATGCTAGCTGCCCTGATTTAGCCATAATACATTGGGTGTGGAGAAACATCACACTGTACTCCATAAGTTATATAATTAATTATAAGATGTCAATTTAAGGGCTGGAGAGATGGCTCAGAGGTTAAGAGCACTGACTGCTCTTCCAAAGGTCATGAGTTCAATTTCCAGCAACCACATGTTGGCTCAACAACCATCTATAACAAGATCTGTATCCATAATAAATAAAGCTTAAAAAAAAAAAAAGATGTCAATTTAATAGGAGACCATCAAGACAGAAGATTCTAGATTGTCCCCATCTTCTCAGGGAAAGCCCTTCTTTCAGACCTGCTCATCTGTAAGGACTCAGTTCAAGAAATTGCCAGACCCCCTCCCCCTCCAAAAAAGAAGTCAGTGAAATGATTCCAAATGATATTTTACTATACTCATAGATTGAGGCGCAGCCCATTTGTCATCAGAGAGGCTTCACCCAGCAACTGATGAAAATAGACGTGAGACCTACACACAAGAAAACCCACAGAATCTACTAACCTGGACCCAAAGGGGCTCACAGGGCCTGAACCACCAACCAGGGAGCCTGCATGGGCTGACATAGGTCCTCTGCACGTATGTTCCAGTTGTGTAGCTTGTTTTTCCTGTGGGACTCCTAACAGTGGGAGCAGAAGCTGTCTCTGACTCTGTTGCCTGCCTTTGGGAGCCTTTCTCCCTACTGTTGCCTCATCCAGCCTAAATATGAGGGGAGGTGCCTAGTCTTACTGCAACTTGGTGTGCCAAGGCTGGTTGATATCCACAGGAGGTCTGCCCTTTTCTGAAGAAAAACAAAAGAGGAGTGGATGGGGGCGGGGTTGGGGGAGGAGCTTGGAAGAGAGGAGGGAGGGGAGGCTGCAATTGGGATGTAAAATTAATTGATTAATTAATTTAAAAATTGCCAGAAATCTCCACCTTTGTAGGAAACGAATCTATCCCTAGGGAGGAGCCAAGCTTAGCTTAACCCTGCTGACCTGGCTCAGGCATCTTGAGGTCCAGGAGTGAGGTCCACTCATGAGCCCTGGGTTCTAGTGCACATGGCGGATAGCTGTGATTTGCAGCAGCTGAGGATGTGTAGTGAGCAGCCCGGAGCCTGAGTGCATCAGTGCTGGCGCTGGGCACCCTATAAAGTCATTTGTCTGCATTTTGACCAGCGGTGGATTTCTGTGACTGTCTCTCTCTCTGCTGCAGAACAAAGCGGTCTTGATGAAAAGTGAGAGGTACTTGTAGCAGGCTGGGCTGGCACACGGGAATGACTTTCAGGTTTATAAAGTGAGGACCATTCCAGGTGACCCAGAGTGAGGTGGTCACAGCCAGGGAAAGACTCAGTTGACTCCTTCTAGGGCTCACCTTTGCTTTGCAGGAGTCCAGTGTAAAACATCTGCCTAACTGCTATACACTAACGTGGCAAAGGACTGGCATGTGCTGGGTCACACAGGCTTGTGATGGGCCTCCTCAGCAGTGAGAAAGTCTTCAGACTGAACTGCTGAGTCACACTCAGCACACGTCAAGCACTCTAATGAGGCTGGGGTGAGGCTTAACTGTGTTTAGGAGCCCATGATTCCAGAATGACCACACTTCATTTCTGCCTGGATGTCCATGTCAGCAGGGTCATGAAGCCACCAACAGCAAGTGGAAGGTGGTTTTGCAGCCCAAGAGTCCCTCTTCTGGTTTGGGTCATTGTCTTCATCCTGATCTTTAAGTCATCTGTGTCTCCTTTTGAAACCAATTTTTCATAGCTACTGTCCTTTGGCATGTTTCTGCTACTGTAACAAAATACCATCGACAGGATGGCTGATAAAGAACAGAAAGAAAAATTATATCTCCCTTCTCTGGGGATTGGGAATCGGCCATCTATGCCTGAAGATTGTTGTAAGGATAGACCGACTTTATACTTCATAGGCAACCATCTTCTCTCCTTAAGCTGACATGAAAGAAGAGGAAAGGGAGTTCTTTGGGGTCTGTTTTATAAGGATACCAATCCAATTTATGAGGGCTTGGATTTCATGACCCACTCATTACCAAAGGCTCTGCCCCAAATCCCCTGACACCAGGAATTCAGTTTATGTGAATTGTGGAGACAACATCATTCAGGCAATGGCACCAACCTTGCAGCCAAAAGCCAACCATTGTCCCGTGTCCCTCAGCAGGTGAGAGACAGAACAAACAACATGCAGTAGATAGACTTGAAAAAGTAATCCTAACACACATGTGGTTGAACCTTGAAGACTTTGTACTAAATAAAATAATCCGACATAAAGGACAAAGACTGTGTAGTCCTTACTTTATAGGGCTAGAAGGACCAAATTCCCAGCAATAGAAATGAGGATGGTGACCAGGGACAAGCAGGAAGAACTCATGGGGCACTGATGTTTCACAGGGACTGAGTTTCACTTTGGGAAGAAGAAAAAAGTGGAGGTGGGTGGTGGTGACCACACTGTGAGATCCTGCTTCATGTCAGTCAGCTATACACACTTGTACACATGCATGCACACATACATCTAGCCCGGGTATTCCTTGAGCAGAACCCGAGACTTTTCCTAGGGTTTCCCACCACTTAAGTCTCTCAGCATAGAGCCAAGGGAATCTGAGCACCCATCTTCAGGTGGCCTTTGCCTGGTCCCTGATCTTTTCGCAGCCTGGGAACCTTCGTCTACTTTCTGGCCTGATAAACACCTCTCTGTCTTGAGCCTCAGTTGGCAGTCCCTCCTCTGGCCTTTCACCTACCCAGAATGCAATGCCCGCCCACCCAGTGCCCTTGTAGTTCTTCCTCTTCCTGTGTGTAAGATTCTTCCCAAAGGAATGCAGTTCTGTCAGTTGCTTGGTTTTAGAGTTCCCTCACCTCTGAAACTGGAAGGCAAAATTTTTGTGTTAGTATATATTATAGTGTTATATGTTACAGATATCACATATTTATGACCTATATATGTTCAGTTTTACTGCATAATGTTAAACAGTCTCACCGACTTGTATAATTTATACTCTGCTCAGTGGAATTTAAGAATCCCTCTGGCCTCATATTTTGTCAGTGTGTAAAACTGTTTGAATTTACCAAATTATTTTTATTTGTAATGGCCATAAATATCTCATGATGGCTCACACTTGCTCCACGCTGATTACCAACAATGTCAAGAGCCTTTTCATAGATTTTTCTGGTTTTCCTTTCTTTTTTTTTTCTTTCATTTTTTGTTTTTTGTTTTTGTTGTTGATTGGTTGTTTTTTTTTTTTAAAGACTGGGTTTCTCTGTCCAGCCTTGGCTGTCCTGGACCCACTTTATGGACCAGGCTGGCCTCAAACTCACAGAGATCTGCCTGCCTAGTGCTGGGATGGCAGATGTGTGCCTGGATTTTTTTTTTTTTTTTTTTTTGGATGCTTAGTCTGTGTGTCTGTAAATGGGTATGTGTGCATAAGGGAAGGTGCCTGAGGAGGCCAGGAGAGGGTGAAAGGTCCCCTGGAGCTGGAGTTACAGATGGTTGTGTGTGTCTGACATGGGTGCTGGGAACTGAACTCCAGTTGTTCCCAGGAGCTGAGCCATGTGTTTGAATTAGTTTTTGCCAACTTGCCACAAACTAGAGCCACCCGGGAAGAGGAAACCTCAGTTGAGTTGCCCCCACCAGGTTGGCCTGCAGGTATAGTTATGGGGCATGTGGGATTAATGATTGAAGGAGGGGCAGTCTACTGTAAGCAGTGCCACACACCTGGACAGGTGGTTCTGAATTGTATATTTTTAAAAAGCAAACAGAGCAAGCCACAAGAAGCAAGCTAAAAAGCAGCATTCCTCCATAGTCTCTGCTTCCTGTTCTGCCTCCAGGTTCCTGCCTCCAGGTTCCTGCCTGGAGTTCCTGCTCTGACTTTCCTACATCACTGACTGTAATCTCTAAGCCAAACAAACCCTTTCCTTTCCTAGTTGCTTTTGGTTGGTGTTTTATCCCAGCCTCAGGCAATCAAACTAGGCCCCCGTCTCTCCAGCCCCCTCAAACGTTGACTATTTGAGCTTCTATTGTGTAGGAGTTCCATCTGAACCTGAAGTCCTAAGATCTTTTCTTCTGAACTCTCTTAAATCTCTGTGGTTTTACCTTTCATATTGAAGCCTTTAATCAATCTGGGGTGTGTGAACTAGGCTTTGATTTAATTGTTTCCATAGTAATGCTCATTCGTTCCAACATTATTTTTTTAAAGGCTATCTTTTCTCTGCTGCTTTGCCTTGCTGCCTCTCACAATTCAAAGGTTTGTGTGGGTGTGGGCCTTTCATTGCTCTCTATTCTGTTACACTATTCCATTCATCCCTCCTTGAAATAATAACATTATATCACTATAAATGTCTTTATATTTTTTAATTTTTAAATTTTATTTTATTAATTTATTCTTTTTGCATCTCAATGGTTATCCCATCCCTTGTATCCTCCCATTCCTCCCTCCCTCCCATTTTCCTTTTACTCCCTTCCCCTATGACTGTGACTGAGGGGGATTCCCCCCCCCCCCGTATATGCTCATAGGGTATCAAGTCTCTTCTTGGTAGCCTGCTATCCTTCCTCTGAGTGCCACCAGGTTTCCCCATCTAGGGGACGTGGCACCAGAGTACGTGTGAAAGTCATACCCCACTCTCCACTCAACGGTGGAGAATGTTCTGTCCATTGGCTAGATCTGGGTAGGGGTTTGAAGTTTACGGCCCGTATTGTCCTTGGCTGGAGCCATAGTTTGAGCGGGAACCCTGGGCCCAAATTTATCTATCATAATGTTCTTCTTGTAGGTCTCTAGAACCCTCTGGATCCTTCTACTTTGCTATTCTCCCATGCTTCTCTCATCTAGAGTCCCAATAGGATGTCCTCCCCTCTGTCCCAGTTTCCTGATAAGTGAAGATTTTCATGGGACATGCCCCTTGGGCTAGTATGCAGATATAAGTGAGTATATACCATTTGACTCTTTCTGCTTCTGGGTTAACTCACTCATTATGATCATTTCTAGTTCAATCCATTCATCCACAAATTTCGGGAATTCCTTGTTTTTAATAGCTGAGTAGTATTCCATAGATATCACTATAAATGTCTTTATAAATAACACATCTTGGTATATAGTAGAGAAAATTCTCCAATCTTGTCTTTTTCCTTAAAGGGTTTCCCCCCGCACCCCCCCCCCTCTCTCTCTCTCTCTGTGTGTGTGTGTGTGTATGCAGGAGGTGGGGGTGGGGGGTGTAACCCCCCAGGGGTCAAAATCAGGCATTCTCCTTTGTCACCCTCAGTTTTGAGACAAGGTCTCTCATTGAGCCTGGAGCTTGCCAACTGGCTGGCCAACAGAAACATAAGTCTGCTTCCCTTTGGACCCCTCCCTTATCAGCTCTGAGGTTATGGATTTGTACCTCCATAGAATACACATACACAGAGACACAGACACACACACATGTGCATATATACATATACATGCATATATGTATATATAGTGCATACATGCATGCGTTTCAGGGTCAGGTCCTCATATATGTTCAGCAAATACTTTACCCACTGAACCATCTGGCCAGATGACATCCTCAGTGGGCAAAGGTGCTCCCCACCAAGCCTGACAACCTCAGTTCAACCCCTGGCACCTACATGGAGGAAGAATGAAGTTGATTCACACAAGTAATTCTCTGACTGCCACTAGTGCACAGTGGCCAGCACGTTTGTGTGTGCCTGTGTGTGAGTATGTATGTCCGTGTGTGCATACACACACACACACACACACACACACACACACACACACACACACACACACTAAATAACTGTAATTTAGAAATTAAAAAGAGCCAGGTGGTGGTGTGGGGGGGTGGAGCAAGTCTTTAATTCTAGCACTTGAACGATCTCTGAGTTCAAGGCCAGCCTGGTCTACAGAGTGAGTTCCAGGACAGCCAGGGTTACACAGAGAAACCCTAAAACCAAAGAAGAGAAAAGAAGAATTAAAAAGAAAGAAAATGGCGTGTCTGGTTTCATTTTTTTAGAATCTCTCAATTGGAAGTGAAGAGATGGCTCCACCATTAAGTGCATTTGTTGTCACAGAGGCCCTGCATTTGATTCCAAGCACTCATATGGCAACCCACAACCTCTATAACTCCAGTTCCAGGAAATCGGACAACTTCTTCTGGCTTCTTTGATATGCACATAGTGCACATACATACACGCAGACAAAATACCTATAGACATAAAATAAAAGTAAGTAAATCTTAAAATATCTCAGAAAAGAATTTATTTTTCTCCCAGAACAAGGCTTATACAAGTTTCATCAGATTTAAATCTTGGTATTTAGGGATATTATTTAAAAAACAACATCTCTTTTTTCATACATTTTTATTATAATTTACTTACATTACATCCCAATTGTAATACCCTTGCTCTTATCTCCCTCCCTTTTCTGTCCTATTCCCCTCCTCTAGACCTCTGACTGGTGGGGTCCTCCTCCCCCACTGTCTGACCACAGCCTATCAGGTCTCATCTGGACAGCCCGCATCCCCTTCCTCTGGGCTGAAGAGATGGTTCCAATACTAAAAGCTAGGCTCAAAACCAAGAACTACATATCTTTTTAAATGTGGTGTTAATGAACCTCTGGGTATATAGATATACATAATTGATTTTTTTATATAGATTGATCTCATGTCCACCAAAGTTAAAAAAATATACTCTTGAACTAAAACCTCACGTAGCTTCCATTGATCTGCATATGTATATCATCCATAAAGGATGATTCATGTCTACCTTTTCTGTTTTCATACATTTTTCTGCTTTTCCTTTCCTTGCTTGCACAGGCCAGGACCTGCTGTTTCAGGAAGTTGTGCTCTTGGGCATTTTTGTCTCATTACAGACCTCAGAGGAAACTATCTCGCTGGTTTACCGTTAAGCGCAATGTTTCCTCTCTGAGAACGGCAGATACGTGCCAGCAGATTAAGGAAGTTTCCTTTGACTCCTAGGTCTGCCAGGAATTTTTAGGGTAAACGTGGGCTAATTGTTCCACAGATAGTGAGGTCTCCATACATATTTTCTTCTTCATCTTTTAACTTAATGGATCACACAAATCTATTCCCTAATTCTTCAAATGGCTGTCCTAGACTCACTTTGTAGACCAGGCTGGCCTCAAACTCACACCTGCCTCTGCCTCCTGAGTACTGAGATTAAAGGTGTGCGCCACCACCCCTGGCTCACATCACTGTTTTTAAAAGCTGACATCTGTGGGCCTGTTTCTTCTGTCTAGTGCTTCTATGGTAGCAGATCTACTGGTCTATTGGCCTTTTAGGGGAGTAGGAAAGGATATGAAACTCCCAGGACACTGGCAACATCCCACATTCTGGTGTGAGTCCTGCTTCTACAAGGATGTGTGTGTGTAAAGGTTCAGAGGCAGGCGCAGGCCCACACATCATATATAAGATGGTTCTCAGTGAAAAGACATGCAATGACTCCGTAACTGGCAAGCTGGGAAGCCAAGGGTGGTCCACAGTGAGAAGGGCAAAGCTACCCAGCGGGCCACCCTTTCAACCAAACCTTCTTCCTGCACTGTTTTGCTGGGGAGGCCAGAAGCTAAGCTTAGTCATGGATGACGAGGTCCTCAAATGTTAGACAAGGGCTTTGCTTTATCGATGCCGGCTCCGCACTCAGTCCTGCACCAAGTGCTGAGTCCAAGTGACGACTTAGTTTTGCACCTTGTCTTCAAGCAGTGGTGTATCACAGCAAGATGTATCCCTAAAGCTCACGGACTGTCTACTGTTCTCCATGATGTCGGGACTATAGCTCAGCTATAGAGCACTTACCAACCGTGTTCAAGGGCCTAGTTCAACCCCTACGCTAAACAAAGACCTACTCATTTCCAAAGGCAGTTCAAGAGGCTTAAGATACACAAATGCCCTACTCACCCACCATTATAAAACTCAGCATGAAAGAGATAGATCAACATTACAGTCCTGGGATAGAACAATGGCTCGGTGAATGAAGTCAGTAGACGCCCAGTGTAATGACCTGAGCTTAATCTCCATCTCAGGCACCCTCATAAGGGTGGATGGAGAGAACAGACTTCTGGAAGTTGCCTTCTGAACTCTACATACCTCCTGTGGCATGTGTACCCATATACATACAAATATATGTGCGTGCATAAATGTTAAAATTAAAAAGACATGTACTCCTAATGTAAGGCTTTAATTTATGCCTTAGAAGAATCAGAAACAAATAAATGAATCAGGCTTGTTAGAGAAAGGTGGAGACAGTGATGTCGAACACAATGGAAAGGGCGGCTATAGTTTAGATCCACGGCAGCCTCCTGGAAAACCTCAGTGTTCAGGGGCTGAGGGAGGAGGGAAGGTGCATTCTATGATGGGGGGGATTAAAGAGGTTCCTAGGGGGCAGAGCCCTATGAGATGACTCAGAAGGAAAAGACGTCAATGAAAGAACATCAGCAGAGGATGCAGTCTGGAAGAGAACGAGACTGGGATCCACGAAGAGCCATACTTGGAAGGTCAGGGGGGAGTGGGACCTAAGAAGAGCCATACTTGGAAGGTCAGGGAGCAGTGGGATCCAAGAAGAGCCATACTTGGAAGGTCAGGGGGTGCATGAGTGACATGTATTCCTTCTACGACCAGTGAGTGTTTTAGTAATGGTCACAGACCAGGGGTATTGAGCCCAATACACAGACCCCTTGGTCAGTGCCCTACCTGGGTTTCTATTGTTGTAATAAATAACACGATCAAAGGCAACCTGGGGCAAAAAGGCCTTATTTCTTCTTATACTTCCAGGTAATAGTCTATCACTGAGGGAAGTCAGGGCAGGAACTCAAGCAGGGCAGGAACCTGAAGGTAGGAACTAATGCAGAGGCCATGGAGGAGTGCTGCTTCCTGGCTGGCTCTGTGGCTTCCTTCACCTGCTTCCTTATAGTACTCTCAACCACAGCCCTAGTGTAGCACTGCCCGCAGGGAACTGGATTCTCCAACACCAGTCATTAGTGCAGACAACGCCATAGACTTGCCTGCAGCCCACTCGTACCGGGGTATTTTCTTAATTAAGATTCCTTCCCCACAGATATGTCTTGATTTGTGGTAGGTTGACAAGAGCCAACCAGCACCATCAGGAAGTTGTGAAAAGCCCTAAAGCCTGTAGATCCCTTCAAAAGGACTGTGCTGAGAGCAAGTCTGCCCAGAGTTCCCACCCCCAAAAATATCAGGTGTCTTGCCTCTAAGTATACCTCCAAGTCATGGGGTGCCCAGCATGAGATAGGTGAGTTAGGGCAGAACGACCATCCTCACATGTATAGTCTGACTTCTGGGGGCTTCTGGCCCTGTCTTGGTGTAACATCAGGTGGTAGGCCATGGCTGACACTGTGTCTAGTGCTCTCAGAAGGAGACAGGAAACTGTGGCCAAGGCCCCAGTAATACTTGCCCATCAGACAGGAGAAAGGAAGCTGTGCTACCAGAAAGCACGTGTGGCAGCCCCCTCCCTAGCCTGGGCCTTAGCGGCCCAGTCCCGAGAAGTCTAAGATGTCATCTGAGGCTTGTGACGGCAGCAGTGACCACTCCTTCGCACATGGCATCATCCACCCCCATAGTGGGCAAGGTAGAAATATGGCTGCCCAAAGACAAGGAATCTGTGACTAAAGGCCTCAGAGTGACTTGAGATCTTGGCCTTTCTGAGTCGGGACTTCCCATGACTGCAGGCACAGTAGTTTCTCAGGCCCCTTTTCTCTGCCATTTTTTTCCATAGACTAATGGGTACTGTTGTAAACCATCCTCTGGAACCCTGGCCTCTGAAAGCCTCACAGATTCTCCCCCAAAACCTCTTACTTGCCTCCACACTCTCACTTTACCCAGAAGCCTGTTAGGGAATATGTGTCTACTGCAGTGAGACAGAAATTGTGGTTGGTCCAAACACAGTGTTAGGCCCTCAATTATTGCAATGATTGGCACTGAGCCTCTCACCAGGGAGTCCCAGCGGGGGGCGGGGGGAGACTAGCAAGGGACATTAATGAGAAGTTTGGATAATGCTATGTTATCAATAAAATAGTACAGTAGACCAGGGCAGTGTGTGACTGGATGGGTCGCACTGGATTGAGTCATTGGCAAGACCTGCCTCAGAAGGGGACATCTGAGTTCGACATGACAAATGAGGGTTAATGCAAAAGCAGAGGCGGGAATAGTCAGGGGGATCTGAGGAGGAATGGACCAATGTACTCAGCAGGCAGGAAAGAGGTTGAGCCTACACAGGAGACCAAGAGAAGTCACATGACTTGGTCTTCTAAGCCAGGAATTTTTAGACAGACTAGTGACAGGATCTAAGTTACGTGTTTCAGAGAGCTATCTGGATGCCATGACAAAGCAGACAGCAATGGGACAGAATGGGACAGAATTAGGAGCCGGGTTACCAGTGAAAACGTTCCTCAGGCAGAGACCTCGGGGACTGACACCCACTGGGTTAGGCTGGGTTGGTGGTGGCTTCCTGGTGAGAAATGCATAGTCTCTTATTGCAATATTTTAAGAGTTATTGTTACGAGAGAGAGAGAGAGAGAGAGAGAGAGAGAGAGAGAGAGAGAGAGAGAGAGAGAGAGAGATCCCCTAGAACTGCGGCCACAGGTGGTCATAAGATGAGCTGAGGTCTTCTGGGAGTGTAACAAGTGCTCTCCACTGCTAAGTCACTTCTCCTTCCTCACCCCCAGTCATGTTTTAAACAGAGCTGTGTTAACGTTCATGGAAGGGGTTGAGGATGTATCCAAGGATCAGCTGTGTCCCTTTAGAGATGGGGTCCTGTGCACTGAAATGAGGACCACAGAAGAACAAGAGTTTATGAGTTCTATTTGTACAATTGCACAGATCAGTTTGTTGCTATCAACATATCACAGAAAGCATGACACACCTGGCTTGGCCATCAAGTAGTGTATCCTGACACCAATAATTGCAAAGTCCGGTTGCAGTTCAGAATCTCGGCATTTTCTGCCAGCTTCTCCATGAGTTCATCCATCCTCAGCCTTTCTTTTCTCAATGGGGAAAAGATTGCTTTGGCTCAAGTCATGACACCCACAAGTAGAAGCCTCTATCAACCAACCCTGTAATAAAATCCACGAACTGTTGTTCAGTTTTATTTCATTATATCACCTGCCATTATGACAGGGAGGATGGGCTACATTGATTGTTTTCATGTAGGATATATGGTTACCAGAGAGAAGAGAGAGGAATGGGGCCTAGGGAAGTATGCTGGTGCAAACATCTGGAAGACCACAGCTCACTGCAACAGCTGTCTACATAGGCAATGGAAGCTACCAAGGGGTGGGGTGGGGCGGGGAGGGGGGAAAGGCCAGGATGGGAGATGACACTGTTGCTGTCACTGGAGTACAGATAGCTCTTACTCACACAAGCCTGAGAAGACAGCAGCCGAGAGTTGCCCTGGTGAGCTCCAGCAGGTCCCGAGGTGAAGAGCTGAGAGTACAAAGGAGCAGCCAGTGGCATCGGTGGAGAGCCAGGGCGAGAGTATTTGGTTAAGTCTAAAGTTAAGAGAGGAAAACAGGGCCAGGTGGTGGTGGCGCATGCCTTTAATCCCAGCACTTGGGTTGCAGAGGCAGGAGGATTGCTGTGAGTTCGAGGCCAGCCAGGTCTACAAAAGCTAGTTCAGGACAGTCAAGGCTAACACAGAGAAACCCTGTCTCAAAAAACAAAAACAACAAAAAAAAAAGAGGGAAAACAGTTCCCATCAAGGGGAAAAAAAGAAGTGCCTGGAATGTGGCTGCAGGGGAACCATGAGCGACCTTAACAAGGGACGTGCCAGCAACATGAAGTG